>NC_136625.1:5861418-5886913 GCF_933228915.1 Telmatherina bonti | reverse complement strand
ATATATATATATGTACATACAAATGTGTATGTATGTTCTTAAAGACATACAAAATTTTATGTTAATATGCATTAGTATGTGTATATGTATGAACTAAAATTTATGGAATTGTATGTATGTAACGGTGAAATGAATTGCTTTTCATTCAGCAGGTTGTGGGTTCAAACCCAGCTGCTTGGTCTTGATAAATTGTGTCAGATGCTTGTAATTCTCCTCCTTGTGCTGAGAGAAGAAAGCTAATAAATAATTTGTGCTGCTTCACCCATTTAAATCTTAAGCTCTTCTGTCAATTGCACCCTACAAGAAGTGTTTAAAAAACATTCCTATCCCACTGGTAAAAAAATAATTCAGTCTTTTGCCAGGATGCAGCTGAGAGCTGTTCTGGTGTTCAAATGTTCGTGGGTTTGAATTCCAAAGGGGTAACTTGTCCAAGCAGGTTGGATGGTTGTGCTGCTTCTCCAAATGGTTATGTAATTGCATATCAATCATTCAGTATTAAAGGGAATTCACAGTTGCTCTTCTGCAAAAAAAGTATAATTTCTAGTTAATATTGACTTAAAACAAATGTGGCACTCTAGATAAAAAATAAAGACAAATAAAACATTATTGAATCCAGCAAACTTATTGCCACATTTTTTTTCTTATTGTGCGATTAATTGACTTATTGCAACAAGTCTACGTATGTATGTATGTTTACATAGCATGCTGCTGGTTTGGGTATTCATAGGGATTTTCACACACAGCCATCTCTAAGGTTTCCAGAAGGGTATGAAGAGAAGAAAATCTGCAGCTAGCAGCAGGTATCTGGACCAGAGTGCAGAATCCAACATGTCGGAGCATTTCGGGGTGAAAAACATCTGATTTGTGTTGCTCAGGCTGCCTGCTGTGCCAGCTGAACCTTAAATCTCTTCTTCCTCATGCTGATGCTCAGTTAAAGTCCAGCATGTGTACATGCACTCTGTCTGATTAGACTGACCTGGTGAAGTGGACAGCAGCTGTTTCACCAGATATGTAGAAGATAAAAGTTTTCTGCATTAAAAATGGTCTAAATAACAGAAGTCTTTGGACTTCCAGAGGAACCTAAAGGCTTGTTTTGCTCCAGAAGAAAGCTGCTGCTTCAGTCTGACTCACGCAGACACTCGTTGGCATCGTCGGCCGTCGCTCTACTCCACGGCCGGTCGTTGAAGAACGGTCTGCACACATTGCAGTCGTCCCCGTCTGTGTTGTGTTTGCAGTTACACACCAGCCGTCCTTCACCGCTACTGACACACTCGCTTGCGTGGCCGTTACACTTACACCTGCAGCAGAGGAACACACCTGTTACACCTGGATGAGAACGTACAAACACAGTAAGAGTCAGTCCCAAGCTGATCGTAGGGGGCATAACGACGTCTTCTCTCTTCAGTATCAGGAGTCTGTTCATGTGAAGCAGAGGCTGCTTGTGTTTTTTAGCTAAAGGAACATGTAAAAGTCCCATCATGTTTACCCCTTTCCTCACTTGTTACATTGAAGATTAAAGATTCTAGTGGTGGAGTGGAAACAGGTTTGGAGTCTCCTTCCAGAGAGATGTGTCGGTTAGTTGCAGCTCTTTACCTTCCTCCCACAGCGAAGTCAGAGATGGCGTAGAAGTAGGATTTGAGGACCTCAGGGTTGTTGGAAATCTCATCTCCTAACGTGTTGAGCCTGTCCAGGGTGACTCTGATGGCCGTCACCGTCACCCATTCCTGCAACAGATGCAAGGACACAACATCAGAGCTACACATCAATTCATCATACAGGCAGAAAAATATGACAGTAAACATGTTTCTCTCTGGTTAAAGTCCACGGTGACTCTGAAGGACGTGGAGGATTGACAGTCAGATGACTTTGGGTCGGAGTGAGCATATTGTGAGAGGCACACACACCCTGTCAGCCAGGAGATGGGAGGGGGGGGGGGGGTGTTCTTAACACATTCTACAGAGCAGATGTCATGGAAAGTTGTTCTGCAGAGAATAAGTTTCTTTTCTTGTTGTGAGGTGGAGAGAGGTCTGGAAATGGGGGTATTATGGTGGGATGCATTTGTGTGATTGTTTGTTGGAAAATTGGAGGGCTGGGGGGAGGGGGGGGGTGTCATGTTTATTTCTGTTTACAGCAGAAATAAACATGTTGACAGCCTGGTTCAAAAATCCATTTTAGGTTTAATAGGTCAGGTTTACCTTCATGACAACTGTGGGGGGAGTGAATTTTTTTCTAACTCGCCCGTTTAAAAGAAATTTAATCTCGAAGTTCGGCATATTTAGGGGCGTGTCGTTTTGATTGACAGGTACCCGATCTCCCGCTTCAAGTCAGAAGAACGTAGAACAACCGCGGTTTTTAGCCAGTTAACAACGTGACTTAGCTTTACCCCGTTTACCTCCGTTAGCTGGTTAGCTCCTGTTATCTCCGGGTTAGCTCGGTTAGCTCTTAGCTACAGAAAGCTCGGAGTTCGCTCGATGTCAATCATCCACCATGACGCTCACAGCCCCCCTCTCAGCTCCACCTCTTTGCCCATATTTGTATTTTCCGAGCGAGACGACGCGCATGTCCCTGCCAAGATGGTGATGGTAGGAACCGCCCACCGAGCTTCAATTCAGCTCCTCAGAAACCTACGGGTGACGTCATGGAGGCTCTGTCCATCTTTTATATACAGTCTGTGGTCTGAACAAGTAAATTATTTACAACATGGATCTTAGGAAAACTTATGTGATTTTATTTTTCGGGTTGGAGTCAGCGTGGCAGGTCGGGTAGTTTGACCGCTGCTTCCTACTGGTTGACCCAAGTAACTATTTCTGTTGCAGATCTATAAAACTGGAATAAAGTTTTATGATCTCAATAAGTCATAAGTTTCACAAGTTAAATAAGATAAGTAGTTGGACCTGGTGAGGTGTTCCAGACACATCTGACCTGGAGGAGACGCCCAGAGGAAGACCCAGGATGGACTGGTCTCCCGGCTGGTCTGGGAACGCCTCGGAATTCTCCCGGATGAGCTGGAAGATGGGAAGAGAGGAAAGTTTGGGCTTTCTGGCTCCGGTCCTGAATAAACAGCAGGAATACGGATGGGTCCAAGAAAACAAGGAAACTTTTTTTAAAAAAGACAACAATAAAATAAGCTACTTCTTCATTACATTATCATCGCAACTATTTATTTTTTACTTATTTAGGTAAAAAGAAAAACAATTAAAAAAAAAACCTTCACACTGCAAGAAGCTCAAAGTTTCTCAATTTTAGTCTGATGATGTCATCATGATGATGTGTGCCCGACAAGACGTCTAGCTTAACGTTAAAGTTCGGCTCAGAAATGAGGAAGTTGCAGAAAAAGTGCGAGTTGCGACAAACAAACAAAAATACATCAGGGATCCCAACCCTGGTCCTGGAGGACCGGTTTCCTGCTGGAAAACACCAGACTCAGACGAGCTCTGCCTGTCTGCTAAACACACACTGATTAGAATCAGGTGTGTTGCAGCAGGGACACTTGGAAAACCTGGAGGACGCCGGTCCTCGGGGACCAGGATTGGGGATCCCCGCTCTACATGACGTCTCACATTTGGACATTTTGAATGAGACGAGTCGCAGCTGAAGAGTTTAAAGAGCAAGTTTCAGGTTAGAAGCCCTTTTAAATCAATATGCAGACAAATATTGTAGGAACCTATGTTGAATAAAAACGCACTTATAGATACACCATTCTGGGTTTTTGGAGTAGTTTCTGCAAGAATTTTACTGCATCTAAAACTGGAAGACAGGAAGCGATGTAGGAAAAGGGAGACGGTGTTGTGCTGAAAAATGCCCCCCCGCTGTGAAAAGCACCCAATAGCAAGAAGCGCAGTAACCGCATGTCACCTGTAGATGGCGTGTATTCACCATTACTCTGAAAAAGTATAACTTTACGCCATCAGTGTTCAAGTTCAAGTTTATTTATACGGCACATTTCTACAGCAGCAGCTGCTCAAAGTGCTGAACAATAAAACAACAAACAACAACACTCCACCATTTAAAATTAATCACTGCACATTAAAAAACAAATTAAATTTGGATATAAAACAAAAATCTAAAATAAAGTAAAGAAAAATTAAAATACACGAGAAAAAGCTCGGGTATGACCAAATGCAGCGCAAAGAAGTGGGTTTTTAGGACAGACTTAAAATCAGAGACAGATTGAGCAGCTCTGATGTGGAGGGGAACAGAAAAGGCTGAATTTTAATCTGGCCAATGGGACCTTGAGTAATTGTTGAGAAGAGGACCTAAGAGTCCTGGCTTGATGTAACAACTCAACAGATACGATAAACCATTTAAGGCTTTAAAAACAATCAATAAAATCTTGTACTGGGTCCTAAAACCAACTGGAAGCCAGTGCAGAGAAGCGAGCACCAGGTAATGTGATCATAACGTTGTGTTCCTGTAAGCAACTGAGCTGCAGCATTTTGGGCAAGCTGCGGTCATACAGAGATTCCTTCTCATTCTGTAAACAGTTTCCAGTGTGTACCAGTCACTTTTCCAGCCTTGTGTTGCTCCTGGTCCAGCTTCTCACAGATGTCTTGGTCTCATCAGATTCAGTCGGCTCATGTTTTCCATCAGATAAAATGTCAGTTTCAGCATCTCTTATGATGTTCATCTTTAATAAATAACTCTCAGCAGGTCATATTGAATTAAATGTTCAGTGTTGGAGTTGTGTTGTGTTGGAGCAGCAGAAAACTGGAGATGTATCCTCATCATCCTCATCATGACCTTCATCATTACTGTGAACAAACAAAGAAAAAAATATATTTGTTGTCACGGTCTTTTGAAAATAAAAATGTGTGTATTCAGTCCCCAAACTGACAGGAAACATGCAAGAAGAAGACGGGTGAGTGATTACTCAGTAAGTAATCTATTACTTTCTTATCCACTGGAACATCATATGAATCAGACTGACTGGAGTAACGATTGCTAGAGCCGACATCGACACTATCATCAGAAATACTCACCGATTCTGCCAAAAGTAAAGGAGTCGGGATCAGACAGTCTTTTTAACACCTTCTGTTACCGTGGTAACATACTCATTCTGTTCATTCTCACCCAAACCAACCACGCAGACTCGGTAAGTTACGCAGTTTTAAACTGTTCAGAGTTGGTAGGGAAAGAAGTAGCCGCATGCGAGCATGAACACTATGTTAACAATCTGGCTTCACTTTTTATGTAAAGTCGTCTGTCAGAAACAGCAACACGCCTCAGAGGCAGGACTGAAGGCAACATGGATGCTGCCAGGTTCACCTCCTGCAGCCTCATCGAACACCTGAGCTCCATCTTGTGGAAGAGTGAAGAGTTTTCTGCCTGAAACGAAACAGAAACAAGAAACACTGAAAAATATGTTTTATAAACACGAGAACTTCACAAACAAAAGCCATAAATCCTCCATAATGACAGAGAAGGTTTTACAGTCTCCTGTTCTGGACGGGGGGGGGTATCATGTGGAAAATCTAACCTGTAAATCCAGTTTCATGGATTTATCAACAAAAACTCTTTGATTTGACTTTATTCGTCCAGATGGAAACTCTGTACGGTGACGTAACTTTATAGAGTCTGAAACCAAAGCTGAAAAAAATCTCATTTTATTCCTAAAAATGTTTTTTTTACTTCCTTGTTCTATGTTTGATATTCTGCATATCAATCTTGTCCTGTTAAGGATTATCCGTTCAATACGATCGGCTGTGAATCTGAGCGAGGGGCCGTGACCTGTGGAGGCCCCCAGGGGTCGGTAGTCGGACTGCTTCTGTTCATCTTGATCTGCTTCGTTGGGTTTAATATTCCAGAAGTTAACATGAATAACCACAGTTATGCAGACGATACACAACTTTATGTGTCTCCAGAGCAACAGATGCTGTTTCAGCGTTTGGAGCAAATAAAGCAGAATTTTCTACAATTAAATGAAAACAAAACTGAGATTCTCCTGTTTGGTAACAAAGAGAATTTATTTTATGATTTTATTATCATTTTTACTATTTCTTGCTGCCTTTTACTACTTTTTAATGCTTTCTTTGCACATCTGTAATTCTTTTAACATTTTATATAAATCGCTTTAAATTGTCTGGTACATGAAATATAATAAACAAATAAACTTGTCTTTATCATTTTTTAATGTTTGATCAATTCAGCTGAAAATCAATCCAGATCAGACAAATTCTGCCAAGAAGTGATTTGGATCTGATCGGATTCAGAATCTAGAGATCGATACGAGAATCGCTCCGGCTTGGATCAGATCATCCTGATCAGAGACTTTTATCTGAAAACCAACCTGTTGTTTTTATCAGACTGATCCACATTCTGCATGTCGAACGTTAAAATGTTCACATGACAGAAGAAAACAGCTTGGCGCCGTTTCAGATCCTCAAACCAAATAATTTCAGACGGAGAGATTCTTCTTTGTTCCACGTTCTGCCACAAACTTCTGACTTTCTGAAGCAGAACAGAAGCCAAACGAGAAGATCTGCAGAGTCGGGTCACGTTTCAGCGTCCACACAGAACTGTGGTGTGTGTGAACTGGTTCCTAAGTTTCTGCAGGTAAACGGGATCCTCAAACCGGAAGTCTG
The DNA here is from genome assembly GCF_933228915.1 of Telmatherina bonti. Lineage (NCBI taxonomy): Eukaryota > Metazoa > Chordata > Actinopteri > Atheriniformes > Telmatherinidae > Telmatherina > Telmatherina bonti. The sequence goes on along the minus strand of NC_136625.1, from coordinate 5,880,332 downwards.
AGAGAAATGTGATCCCTCCTGAAGTGGGACGCAGTTAGACGCTGAAGTCTTTATGACGTCCAGTAAAACCAGAGTGGTGCAGCTTTCATCTTCATCTTCATCTTCTGCCACTTATCCGGGGTCGGGTCGCAGGGGCAGCAGCCTAAGCAGGGAACCCAGACTTCCCTCTCCCCAGCCACATTTGCCAACTCTGTGGGGGGGATCCCGAGGCGTTCCCAGGCCAGCCGAGAGATATAATCCCTCCAGCGTGTCCTGGGTCTTCCCCGGGGTCTCCTCCCAGAGGGACGTGCCTGGAACACCTCACCAGGGAGGTCCAGGAGGCATCCTGACCAGATGCCCGAGCCACCTCAACTGGTTCCTCTCCATGCAGAGGAGCAGCGGCTCTACTCTGATCTCCTCCCGGATGACCGAGCTCCTCACCCTATCTCTAAGGGAGAGCCCGGGCACCCTGCGGAGGAAACTCATTTCAGCCGCCTGTATACGAGATCTCCTTCTTTCGGTCACGACCCACAGCTCATGACCATAGGTGAGGGTAGGAACGTAGATCGACTGGTAAATCGAGAGCTTCGCCTTCTGGCTCAGTTCCTTCTTCACCACGACAGACCGGCGCAGAGTCCGCAGTACTGCAGACGCCGCACCGATCCGTCTGTCGATCTCGCGCTCCATCCTTCCCTCACTCGTGAACAAGACCCCGAGATATTTAAACTCCTCCACTTGAGGCAGGACCTCATTCCCGACCCGGAGAGGACAATCCACCCTATTCCGGCTGAGGACCATGGTCTCAGATTTGGAGGTGCTGATTCTCATGGTGTGGCCGTCCAGTAAAACCAGACCGGTGCAGCCGTTCCAGTAAAACCAGACCGGTGCAGCCGTTCCAGTAAAACCAGACCGGTGCAGCTGTTCCAGCAGCTGCTCTGAAGGACAAACCAGCTGTGAAGATTTATGTCTGACTGTTGCAGGGAAGGAATTCTCACGTGTTCTAGCATCCTCTGCTGACTAATCGTGGACAGAAAGTGCATGTCAGAGAGGAAAATGGATTAAACGTCCTCCTGCAGGAGACTCAGGTTCTCCTGCTGAGTACCGTCACTGCAGCAGCTCATCAGTGACACATACTGACTCCAACGTCCCAAAGCTCTGTGACGTTGCCAACACTTTATTATTCAGAACAAAGTTCAAACTAAGAGGGAATAATCCAGACTGAAAATCTGGAAATTTCCAGAAACAGAAAAAGTCAACAAATAATTCTGAAATTCTGGAAGAATGTTCCTCAGACTCCAAAACTCAGAAGGAGTCTCTGTATTCTGGGGGCAAGCCTGGATGCTGGTGATCTTCTGCATTATAACATGATTCTCTACTGGAAACCAGTGCATGGACTCAGGAAGCTTCCAGAAACCAGTGTGAACCCAGTTCATGCAGGTTAAAGCTCCATCATATGTGAAGAGGATCCAGAAACACGCCGTCTTCTCTGGACCAAAGCTCATTTAAAATGTTCTGAGTGGAAACCTGGATGAAGATGTGGAATAGTTTGTGGACAGCATGGACGGCGTGTCCTGCAGACTAAAGAGGAGAGGGAGCATCCAGCTTGTTATCAGCCTGCATCTCTGATGGGATGGGGTTGCATTAGTGCCGATGGTGTGGGCAGCTTCCACATCTGGGAAGCTCGAATCAATGCTGAAACATCTGCTCCCATCCAGACAACGTCTCTTTCAGGGAAGACCTTGCAGGTTCCACCATGCTGGACCACATCCTGATGGTGGAACTGGAGAACTGGTCCAGCAGGACCATGCTGAACCACATCCTTATGGTGGAACAGGAGAACTGGTCCAGCAGGACCATGCTGAACCACATCCTGATGGTGGAACAGGAGAACTGGTCCAGCAGGACCATGCTGAACCACATCCTGATGGTGGAACAGGAGAACTGGTCCAGCAGGACCACGCTGAACCACATCCTGATGGTGGAACAGGAGAACTGGTCTGCTGCAGTCCAGATCTTTCACCAGTAGGAAACATCTGGAGCATCATGGAGGCAGAAACCAGCAACAGGTCCAGTTCAGACAGAGACTGACGGATCGTGCTGTTTGCCTGCAGAGCCTGCAGGGGGCGCTATCCGTCAGCAGAGTCAGAAAACACACGAAGGGTGAAAGTGTGTTATCAGGACGGGAACTTCTGAGGCAGACTTATCTTTACGGTGTGTGAGGATCGTACGCTGTAAATGGCTGGAACGACGGTGTGAAAGATAAAACTGGATGAACAATGAACCTTCTGAAAGAATCCTGTTAACTTACAAAGTTTAATCCACTCATTTAAGATATAAATATACAAAAATTACATTTAAACTTTCACTGATCGTCGAACATCCCAGATGAAGGCATTACACACTAACATGTGGAACAATATAAAACTATTTCAGCTTCACTTGTACAAAAATACATGAGAATAAAAAACCATTCTGTGTACGGTGGCCTGGAAGGAAACCTGTTTTGCTTTGCTACGGTCAGGGCAGACATAATCACGGCTGAACATTTTCCCTTCAGCTGCAGAGGATAAAAATAAACACAGTGTGGTTTTTCTGATCAGATACTGAAACCTGAATCAACTCTCACTGATCGCTTTCTGTTTGCAGTGAAAGGGACGGAAATTAATCATTTTCTTCTTCATCGCTGCAGTCGTTTAAAGATCACCAGATCTCCAGAAACTTCTCAGAGTTTCTGCTTTTCTCCTCATTTCCAGTCCAGTCCTGGTTCCGGACCGTTTTCTGAGGATCTGACCTCTGACCTGCGGATCGACCTGGCAGGAAGAAAAGCTCTGAACTGAGAGAAGAACCACCGTTGTGTCGTCAAAGCTTCTCTTTGGATCAGTCACAATCTGCACTGGGAGGCTGGGGGTCTGGGGGGTCCACATGTCGATAGTATCGATACCAACACTAGTATCGGTATCATTTCTAGCAGATTGAAAAGGTAAAGACGTGAATGAAAAGCAACTATTCGGTTCTGGTTTTGACTATTTTTCTCAGACATCTGTCTGAAAAAAAACAGAAAAAATTAATTTATTTTATTATTGTGTTACATTGTTGATGTTTATATTGTATTGTTTATATTTCTTTTCTCAGTTCTGCCTTTAGTTTGTCAATAAAATGTTTATTCCAGATTATTATCATGGTTTTATAGGAAAACTGTACAATTATAAATAAGGAGTTTAAATGTTTAATTTGATAAAAATGTTTTGATTATTATCAAAGAAAAAATTCTAAAACTATTGTAAAATTTCAAAGCAAAAAGTATAATTATCAAAACTGGTATCAGCGATATCTCCCCTGGATTTACTGGGTATAGGATCAATATCTACTGGAAACTGATGGTTTTTTCTGAATTTGTTCTCTTGGTCCCAAAAAACAGTTTAAATCCATTAAATCCAATAAGAAAGTGGGTCCAAACTTTTGACTGATACTGTACATTAAAAACGGTTCCAGTTTTTTTTAAATCTTTGAATGAGAACAAACAAATTTGTACAAATTTTCCACATAAAAAGTTCCTTTCTCTAAAAGTAAATAAATAAATAAAGCAAATTAAGATTCAGGTTGAAGTTAAGGGAACAGAACCAGGACAAACTGATGTCGGAGCAGGACCAGAGAGAGCGGCTAATAAAAACAAAGAGACAAATAAACAGACAAACATCTGTAACTCCTTGGTGGAGGTAAATATGTTACATTTAAAGACGTATTTTCAGTCTTCCTGCAGCGTCTGACAAAACTCTGCCGACACAAAACTGTTTTCTGCTCAGAAATCAGACAGATAAGCGAATAAATAAATAAATAAATAAACACCAGCTAAATATTTCACATGGCAAAGCATAAATGCCTATAAATGTTTCATGATGAGAAATTTCCTCCTATTCGGACTAATTTATAAAATCTAACATTATTTTGGAATTATAATTAAATTACATCAATGGAAAACAGGTATTATAGGAACTTATAAGTCATAATTTCTTCTAGAAATAATTATTTAAAGAGAAACAAATCCACCTTTCATTTCTTTTCCACATGTTTCCACCTGCCCATAATCCTTATCGCTGTACCACATGTGTACACCTGTTGCCCATATAAGGAGTTTCCTTCCTCCCAGTCAGACAAAGTGGTTCTGGAGGGAAACAGGAAACCTCTCCTGTGTTTGTCATGGCGGGAACATGTGTGACAGCTTATCAGCGGGCAGTTTGAGCTGTCAGGTGGAGAACAAACCCCGTTTTGTTGCTGGTTAACCCAACGCCAGCTGTCTGATTAGATTACACTAAAACAAACGCGACCGTTTCCTTTTGATGTTAACGTCCTGCCAGCTCTTTTCTTTCGCTTTTATCACCCATCAGATCCCGAACTCATCCCAGGTTTTCACTCAAGTTTTCCCTGAAACGACCAGAACTGCCGTTTCTCTGCAGGTTCACAGGAAAATCTTTTCCAATTCAACACTTTCCAAGTAGTTTCACTTTGACCTTTGCAAAATAAAGAAGCGCATCAGGCAGGATTGACAGAAGTCTTCATCCTTTTTTATTAATTCCCAGAAACACGGGAAACGTTTGCAGAGATTCATTAAACTGTCTAGAAAGATTCAAATAAATACAATAAAAGAAGCAAAAACTGAGAAAAAAAAAAGCGACTTAAAACTTAATCATTTTTTAACTTTCATCTGCCTGGATCCTTTATAGCTTCTTGTTGTTTCTGCCAGGAGTCTTCAGGTTCTCCAGGATCCTTCAATTACTTTCCAGGTCTAGCTCTCCAGGATCTCTGAAGGACTTTCTAAAACTCTCTTCCCTTTGTTCCGTTCTCTGTCCTGATGATCCCACATTGTTGCAATAATTAACGTTGAGGTTCTGGGTTCCTCCGTCAGACCTGTCTGATCTTCAGTCCGTCAGTCATGTGACCTCACCCTTTTCTGGCTTCTTGACAGCCACGTTTCCATGGAGACCACTTCTAATGAGGCTTTGCCCAACAGAAAACGAATCAGGTGAAGGTCCAGATGCATCTCCCAATACCTGGTTCTGGTTTTTGCTGGATTTCAGATCCTGTGTTTTAGTCCTCCACCTGTCCACTTTCTACCACTGAGGTATGCCTAGTTACAGTCAGAAGCTAGCAGCTAACAGCGAGCAGCAAACAGCCAGAAGCCAGCAGCTAACAGCCAGAAGCTATCTGCTAACAGCTTGCAGCTTACAGCCAGAAGCTAGCAGCTGACAGCCAGAAGCTATCTACTAACAGCTTGCAGCTTACATCCAGAAGCTAGCAGCTAACAGCGAGCAGCAAACAGCCAGAAGCCAGCACCTAACAGCCAGAAGCTATCTGCTAACAGCTTGCAGCTTACAGCCAGAAGCTAGCAGCTAACAGCGAGCAGCAAACAGCCAGAAGCCAGCAGCTAACAGCCAGAAGCTATCTGCTAACAGCTTGCAGCTTACAGTCAGAAGCTAGCAGCTAACAGCTTGCAGCAAACAGCCAGAAGCCAGCAGCTAACAGCCAGAAGCTATCTGCTAACAGCTTGCAGCTTACAGCCAGAAGCTAGCAGCTAACAGCGAGCAGCAAACAGCCAGAAGCCAGCAGCTAACAGCCAGAAGCTATCTGCTAACAGCTTGCAGCTTACAGCCAGAAGCTAGCAGCTAACAGCGAGCAGCAAACAGCCAGAAGCCAGCAGCTAACAGCCAGAAGCTATCTGCTAACAGCTTGCAGCTTACAGCCAGAAGCTAGCAGCTAACAGCCAGAAGCTATCTACTAACAGCTTGCAGCTTACATCCAGAAGCTAGCAGCTAAAAGCGAGCAGCAAACAGCCAGAAGCTAGCTGCTAACAGCCAGAAGCTATCTGCTAACAGCTTGCAGCTTACAGCCAGAAGCTAGCTGCTCACAGCTAGCAGCTAACAGCCAGAAGCCAGCAGCTAACAGAGAATTGCCTTGTGGTTGATGAAATCCTTTTTCTGTCTAGTCTTTGCTGAAATTCAGATCCAGTATTTTAGTCCTCCTCATGTCCACTTTTTGCCAATGAAGCATGCCTTGTTTCCAGCTAACAACTAGCAGATAATAGCTAACAGCTAGCATCTAGCAGGGAATCAACTTGTTGCTGCTAAAATCCTGTTTTCTGCCTGGTCTTTGCTGGTTTTTCGCAGATTAAATGTAAGAAATTGTAACAGATGTGTCTTTGCGACAAGTTGTTGGTAACAAACAGCCCAAAAAAACTGGTTCTTTCCCAAAATGGCTGTCATGTGTCAACACAACACTGGTCGTTTCATGCTTGTAGGATTTATTGGTTACATTTAAGTTCCCATGAAAATGGTCCGGTACCTGGACTGGACTGGAAATTTGGGGAAAAGGCAGAAAACATGGAAAGAAAAACTCTTAAAACAATTTGAAAAGAGTGTTGATAACAGCCACTCTAGAAGATGAAATCATGGTGAGAGACGAAGAATTGAGGACTAGAACAGGAGATTTGGACATTTTGCATGTGGAACGAATCATTTCTGTCAGTCTGAATATGAACAGCAGCTCTCAGCTGTCTGAGCTGAGCATTCAGAAACCACAACATGTGACGCTTGTCAAACCCTGAGCTGATACGTTTGAAGTTCAGGAAACATCACAGTATTTTTAGGTTACAGTCTTCCTGACAGGTTTCAGCAACAAGAAACCTAAACTGTCTTTTTGTTTCGCTCTCTTCACTTCTTTCCTCTCGTGAAAAGACAACATTTGCTGGTTGTGGAAATCTTCAGCTGAATGAGTCATGAAAACCAGAAAGGCGATGGTGGAGCTGGAACTCTTTTCCACACAAACGCCACAAATTCTGACAGAATTCTTATTCATTTAATCGTTTGTTTGTGCTTGTTTATTTTCAAGTCTTCAAAGTTCAACCCCAGAAAAATGGGAAGAAAAGTTTCATTATCTAAATCTGAAGTCTTTATTTGGCTCTTTAACAAAACGTAAAAACGTATTTTTGTATATCGATTACCAGGTGTAGTGACTTCCACTAGCTACTGAGGCAACAGCTGGGTGTAGGCTATGTGTTCGACGCGCTGACAGTTTTCCAAATGACGGACATGGTCACATGATTCGTAGGCTAAGTTATTGATAAACTGGATAACATTCACTGCCTGACGCACCAGGCAAGATGTATTTTCAACAGTATGTAACTTGATGTAAAGTGGGAGATACATAAACCCAGTGGTCAACAGAAATCAGCTGCTCAGACCTACACCGATGCACATCCACATGACCCCACTCCACATCACCATGACAACCACATAACACCAACCATCCAGTGATAATTCCTATAAAAATTTATATTTATGGCTCCTAGAATGTGATGTGTAAACTGTTGCATCCACCAGGGGGCAGAAAACTGGATTGGATTATTGACAACAGCCAAGTTTTTACCCATAAAGTCTCAGAAACTGTATGTCTAAGTAAAAGGTGCTTCCGTCTTTTTCAAGCCAAACAAAATAAGTCGCCGTGTGAGAAATGTGTAGTACGTTTTGAAAAACAACGACTGCGATTTGCAGGTGTTTCCACTGCAGAGTGTTTTGCTCATTAGGCGCAATTATCGTAAAATCTCGTCAGAAGGACGAGATGGAAGGTTGCCACATAGCGTCATTTTAGGGTTTTCAACTTTCTGCGGAGAATTTGCTACAGATTTTTGAAGTGTTTCTTCCTCCTTTTCTTTTCAAAACTCTGAAATTTACTGTTTATTTCCATCTTTACTGGAACTGAACTGGTCACATGACACGCAAATGCAAAATAAAGTGTTTTCATTGCAGTTTTCCAAAATATTTCTACATTGAAACGTCTGAAAAACTTCCTCATGAGAGAATAAAAACTTTTTAGTGATATTTCAGTCTTTTACAGAACATATAGGTGTTTCCATTTGCCTTTTTTATTGCGACATTTAACTTTTGCACAGTTCTACGTGTAATGGAAATGCAGCTAGTGGAGGAGATTTTTACAGCTCCTCCAAGAGATTATATCAGCTCCTGGAAGAAGTTTGGAGAACTTGCGATTGGAAACGTGGAGTCGGTGCAGCAGCTTGAAGTTGAGCAGTTTGTGTCTGATCCTGTCCGGATGCATGAGGTATGCTCTCTGCTGGAGAGACTCGAGCCTCGATCCATCTGCCACTGCTGGTCACCGCGGTCCAGAGAGGAGGCCATGGGTAGGAGCCACCAGTTTGAGCGGTTTCTCATTTCAGACTTTCTCCAACCACACAGTTTGAGTTCAGAGAGAAAGGGACTTTTTATTTTATTTAACCTGCAGAAATCTGAGAAAATGTGAAATGTTGAATTTTGACCTGAAAGACTTAAACGGCATGAAGTTACCTTGTGTAGAGAGACCACACCTCTTCTGGTCCAAATCTGGAAGTCTGGATCTGTTCGAGCCGGACGGATGAGTGTCGTTCCTGCACATCCATCCATCTGACAACCAGTTACGTCACATGGAGACCAGTACGAGGCTCTGGTGTGATGGAGTCTTCCCGCTGCTAAACGCCCAGGATGAGGAATCTAATGTGATGTGTGGACGCGAACTATTCTGGTTTTTCTTTCGTTTTATTCGTTGCAATAGTTTGTAAAACGCATCATATAAACTTTACAGACCTGCATTAAATGAAACTTTTCTTTCTTTATTCTTCTTTGCACCGTGAATAAAACTTCATTTCATCTTTAATATTCTAGGGGTGATTTTTTTAAGGTCTGGAATTTCCTTTTTTTTTACTTTACTGAAAAAAAACACACCTTAAATCGATGCATGAAAACGCCTACAGGTTTTGGTTTTTGTAGTAACCCAGCTGCCACATTCAGATTTATGACCTTAAGCCAGGATGTTTACTCTGTGCACAGAACAGAACCTGTAACAGGAATGTGAAACTAAAACCTCCCACCAGAAAGCGGTCTGGAGGACTGCATCAAACCTGGCTGTTGAAGGCGGCCATGCCGCTGATCAACACTCAGAAACGCTGGAGCTTAATGTGTCAGCGCTGACTGTTTTTGCAGAAGTTGTCTTGTTGAAACTCTGCTGGAGCGTGAAGAGCTACGAGAGGCGAAGGGGAGACACCGATGACTCACAAGCTGACACCTTAAGATTTTCCTAAATAACAGCACGTTTCTATCTGCGGCTGCAGATTTCTTCTTTTGTTCCGTTTTGATTGGAGCCTCGGTGGGAAATTCCCCTCCGATCTTCAGAAACCCTCCAGCTGCCATGTTTTCTGCTGTACTTCACCTTTTTTAGTGGCTGCTTTCCTTTTTTAGCTTTTTGTTCAGTTCTGTGTTTTGTGTTGTTTTTATGCAGACGACTCGGTGTTTTCCAGCTTCATCTTTCACTGCAGACAGAAAGGATCTTTGTTGTGGCAGCTGATTAGCAGCTAAATATATTTATTTTTATGTGAATAAAGATCCGTATTCTGGAGATTACCAAACAGACAGAGCAGCACCGTACCAGTTAAAGCCAATGTGGAATGGTGATGGTGCAGAATCCTAACTCTGGACCGTAATTATCAGGCGACTGAAGGCGCCATTTTATGGAGAAGTTGTGGAATTTAGTTCAACTCAAACATAAGAATAAAAGCTATTTATCAACTTTCTTAAGTCTAATAATCCCTCCTACTCCTCCAGATGTTTGAGACCTCCAGATGTGGTGAGGAGTTCCTGTCTGAGGCCAGACAGACGTAGCGGATGTTGGCGAAGGGGTTCTGAGCGGGTATTTTCTGTGCTGCAGATTTAAGACGGGACGCCAGGCAGCAGAGCTTTTACGCCGCAGGTAAAGCCATCACCATACTTCCAGATCTCCCTGCAGGAGAAATGCAACGACTGATGATTCAGCAACATCAGGACCGTCAGGAAGCAGAACCTTACTGCTCCTCAGCCTGTCCTGCGTTTCACCGACATCCCATCGACTCCGGCTAACTTAACGTAAGCAGAATGCGGGAACATTTATGTTAACAGGAAACTTACTGCAGAGTTTGCATGCTGCCAATTTCTTCTCTTATGATTCCCTGAGACGTTTCACTAGATAGTTCCAGTTTCTTGGATAAATGCTTCCATTTGTTTCAAGTACCGCTTCCCCCTCCTGAGTTGCCGGATCTCCAGCTCTCACTTGAGCGATTTGCGGCCGAGTGTGAAGCGGTTGGGATGGGAATCAGCACCTCCAAATCTGAGACCATGGTCCTCAGCCGGAATAGGGTGGATTGTCCTCTCCGGGTCGGGAGTCAGGTCCTGCCTCAAGTGGAGGAGTTTAAATATCTCGGGGTCTTGTTCACGAGTGAGGGAAGGATGGAGCGCGAGATGGACAGACGGATCGGTGCGGTGTCTGCAGTACTGCGGACTCTGCGCCGGTCTGTCGTGGTGAAGAAGGAGCTGCGCCAGAAGGCGAAGCTCTCGATTTACCAGTCGATCTACGTTCCTACACTCACCTATGGTCATGAGCTGTGGGTCGTGACCGAAAGAAGGAGATCTCGTATACAGGCGACTGAAATGGGTTTCCTCCGCAGGGTGGCCGGGCTCTCCCTTAGAGATAGGGTGAGGAGCTCAGTCATCCGGGAGGAGAACAGAGTAGAGCCGCTGCTCCTCCGCATCGAGAGGAACCAGTTGAGGTGGCTCGGGCATCTGGTCAGGATGCCTCCTGGACCTCCCTGGTGAGGTGTTTCAGGCACGTCCCTCTGGGAGGAGACCCCGGGGAAGACCCAGGAAGACCCCTGGGGGCCTCCACAGGTCACGGCCCCTCGCTCAGATTCACAGCCGATCGTATTGAACGGATAATCCTTAACAGGACAAGATTGATATGCAGAATATCAAACATAGAACAAGGAAGTAAAAAAAACATTTTTAGGAATAAAATGAGATTTTTTTCAGCTTTGGTTTCAGACTCTATAAAGTTACGTCACCGTACAGAGTTTCCATCTGGACGAATAAAGTCAAATCAAAGAGTTTTTGTTGATAAATCCATGAAACTGGATTTACAGGTTAGATTTTCCACATGATACCCCCCCCCGTCCAGAACAGGAGACTGTAAAACCTTCTCTGTCATTATGGAGGATTTATGGCTTTTGTTTGTGAAGTTCTCGTGTTTATAAAACATATTTTTCAGTGTTTCTTGTTTCTGTTTCGTTTCAGGCAGAAAACTCTTCACTCTTCCACAAGATGGAGCTCAGGTGTTCGATGAGGCTGCAGGAGGTGAACCTGGCAGCATCCATGTTGCCTTCAGTCCTGCCTCTGAGGCGTGTTGCTGTTTCTGACAGACGACTTTACATAAAAAGTGAAGCCAGATTGTTAACATAGTGTTCATGCTCGCATGCGGCTACTTCTTTCCCTACCAACTCTGAACAGTTTAAAACTGCGTAACTTACCGAGTCTGCGTGGTTGGTTTGGGTGAGAATGAACAGAATGAGTACGTTACCACGGTAACAGAAGGTGTTAAAAAGACTGTCTGATCCCGACTCCTTTACTTTTGGCAGAATCGGTGAGTATTTCTGATGATAGTGTCGATGTCGGCTCTAGCAATCGTTACTCCAGTCAGTCTGATTCATATGATGTTCCAGTGGATAAGAAAGTAATAGATTACTTACTGAGTAATCACTCACCCGTCTTCTTCTTGCATGTTTCCTGTCAGTTTGGGGACTGAATACACACATTTTTATTTTCAAAAGACCGTGACAACAAATATATATTTTTCTTTGTTTGTTCACAGTAATGATGAAGGTCATGATGAGGATGATGAGGATACATCTCCAGTTTTCTGCTGCTCCAACACAACACAACTCCAACACTGAACATTTAATTCAATATGACCTGCTGAGAGTTATTTATTAAAGATGAACATCATAAGAGATGCTGAAACTGACATTTTATCTGATGGAAAACATGAGCCGACTGAATCTGATGAGACCAAGACATCTGTGAGAAGCTGGACCAGGAGCAACACAAGGCTGGAAAAGTGACTGGTACACACTGGAAACTGTTTACAGAATGAGAAGGAATCTCTGTATGACCGCAGCTTGCCCAAAACACTGCAGCTCAGGAGGGGGAGATCAGAGTAGAGCCACTGCTCCTCCGCATGGAGAGGAACCAGTTGAGGTGGCTCGGGCATCTGGTCAGGATGCCTCCTGGACCTCCCTGGTGAGGTGTTCCAGGCACGTCCCTCTGGGAGGAGACCCCGGGGAAGACCCAGGACACGCTGGAGGGATTATATCTCTCGGCTGGCCTGGGAACACCTCGGGATCCCCCCCGCAGAGTTGGCAGATGTGTCTGGGGAGAGGGAAGTGTGGGCTTCCCTGCTTAGGCTGCTGCCCCCGCGACCCGACCCCGGATAAGTGGCAGAAGATGGATGGATGGCATATGTTCCAGTACAGAGTCGCAGGAAACTGGAGTCTATCCCAGCAATCACTGGGCGAGAGGCAGGTCCACCTGGACAGGTCACCAGTCCATCACAGCAACACACAGAGACAAACAACCATTCACACTGGAGAAAACCCACATTTACACAGGGAGGTTTGATCTAGCGTGAGGCCACAGTGTCATCCACTACGGCACCGTGCAGCTTCCAGTCAACCGTTGGTAAAGTCGAGTGCTGTCATGTAAAAAGTCCTCGCACCTCGTACTGTCGTAACGCTGCTCTGAGACACACAAGATGCTGTCCTGCACTTTGCTAAAAGTCCGACTGACACCTGATAAACAACGTTTACTGCAGCTTTCAGCGAGAAGTTTAAACTCGTAAGTTGACTCTTGACGTATCCCAGGAGGTCTGATCAATCCAGCAGATTTTCAGTGTTTCCCTGCTCAAACACACCTGGTGCAAATGAATGAGTACCGAGCAGAGCTTGGTAAGCTGACGGGTGTATTTAATGTGAATCAGGCGTGTCTGAGCAGAGAAACATCTAAAATCTGCAGGACAGACGTCTCCAGTTCTCCTCTGAAACGGAGAGGAAGGCAGAGGGTCAAGTTCAACCATAGTGTTCATGCAAAACATGCAAATAAATAAACAAATAAATAAATAGTCATCAGTCTGCAGCATAAAAGCATGTCAGCCCCCCTTTTTTCTGTTTCTGACCTGGAAGCTTGTTTACCGTCACATGACGTGTTCTAGCAGCCTTAGAGAAGCTCTTTGTAACTTCTGACACTAAAAATACGTGTTTCAGGCTCATTTTGGAGCCACTGTGACATTTTCGGTGCATTCCTGGAGCTGTCGTGTCCAGCAGCGTCCTGAGGCGGAGAGGTTTCACTTTACACACCTCCTCACACACAGCAGGTCCTTCTGAATGCACGCTGCAGCCGATTCTTACTAGAAACACAAACGGAGGTTATTGGAGGAAGAGAAGACCAGAAAGAGAGAAAAGGAAAGAAAAAGAGGTAAAAAACCAACACCGGACTGACTTTTACTGTCAGGAGAGGCATCAGAGACCAGGTGGGATGCAAGATGGATGTCACCCTGAAAAGGTCGCCAAGGCAACACAGAAACAAACAGCGTGCACATCTAACACACACGCTTCTGCCTGTTAGACAGGAGAACCTGCATGCACGCAGGAGAACACGGAAACTCCACGCAGAACGAAGTGGGCTTCAGACCAGGAGATGCAGAGCTGCAGAGCTGACAACCTCACTGCCACGAGTCTCGCTTCCAAACTTCAAGACAAAAAGACTTTTTTAACAATTAAACTCCGTCAAAAGAATATTTAGAGGAAAGTCTTTTTAAATCATGAACAAAACCACAAGAAGAGAAGCTTCTGGAAACCCGGCCTGCGCTGTGGTCAGCTGGCAGCTAAGCTGCAACTTTCCGCTTAGCGTGGGGAGCAGCCTGACGCTCAGGAAAACTCTGCAGAGAGGAAGGTGGGTGGTGTTCAGTGGGGGGTGCCGTCACTCAGCAGGACAGTTGGGGGGTTTTCTTTCACGTTACAGAAGTCAGTCTCTGTAAAAACCCCAAACAGCTGCTGATGGAGTTCATTATTTCTGCTAAATATAAAGTTGTGCAGATGACAAAGATTGCATGGAGGGTGAGATGTTTCACTCCGCAGCTGACAGGTGGGATTACCTGGCCTCATTTATTTTTAATTTTATCCTTTATTCAGGAGAAGAAGGAGGTCACATCAGAGTTTACAGATATTTTTAGTTTATAATCTGGAATCCAGCGTTTTACTCGTCACACTTTTACTTCTGATGTTTCTGTCTGGAAATGTGACGCGGCCACGAGCAACAGCTGCAGATTTGTCTGAATAAACTTCTCATTGCAGGATTAGTTAACATGTTCCCGAGCGCAGGATCACAATATTATTTACATGCAAGAACTTTAGCAATATTTCCAAATAATCACGCTTATTGTCAAAATGACCTCATCCAGACTGATAATTTGTCTTTTTTTAACCTCTACTTTTAAAAAGATCAAATAAATATTAAAGTTTTAACCTGGTCATGTTGCAAAGTAAATATGTTGACACATTTGGACCTAGTCTGGCCTTCTGGCTGAAAACCAGATTAGGTTACAGTTTTGCACCATGCAGGAATGAAAAAAATCGCAAATAATGCACTTTGATGCTTGTTTAGTGGATTTTAGCTTAATTTAACCCTTTAAGATCTGACCTTTAAAAAAAAGTCACATGCTTTCAATAGGTCTTTCTCCTGCTCTTTAACAAAACATAACATTTATTTACTATTTATTAACAAGTCATAGCTTAATCTTCTGCTTCCTGGTATTTCTTATAGGGTAGAAAACAAGTACCAGGTTGAGTTTAACAAGATTTCATTGAATGTTTTTACCATAAAGTGTGCAAAATGTCTCAGAAACTGTGTAGGATACGTTGAGTTGGGTTAAGTTGTCACACGTACCGAGAGTCAGATTTCAGCCAAGTTGTGACTCATTTCTTTGGTCATCAGGTTTACTGTTAGGGGAATGCTGAGATCACAATCAGACATAATGAGACTCAGACAGAAAAATACAGGACCACATGTAGAAATGTCTTTTAAATATGAGTTTAGCTTAGCTTAGCTTAGTTTAGCTTAGCTTAGCTTAGCTTAGCTTAGCTTAGCTTAGCTTAGCTTAGTTTAGTTTAGTTTAGCTTAGCTTAGTTTAGCTTAGCTTAGCTTAGGTTATCTTAACTTAGTTTAGTTTACCTTAGCTTAGCTTAGCTAAGTTTAGTTTAGCTTAGTTTAGTTTAGTTTAGTTTAGCTTAACTTATTTTACCTTAGCTTATATTAGTTTACCTTATCTTAATTTACCTTATCTTAGATTAACTTGGATACTTTATTTTTAACATGCATGAATAAAAAATAAATCAGACATATTTTATGAGACAGACACAATAAAACCTGATCAAGTGAAAGTGTTTTACTGGTGCAGATTCCAGTTTAACTGCTGCGTTTCTGAGGTTAAGTGTGTTAAAGTGGGATAATTCCTGCTGTTGGAGCTGCAGCACGGAGTGAAAGTCAGTGAACCCGACTGCAGGAATGCCAGTTTAATGATTACCAGTTTAATTTCTGCCGTCGGACTTCCTCTACACAGAATCTGCAGTTTGACCTCTTGGTTTGCAGAATTCAGATGTCAGCAAACAAACAACTGAAAGTCCGGGAACGTCATGCTGGCGTCTGGAAGAGGCTCCACGGAGCTGAAGGAGGCCGCTGGAAGACCGGTTTGATCTGGACGGGGAGCGTAGCAGGTGTGGAAGGTTTAATGGGATAAAACACATTAAAGTTTTTTATAGATTTAGAATAAATGTTTAATAAAAACTTTACTTTTAACAAAAGAACATAAATTACAACAATAACTGCTTTTCATTACAGACCACCAGGACCTGATCCATCCAGACCAGCAGGACCTGATCCACCCAGACCACTAGGACCTGATCCAGCCAGACCACCAGGACCTGATCCACCAAGACTACCAAGTCCTGATGCACCCAAACCACCAGGACCTGATCCACCCAGACCATCAGGACCTGATCCACCGAGACCATGAGGACCTGATCCACCCATACCACTAGGACCTGATCCACCTAGACCACTAGGACCTGATCCACCCAGACCACCAGGACCTTATCCACCCAGACCACCAGGACCTGATCCACCCAGACCACCAGGACCTGATCCAGCCAGACCACCAGGACCTGATCCAGCCAGACCACTAGGACCTGATCCACCAAGACTACCAAGTCCTGATGCACCCAAACCACCAGGACCTGATCCACCCAGACCATCAGGACTTGATCCACCCAGACCACCAGGACCTGATCCACCGAGACCACGAGGACCTGATCCACCCAGACCACTAGGACCTGATCCACCTAGACCACTAGGACCTGATCCACCCAGACCACCAGGACCTTATCCACCCAGACCACCAGGACCTGATCCACCCAGACCACCAGGACCTGATCCACCCAGACCACCAAGACCTGATCCAGCCAGACCACCAGGACCTGATCCACCCAGACCACCAGGACCTGATCCACCAGTGTGAACACAGTCCCATTTCAGAATAACGTTTATTGTTTTCGTGTGATAACGTGACAGATTGTTGCTTTAATGTACACATTGCTGAATCAGTGTTTTTAGGTCTGAATCATTAAAAAATGGGACATTTTACTCCTACAGACATGTTTCCGCACAAGTTTACACGGCCTCAGGAAAACCTGGAAAGTTCTGGATAAATGTTCTGACTTCTCCGAGTTTCACTTTTACTCCATTCTTCTGAAATGTTTCTCTAACTGTGAAAATCTCCAGCTGGGTTCATTAAAGCACATCTGATTCTGATCACGGTTTAATAAAAGCGAGGATGATTTCATAAAGTAGCTTCGTGGTCTGTGTTCAGAGACGGTGACCTTGTGACCTCTGAAGTACAACAAGCTGAGAAAATAAAAACAAACGGGTTCAATTTTCTGACATATTCAGGTTAAAGAAACGTTTCGTGTGTATTTACATGTTCTGCAGGTCGGAAGCAGATGACTCACTGATCTGGTAAAATCCCATCCTCAGCTTATCTCAGCAAACAGCCTGGAAATAGACGCTGCCTGAAAATCAAGTCTCTTCGATCTGGTGTGGAAGAGGAGGAAGAGAGGAAGAAAAGCTGTCTGGTACTTGCCTGTCATGTAAAACAGCGCAGGATGGTGTTTATATGGGACCTGGAACTGGGATTTCAGAGGAATGAGTGGTGGAAGGAATCCCAGCTGGGATGGAAACAGGAAGCCCATCGCTGAGCGGGTTGATGACTCAGCAGTCTGGACTGCAGCAGTGACTCAGCAAACACTCATCTGAGCTTCATATTCTTACGTTTTATGGTAAGAGGAAGGAAGATGATGTGGCCGAGACAAAACTTGGTGAAGAATAAATAAATGGGTAACTTCATGAAAACATCCCGTTCAGGCCTCAGCGCGGGTTCAGCTGGATCGTTGTGATGACAGACGGCGTGCTGACGGGGATCCGCTTCATGACTCCACACCGAGTTGGACTTTCATCTGATTCATCTGGACTCCAGCGAGGACGCAGAGTGATGCGAGCATGTTTGTTGTTCAGGTCAGATTTTCACAAATGATGCAACGCCGTGGAAAGTCTGTCGAACCTACCGGATCCAGTTTGTTACAGAAACTCCGAAACAGCTTCAGAAAAAAAAAAACTAAACTTTGTGCAAAAAACTTTGTGTGTGTCCAGAACTCCAGGAAAAAACAAGTCCAGAATTTAAAATCCTTCTCCTTACATATAAAGCCCTCCACAGCCAGGCACCACTATATATCAAAGACCTCATAGTTCCTTATATACCAAGCAGAGTACTTTGTTCGCAGACTGCAGGCTTACTTGTGGTTCCTAGAGTCTCAAAGAGCCGAGCAGGAGGCAGAGCCTTTGGTTATCAGGCCCCTCTCTTATGGAATAAGCTCCCAGTTAGTGTTAGGGAAGCAGACACCCTCCCCACCTTTAAGACTAGGCTGAAGACTTATCTTTTTGATAAGTCCTATAGCTAGGGATGGTTAGCATCCCTTAGTTATGCTGCTATAGGTTTAGACTGCTGAGGGACATTTCCTGATACACTGAGCTTCTTTCTCTTTATCTCTTTCTTTTACCCCCCCCCCCCCCCCCCCCCGCCCCATAACAGTGTTGCATCATTAACATGTATGTCTCCTGTCTCAGCAGGTCTCCCTGGCCGGGTGTAGCAGTTCCTGTTGTCTGTTGTCTTTCTGTCCTCTTCCCCCCACACAGCAGAGGCAGATGGCTGCCTGTCCTGAGCCGGGTTCTGCCGGAGGTTTCCTTCCTGTTAAAAGGGAGTTTTTTCCTTCCCACTGTCGCCAGTGTGCTTGCTCAGGATGGGAGATTGAGTTGGACTCAACTCAATCTGTTGGTTTCCTTATATAGGCTGTTATGAATTGGCTTTCATTATGTTTTCCTCTCTGTCTGTAAAGCGTCTTGAGATGGCATTTGACGCTATATAAATAAAGTTGAAATTGAAATTATATCCGAGGACAGTCAGTTACCATGGAAACACAGCAACGTCTCTGTGTTGGCCAATCAGAAAGCTGACCACTGACCTGCCTGACCAGCAGAAATCTGGAGGTGAAGAACTCGTTCTGTTCGGCCGCTTGATGACCACACATTCGTACACAAACACATCAACAGATTAGCATCGCCACTACCTTGGATTCACCTGCAGTTGCCATGGAAACAGTGGAGATAAGGATGCTAACTCTGCTCTGATGGAGCCACTAGTTTTTATGCAGCTGAAGCCTGAAAACTGCTTTTCTTTTAAAATCAGAACTTTTTGTACGTTCCTACATTAATGATGGCATTCAATTATTTTCTTCATCTTTTCAGGATTTTATTTGCACTTTGCTTTTGATGTTTTGTCAACATTTGACTCGTCTCGTATGCCCACATGAAGAGGCGTTTACGACCCCCACCTGATGGTTCATAATGCCATAAATCTGATGGGTAATGTTGCAG
>NC_136625.1:5846418-5856418 GCF_933228915.1 Telmatherina bonti | reverse complement strand
CACCACACGGTGTAAGAAGATGTGTTATTTACGGGGTCTAGTTCCTTGAGTGGATGAATAAAAGCAGAGCGATAAGAGTGGTCCGCGCTGACTGTAAATGATGCAAACGAAGGAAGTTCCGGGAAACCGGCTGTTGTGATGAGGTCATGAAAACAACAACAACATGAAAACACTGAAAATGGTAAATAAACTACAGAAAAATGCATTTAAGGTGACTTTACCTGTTTAAATGACATAAAAGATGTGTCATGACTATTGAAACATAAAACATAAAAGAAAAAAATATAAAAAGAAAGATGAAAAATAAAAATGTTCCAAGAAAATTCACATGAACTGTGAGGTTGTTTTTAGAAGAAAATAAGTGACTAGAGGCAGAATAGAGAATCAACTAAACAAATTAACTGAAATATTTAAGGTCAATAAATAAAAATATCATGTTTGTACGTATGGATACATAAAATAACAAATGTAGTTCATTTTAGATGTGAATGGTTTGACATTAAGTTCGACTTGTTCACACTCCTCTTTGCCATTTTGAATTGGTATTTATTATATCTGATGCACTATTTTATATTGCTGTCTTGACTTTTAATAGTTTAAAACAAACTATTAATTTCCTCATACAGACACAGTATATTAAAACTAAATATGACTACAATCTGCACATGAAAGGCCAGTCTGAATATAAACAGTCTCAAATCACAGATTAAGCTCAAATAAATTATTGGTAAATAAACCGTACCTGTATGTGTTACATTCAACCAATCACACACACTCATGCAGCACCATGACACAAACTACAAACATGTGAGAGACTGATCTCTCCTTTAAGTTTATTTGTAATTAACACTCAGGATTTTACTAACTTTCACCTAAGAATTCAACTTTTTTTTTTTATAGTTCACATCTGAGTGAAATTAAAAAAGTAAGTTTGACATAAAATCAACTCAGCGAAGCAGCAAATAAAACCTGGAAAGGATGTTTGAAGAGCTTTGCTGTAATAAGGTGTAACGTCTCTGCTGCCCTCTGCTGGTCAGCTTAACACACTGCATGTCTACTTGGCTCTTTCATTTCAGAATACTTCAGCATGTTCACATGTTCACATATTCACATATTCCATTATAGATTGCGCCATCTGCTGGCAGCAAATTGTAGTAGCTCTGACTTGCTATCTTGATTTTTTAAAAAGTACAAACTCTTCTCAGATACTACCTCAAATTAGGTCTCCTTTTCTGAGGATTTCATGCCGGTTCGGAAGGTGTGCTGCAAGGAAGATTTTTCTGCATATTATTGCTCTTTCAAGACTTGTTATGATGATTCTCCATGGCAATGAAAGACTTGTTTACAATCGAGATCAACTGATTAAACTCTCCCAAATCAGGATTATCAGCGAAACAACACATCAAATCCCGATGGAGTTGAAAAGAAAGAGAAGAGGTTGCAGAGCGGGAGTGAGACAGAGGGCAAAGCGATGGAGATTTAAACAATATCTACCGACCGTTGTCATGGGTAATGTGAGATCGCTAGCTAACAAAACGGACGAGCTGGAGATGCTAACAAGGTCTCAGAAAGAATACAGAGAGTGCAGTATTATGTGCTTCACCGAGACATGGCTGCATGAACACATCCCTGACTGTAATGTGTCTGTACCGGGCTTTAAAACGGTCCGTGCAGACTGCAGTAGACAACACAGCGGAAAGCTAAAGGGTGGTGGAATTGCAGTGCTGGTTAACCAGCGTTGGTGTCATCCTGGACATGTTACTGTCAAGAAGAAGATATGCACAAGGGACATCGAACTGTTAGCTGTGAGCTTCCATTCATATTTACCCAGAGAGTTTACCTGTGTTATTCTGGTAGCGGTTTATATAATACCTGGTACCACACCAGACACAGCCTGTTACGTCATCAGCTCCGTCGTTGCTCGGCTACAAACACAGCATCCAAACTCATTCATGGCGATCTCCGGAGACTTCAACAACGTCTCTCTCTCTGCAACTCTACCAACATTCCAGCAGTTTGTCAGCTGCTCCACCAGAGAAAATAAGATGTTGGACTTATTTTATGCAAATATGAATTATGGATACAGTTGTTCTGCCCTGCCTCCTTTAGGAAGATCTGACCATAATCTGGTTCTTCTCACCTCCACCTACAAGCCCATCGTTCAGCAGTCATCACAAAGACTATCAAAATCTGGTCTGCTGAAGCTGAAGATGCTCTTAGAGGAGGCTTTGAGGCTACAGACTGGAACGTCCTCTGTGAACCTCATGGAGACGACATCAACACCATGACTGAGCGTGTGACAGATTACATAAACTTCTGTGTGGACAGCATCGTCCCAACAAGAACAGTGAGGTGCTTCCCCAATAACAAACCCTGGATCACCAGTGACCTGAAAAAGCTGCTGAACATCAAAAAGAAAGCCTTCAGGGATGGAGACAGGGAGTTATTGAGGGCAACACAAAAACAACTTAAACCACAAACTAAGAAGTGCAAGGAGGATTACAGGAAGAAGTTAGAAAGTCAGCTCCAGCAGAATAACGTGAGGGATGTGTGGTCTGGAATGAAGAAGATCACCGGCTTCAAGTTAAAGGGGGACCAGCCTGATGGAGTTCTGGACAGAGCTAATGAGCTGAACATATTCTTCACCAGGTTCAGTTCACCCCCTACCTCCAGCCCAACAGACCACACACCCTCCATAAGCCCACTGCTTTCCTGTCACGCCTCCAATCTGTCACCCTGCAGCTCAGTCATGGACCAGAACACAGCTTCATCTCCCTCCACATCAGGACATCCTGAGACCTCCACCTTGTTTGTCTCCTGCAATCAGGTTATGAAGCAACTTGAGAAACTGAACCAGAACAAGGCTGCAGGTCCAGATGGTGTCAGTCCCAGAGTTCTCAAGACCTGCTCAAAACAACTATGTCCGATTCTCCAGCACCTTTTCAATCAATCAATCAAATTTTATTTATAAAGCGCTTTACAACAACCTTAGTTGACCAAAGTGCTGAACAAAGATAAAAACAAGTAAAAATATAAAATAGCAGTTCATTCACATGTAAAAATCTCAACAGCCAAAGGCTGATCTAAACAGATGAGTCTTTAGCCTGGCCTTAAACAGAGGCAGGTCCATGATGGAGCGTAACTCCAGAGGCAGAGAGTTCCAGAGTTTGGGCCCTGCCACTGCGAAGGCCCGATCGCCCCACTGTTTACACCTAGACCGAGGGACCACCAGGAGGTGCTGATCAGAGGAGCGCAGGGCTCTGCTGGGCTGGTGAGGAGTCAGGAGGTCGCAAAGGTACGGAGGTGCAAGGCCATGGATGGAGCAGAAAACAAACAGAAGGATTTTGAATTGAATTCTGAACTGAACCGGGAGCCAGTGTAGAGAGAACAGTACTGGGGAGATATGGTCATGTTTGCGTGTGTTGGTGAGAAGGCGGGCAGCTGCATTCTGCACAAGCTGTAGACGGTGCAGAGAAGCCTGGCTGAGTCCAATGTAGAGGGCGTTGCAATAGTCCAAACGTGAACTGATGAAGGCGTGGATGGCTGTTTCAAGGTCTTGACGAGTGAGAAAGGATTTGATTTTGGCCAACTGGCGAAGCTGAAAAAAGCTTGCCCTGACCACAGAGTCTATTTGTTTATTGAGTCTGAGATTATTGTCCAACGTCACTCCAAGGTTCCTAACTGTCTGACTGAGATGGTTGGTGAGAGGTGTGAACAATGGAGCTGCATTTGCTGGGCTGGGGGCACCAAAGAGGATAAATTCAGATTTTGACTCATTCAGACAGAGGAAGTTTTGCGATAGCCACTGCTTAATGTCATCCAGACACCTGTAGATGGACTGTGTGTCTGAGGAGTTCTGGGAAACTGGCAGATAGATTTGGAGATCGTCTGCATACAAGTGGAATGAGACATTATGGCGGGATATCACAGAGCCGAGGGGCAACATATACAAAGAGAACAGAACAGGGCCAAGAATGGAACCCTGTGGCACACCGGAAGACAGAGGAGCTGAAGATGAAGAGAGGTCATTAATCATTACTGAGAAAGATCTATCAGTCAGGTATGACTTGAACCACTGGAGCACAGGTCCCTGAAGACCCACTTGCTGGGCTAAGCGAGTGAGAAGGACAGAGTGGTCCACTGTGTCAAATGCTGCGGTAAGATCAAGCATTACCAACAGCACAGGTTGCTTTAAATCCAGGGAGAGCAAGACATCATTTTGCACCTTAAGGAGTGCTGACTCTGTGCTGTGGCGTGTTCTGAAACCAGACTGAAACCTCTCAAAAATGTGATTCTGATCCAAAAATGATTGTAATTGTGAAAAAACCAGCTTTTCCAATACTTTAGAGAGAAATGGCAGATGGGACACGGGTCTGAAATTTGAGAGAACTGCTGGGTCTAGGTTAGGTTTCTTGATAAGTGGCCTGACCACAGCCTGCTTAAAAACAGCCGGAACAGACCCTAACAGCAGGCAGGAATTGAAAAAAGGAAGTAGACATGGCCCCACTGTGTCAAAAACCTGTTTTAAAACTCTAGATGGGACAATGTCCAAGGGACAGCTTGTTGGTCTCAGCTTCTGAACCACTTCACAGAGCTGAGAGAGTGATACTGGCTCAAACACAGTCAACACAGCAGCAGGGGCAAAAGGCGGGGCACAAGGTGGAGCAGTAGCTGCAGCACTATTGTTGCTAATGCTCTGTCTAACAGAGGCCACCTTGTCTGTGAAATGATGGAGAAATGCGTCACAGGTGGATTTAGACACATTTATCAACACATTGTCCAAAGGATTAGTCACAGACTGGATTGTATTGAACAAAACTTGAGGGCGATTACTGCTAGTGGAAATAACAGTTGAAAGATATTTACATTTGGCTTCCTTAACAGCATTTTGATAGTCAGAAAGACAGTCTCTCAGTATGCCCAGAGACACATGCAGCTTGTCTTTCTTCCATCTCCGTTCAGCCTGCCTGCAGCGCCTTCTCAGGGCACGTGTGGTGTTATTCAGCCAGGGATCTGGTTTAGGTTTGATGGACCTCAGCTTAAAGGGTGCAACACAGTCCAGAATTTCTGAGCAGGTAGAATTAAAAGAGGAAATAAATTCCTCTGGGCACAGATGTTCCAGTTCACCCAGAGCATACAAACCAGTACCCATAAAGGCAGCAGCAAATTCACCTGCTGTAGCGGAAGTAAAAGTACGACGGCTACAAGCTGGGGCAGAAGATTTAGCTTGAGCTGAAGGAGCTGTGAAGTCAAAAAGAATGGGGAGGTGGTCTGAGATGCACGTGTCCAATATCTCTGAAATATTTACTGGGAGACCATGTGACATTATGAGGTCCAATGTGTGACCGAGTCTATGTGTGGGTGATTTTACTGACTGAGTTAAATCAAATGAGGCTAACAGGTTTTGAAAGTCAGTTGACAAATTACTGGATGGGCAACAGACATGAATGTTCAAGTCCCCACAAAAAAGAAAACTGTCATATTTGGGCATTATATCAGAAAGAAAATCAGAAAATTCAGAAATGAAATCCTTATTATATTTGGGGGGGCGATATAGAACAGCACACAGTGTGGGGGATGCCAGTTGTAACAGAAATACTAGGTGCTCAAAGCTACTGTAGCTCTTACAAGGGATAGAGCGACAGCTGATGTTATGTTTGTACACAGTGGCAAGCCCGCCTCCACGGCCTGCCAACCTCGGTGAGCTCAGGAAGGAGTAGCCAGGGGGGAGGAGCTCGGAAAAAGCGCTGTTGTCACCTGGCCTAAGCCAGGTTTCCGTGACCATGAGGAAATCCAAATCGTGCGTGGAAATAAAATCATTTAGGACAAATGTCTTATTTGTGATTGAACGAGCGTTCAACAGAGCTGCGTGCACCGGCATGGATTTCACTGGTGACAAAGGAGCAGCACGACAGAGCGAGCGAAGATTCTCCTTCACGCAGCCCCGCCGCTGGATCCACGCAGGCCGGCGACAAGGAACAGGAGGACAGCCGGCGCCAGGGAGTGCCGGTCGGAGCCAACGATAGCTGTATTGCAGAGAGCGATGTAGGTCCAATCCTCCGTATTCCGTGGATATTTCCTTAAAACGGGCTGGATCACACGAATCGGATAAACTGGATGCGAGGTAAGCTTTTATCTTGACTCGTACACCGCTTCTCTTTCCACGTCTCCTATGTTTCTTGTTGCGAGGCAACACACAGAAAGGATGCCAGAGGCTAGAAACGGTGGTGGCGGGTTTGATTGTCCATTTTCAGCACATCCAGGCAAGTTGGTTATGTTGTCGCGTATTTGTAGCAGCGTGAGGCGATCGTACACAAGCAGAGGTGATACATTTCGAATGACAACAACGATAAAAGCTAAAACTGACAGCAAACTCAGCAGACCCGGACGGCGTGCCATACACAGCGGCGCCATCTTGAATTCAAAATTTCAACACCAGTCTGAGACAAAATAGAGTCCCAGTGCTGTGGAAAACCTCCTGCCTTGTTCCAGTGCCTAAAAAAACACAACCAGCTGAACCAAGTGACTACAGACCAGTTGCCCTGACATCTCACATCATGAAAGTCCTGGAGAGACTCTTACTGGCTTACCTCAACAAGCAAGTAAACACCTTTCAGGACCCATTACAGTTTGCATATCGTAATGGACTTGGATATACCTGCTCCAGAGAGCACACTCATCTGGACCATTCAGGCAGCACTCTGAGGGTCATGTTCTTTCATTTCTCAAG
Source organism: Telmatherina bonti (assembly GCF_933228915.1). Taxonomy (NCBI): domain Eukaryota; kingdom Metazoa; phylum Chordata; class Actinopteri; order Atheriniformes; family Telmatherinidae; genus Telmatherina; species Telmatherina bonti. The sequence continues at coordinate 5,849,688 of NC_136625.1, read as the reverse complement.
TGCTTTTAATACCATTCAGCCTGCTTTGTTATGTGAGAAGCTCCATAAATTCCAAGTGGATACCTCCACAACCACCTGGATCTACGATTACCTCACAAACAGACCCCAGTTTGTGAGACTGAAAGGTTGTGTGTCTGAGATGGAGGTCAGCAGCACTGGTGCACCACAAGGAACTGTACTCTGGCCATTCCTCTTCGCTCAGTACACCTCAGACTTCCAGTACAACTCTGAGTTCTGTCATCTGCAGAAATACTCTGATGACTCTGCAGTTGTGGGGTGTATCAGGGATGGACAAGAAGCAGAGTACAGAGAACTGGTCAGTCAGTTTGTTAAATGGTGCAGTGACCATCATCTCATATTAAATAGCAGCAAAACAAAAGAGATGATTGTTGACTTCAGGAGGAAGAAGAATAAACAAAGTACTGTTTCCATCATGGGAGAGGAGGTGGAGGTGGTGGAGGAATACAAGTATCTTGGAGTTCAGCTGGACAACAAACTGGACTGGAAATGCAACACTGACTACATCTACAAGAAAGGTCAGAGCAGACTGTACTTCTTAAGGAAGCTGAGATGGTTTAACGTCTGCACCAAGATGTTGCAGTATCTCCTATAAGTCTGTTGTGGAGAGTGCAGTCAGCTATACAGCATCTGCTGGGGTAGTAGCATCAGAACCAGAGACTTGAAGAGAATCAACAAACTGATCCAGAAAGTTGCTTCTGTGCTTGGAGTAACTCTGGAGCCGCTGGAGCTGATTGTCCAAAGAAGAATGCTGCACAAGCTGATGAAGATGATGGAGGATTCTTCACACCCTCTCCACAACACAGTGAAGAAACAACAAAGTGTGTTCAGAGAGAGGCTTCTTCAGGTCCGATGTAAGACTGAAAGATACAGAAGATCATTCCTGCCAGCAGCCATCAGCCTCCGGAACAAGACCTCCTCTAGTTATTATATATTACAATATTGAATTTCCCTTTGGGGATTGTGAGGGACCAAGCTGGCGAAGGAAGAGGAACGCAGGTGGCTTAAAAAGAAAAAGGTTTTATTTGCCCAAACAATATAAATAAATTAGGCCTTTAAAAGAGGTCAACGAAGCAAAACCTAAATCAAAGTCTGAAAATAACTAAACAGGTTAGGCAACATAATCGACATGACACAAAAAAAAAAAAAAACCCAAAAAAACCAAAACATACTGACCTCACAAATAACAAACAAAGGAGAACTTAAATACTGGCGGATCAGATCAGTTACAAAACATATGGGGGTAACACATTAAACATGCTAACAAACTAGACAAAGAAACAGAACCTACAGCTTAATTATTCTTAAAACTACTAACAAAAGGTAAACCCAAACTACTCAAAAATGGGAAAGAAAATGAACAAACATTTGAAGAAACTAAACTTTTAATCTCCCCCTCTGACGATGAGGACTTCCCAAAGGCCCGTGGCACTTCCTGCTCACTGGCTTCCCTCCTGTGCACACTCCTGCCCCCCAATGCCCAAGCTAATCCCTTCAGCACCAGTAAAAAGAAACAAGATTAACCAAAACGCAAACAGTTGAAAATACAGTGGTTCCTTAATGTGCGCGCTAACAAAAAGAAACCAAAGCATTTAAACTAAGTCTAAATATAAAGAAAACTGACAATGTGGTGCTTTTACCGCCTTTATATGTGTGGCCATTGGTCTGGCCATCACACACCCCTCCTCTTCAAAACCTCAGCTGGATCAGCGAGAGGGGTAGTCAGCGGTTGCATTGTCTTTCCCAGGGATATGCTGAATCGTCAACCGGAATGGTTGCATGGCAATGTACCATCGAGTAATCCTCCCATTTGTGTCCTTCATCCGGTTCAGCCACTGTAGTGCCTTATGATCAGTCTGCAAGATGAACTCCCTCCCCAGCAGATAATACTTGAACGAGTCAAGCGCCCACTTGATAGCCAAAGCTTCTTTCTCCACCGTCGCATAGCGCTCTTCCCTGGGAAATAGCTTGCGGCTAATGTAAGCAACAGGATGCAGATCACCTGGTAATCCCTGTAGAAGAACAGCTCCCACACCCCTCTCAGAAGCATCCGTCTGCAGGATAAAATCCTTGTCAAAGTCAGGACTGTGCAGAACTGGATCCTTACTAAGGGATTGCCGGATATCATGGAAAGCTGCCACTGCGTTCTCAGTCCACTGAACTTTGTGAGGGTGTTGCTTTCCTGTCCTGTCTGTCAGGGCTGCAGCTCTTGCAGAGAAGTTGGGGATAAACCGGTGGTAGAAGCCAGCCATTCCTAAGAAAGATCCCAGCTGCTTCTTCGTCTGTGGAAGAGGACAGGATTCAATTGCCCTTACTTTGTTCACTTAAGGCTTAATGACCCCACCTCCAATGGTAAAACCGAGGTACTGCGTCTCCGGCCTGGCCAGGACACACTTTGCTGGATTGACTGTGAGACCAGCAGACTCCAGACGGGCCAGGACCTCCCTCAGATGTTCCATGTGTGCCCTCCCAGAGTCACTGTAGATGACAATGTCATCCAGATATGCACATGTATAATCAGACAATCCATCCAGTACCTGATCTATGAGTCTCTGGAAAGTAGCAGGGGCCCCATGCAAACCAAATGGCAGAACAGTGAATTCAAACAAGTCCCATGGTGTACGAAAGGCTATCAGCTCACAAGACTTCTCACTGAGAGGTACTTGCCAGTAGCCCTTGGACAGGTCAATGGTGGTAAAATATTTAGCCTTTCCAAGACGCTCAGTGAGCTCATCCATTCATGGTGTTGGATATGAATCAAATTTAGAAACGGAGTTAAGGTACCTGAAGTCAATACAGAATCTTATTGTCCCATCCTTCTTGGGCACCAGGACCACTGGATTACACCACTCACTTTTTGAAGGTTTGATTATTCCCAGGGACAGCATGAGGTCTACTTTCTTCAGTGGCCCCAGGAGGCGCTCAGGTATCCTGTAACTCATACGTCTCACTGGTGCATCAGCTTTTAACACAATGTCATGCTTGACCAGATTTGTACAGCCAGGATTCTGTTGAAATATGTCTGAACAGATCAAGGATTTTACCTCAGACTGTTGTTCTCTGGTGAGATGGCTTAAATCCAGGTCAGTAGCTGACAGTGATGGTAAATATTGATCCACCTCCTCTTCTTCTTCCACACCATGAATGATGAGCACTTCTGCCCCCTTCTCAGTGCATGGAATCCACTCTGAGCAGGTTCACATGAACTCTACTGGATCGCTGAAGCCCTGGAGTGGAAACCTGGTAAGTAGT
>NC_136625.1:5743918-5843918 GCF_933228915.1 Telmatherina bonti | reverse complement strand
CAAGAGGCACGCCAGGAGTACCCCCGAGACCCGGGCTATCGGCAGCCACCCCCAGGCGCAGACCCCAACCACCCCACCCCGGAGCCAGCCATGCACCGACCCAGGAGGCGGCAGAGGGGGGTCCCAGCCAGAGTCCCCCGCAGTCAGGGGGAACAGGCCCCAGCAGGCCCGGACCAGCGAGTTTACTCACACTTCCTGCTCTCTGGTTGTATTAAATGGGCTGGGGCCTGCGGGTGTCCTTTTCTTTTGTGGCGGTATTAGTCCATGGCTGGCCCTTCCGCCTGGCAGTGACAAACACATCAGCAAGAGAAGCAGCATCAGCAGCAGATGTAGGGTTATGTTCTTTAATCCACACCTGAAGCTCAGGGGACAACATTCTTAAGAACTGTTCCATGATTATCATTTCACCAATTCCTTGCACCGTTTTTCCTCCGGGCTGGATCCATTTCCCATACAACTCCTTCAGCCTCAGAGTTCTTTAAGGCTTTCATCAGGCTGAACATACAGGAACCTTTGTCTGTAAGTCTCTGGGTTAATGTCATATTTCTTTAATATGGCATCCTTCACCTCATTGTAATCCAGTGACTCATCAACATCCATATTAACATAGGCACTTCTTGCCTTACCAGTAAGAAGAGGAATTAGGCGGAACACCCAGTCTGTTTTTGGCCATCTACAGACATCTGCAGTTCTCTCAAATGTAACCAGGAAATGCTCAATATCATCTTCACTGGTTAACATCTGCAGTTTTGGTTCATGACAGATTGGTGACTGACCTGAGGGAGTATTGGTTCTGAAGTTGTCTGGTGAGGATGAGGCCTGGGACTGTAGATTATTCTCACCATTTTCTTCAGGAAGGTTTGTATCAGCTGAAGCAGGCACAGGAGTAGGAGATGTGCGAGCCAGCACTTCCATTTGCATGGCTCAGGAGAAAGCAAAAAACCCAAGAGGGGAGAAAAAACAAAGTTTGCAGAAAAAAAAAACAAAAAACACCTGTGTTCCTGAACTAGCTGATCCCACCACTGCCACCAAATGTGAGGGACCAAGCTGGCAAAGGAAGAGGAACGGAGGTGGCTTCAAAAGAAAAAGGTTTAACACAGGGATTAATCACAGGGATTAATAGAATATTTTTCATTTCATTTTATGATGTTTTATTTTGAGTATTTAGAAACAATAGTAGGCACAATGCGTTTATGGTATAATTTATAATTGTTAATGGATTTAAAACTCCAACCATGTATTCTTGCTCCATCAGAGCTGACTTGCTTGTCTTCCAATCGGAAGGTTGGTGGTTCAGTTGGGTCTCAGATTTGGAGGATTCTCATCGCGGTCGGCCGTGAATCGCTCCAGCTTAAACATCCAATGCCGTTTGACCATTTTTTAAAGCACACCTTGATATATTTGTGCTTTTCTATTTTATTATTTTTTAAAGATATCAAGACATCTTGACATTTGAAGCCCATTTGGAGGGCCCCACATGGCAATGGGGCCCCAAGGGGCCCCTTAGTTTGCTTATGCCTCGGGCATCTCCAGAGCCGGCTTGGATTCATCTCTGTTTTTGAGCAGATATTTTGGCTTTTGGAGCGATCCCTGCCCTCTGGATGTGTTCCCTGTTGCATGTGGAGTCTTTGAATTGGTTCTGGTAGGAGGTCGAGGAGGATTGTGTCAGCTGAGATAATTCCTCAGAAATTCACGGTTCAGTTCCTTCTTCATCAGAAAACACGTGGCCTGCATGTTTAAACAGTCGAAGCATTTGCGTTTCTAAAAACAATTTCTTGAAAGATGTAAAACGTCAGTTGGCACGTTGTCTCATGCTTTCTGGTTCTGTCCTTCCCTAACAGGTTTTTGGTGTAAAATATATTACTGGTATTCTAAAGCCTACGAAAATCCCCATCAGCCTGATGTAGGTAAAGCCATTTTTGGCATTTGAAAATGGCTTTACCTATGGATAAACAAGGGGCCTCCCGCCATGATGCAGTGACCTCTAGAGCTAGGAGTGATTGTTGCCAAAAGACTGATCTTAAAGGAATGGAAATCTCCTGCTGCTCCCTCCTTTCAGATGTGGATCAGATACATCACAAATGGGAAGATTGAGATCCTTACATACTCGCTCAGTAAGAACTTTCACAAGTGCTTGGAATCCATTTCTCGCCCACCTGCAGGAGGTCAAAGTTGAATCATGTACTAACTTATACCACAGTGACTACATTTCTGTCTCTTCCCCGAGACGTTACTTTTTCTTTTTTTCAGGGAAAAAACTGGGGACAAATTGTAACTGTGTCTGAGCCACTGTTTGTTGTTTATTGTCTTTATATTAAAATTACAAAACAAAATAATGAAAAAAGCAATTTCTCTTCATTTATCCTGTTTCATAAAAGAAATAAGACAAACTAGAGGATAAAAGCAGAAATTACATTAGAGATTTAATAAATGTATAATCTACATGTGTATATAGGCATTTCCTGTCAGATAAATTGTGTTTATCTACAACCAACCATCTTTAAAATAAAACTAAAGAATTTGTTTACATGCTTTTGAATTGGCTTTTTTGGACGCCTGGACTGAGAAAAGTAGAACAATCTTAGGCTTCGAAACTTTGCAAACCATTTTATTTCCCTTTTTCTCCATCCACAGTGTAATCAGGAAAATATTACATCCCTCCACGTAGATGTAAAACCCATTAAGAAACATCCCACGGGCAGATACAACCCTACTCGAGTTCAGCTTTTTACATTTTCAAACTGGCTCACTGAGTTTCCAACCAACACTTCAACAAGAGCTTTAAAATCTGAGGAACTGAAAGTGGAACTTTGCCTAGAGAACTCGCCCCACATTCAGGAACGAGGCTCATCGTGCGTGGGTCTTTATGTGGACGTTTAAATAATAATTTTGAGTAAAACTTTTCCCGCATATTTCACAGGAATAAGGTTTCTCGCCTGTGTGGATTCGTACGTGGCGACTCAAAGTACTTCTCCTGATGAAACCTTTCCCACAAACTTTACAACAATAGGGCTTCTCTCCGGTGTGGATCCTCATGTGAGCATTTAAGTTGCATCTCTGACTGAATCGTTGTTGACATGTTTTACATGTAAACGACTTCACACCTGAGTGAGATATCATGTGTTCAGTCAAACTGCTGTTATGAGCGAAACTTTTCCCACATGTTTCACATGAATACGGTCTCTCCCCGGTGTGGGTCCTCCTGTGGACGACCAGAGTGCCTCTACCTCTGAAGCTTTTCCCACATGTTTCACAGGCATACGGCCTCTCACCGGTGTGGCTCCTCAGGTGAACATCCAAGTTGTTGCTCTGACAGTAACCTTTCCCACAGATTTCACAACGGTAACGTTTTACAACACTCTTCGCACGGCGACTTTTCTTCTTTCTGGATTTGCTGTACAAGGATTTTCCAGATTTGTCACTGTTAGAGTAAATGTCCATCTTCTGCTCAAGAAAAACATCCCCCTCTGCTTCCTGAACATGATGCTCTGCTGGAACAGAGCTGTGAGAGACGAGCTGGTTACTGCTTGCTTCTGGCTGGATGGGACCACTGTCTTCATCTTCATCAGGAGTCGCCACATCCTGCTTCAGAAGAACCTGATCTTTCTCCTGTCTGGTGGACTGATTGCTCTGCAGAGGTTCTGGTTCATCCTGGTCCGTGCTGCAGATCCTCTCCTGGTAGGTCAGATCTTCTTCCTCCTCGTGTTGGTGTGAGACATCTAGAAGGACAGACACACAAAAACACCACAAAATGTGAAGTCTGTTTTCTAAGTGAGATAGAAAAGGGAGGCTCTAAGATCAAGATCAATACTTCCACTGAGGACGTTACGGTTTTATCAGCATTTATCCGTTTGTTATGAAATTTGATGAAAATCTGTTCCAGCAGTAGAAAAAACAACATTCAGTCTTTGGAGCGGCAGTAGAAAGGCATGTTCCTCCCTACACGACACAGACTGCATAAAGATGGGCGGAGCCTCTGTGACGTGAAGAGGTGAACTGAAGCTCGGCGGGCAATTCCTACAGTCGCCATGACGACAGCTGGCGGAAGAGTTTGTATGGTATGAACGTCTCATGCTCGGAGTAACACGGTTTCTTCCTCTGCAGTCGACACAGACCGACTGACTGACAGCAACGCCATGAACTTTTACACATTTCAGACGTCGGTCGCGTTCATTTCGAGCCCTTCTAACACGTTGATTGGTCCAAACTTTCTGCAAACTAATGGAACCAGATGATTTAGTCTCCAAGTCGCTGTGAAACCATTTAAAATGCAATGCAAGCTTTTTACATGAAAAGAGCATTTATTCATGGATGAACCACCTTTTAGATGTAAAACACCTCCAACATGAAGGCTGCATGGAAACATGACTGACATGGAAATAATACATAATTATGACATGGATATAACATGGATTAATCCGAACTGGAACATTTGCAGATTCGTCAGTAATCTTTTTTCTGCTTTCTCCCCCGATATGACGAACTTCGTCCACATTTCAGCAGTTTTCCTTTAAACCCGGAATCACATGAAGTAAAAAGGTTTTTGAGTTTTTCAAAGCTTGGACAGAAGAACATTTCCAAGCTGCATCTTTAGCTCGACACCGACTTTCCTCCCCGACGGAGATGAAATGCTTTAGAGCCGACTGGTTTCCAGCAGCGAGTCCGCTGTGCACGTCCAAGCACACAGACCGTCAATATGCTTCCTGAAACTGTACCAACACCATGAGCAGAGTCATCCAATCGAATCAGACTGACGGCATCTGATGTCTAGTTCAGTAGTCTGGCTCGAATCTCTGCAACACAAGGAGTCTCCTGGACTCTCCCCACGTCGATGTTGTAGACGGTCGTCTGGATGAAGGTGTACATACTGTGGAGCATCTGATTGTAAACGCTGCCAAACACAAAGTGCGCCTTAAAGAGTTTGTCGAAAGCTCCGAGTGAGCTGGCTGACCGGCACGGTATGACTTGCTTGTCCAGGACAATGAAGAACTGTTGGGACGGCGCTCCTCTTGGTGCCAACAGCCAGCAGGTAGGGCTGAGCGGCGCCGCCGGAGGCATCGGCGAGCTCCTGGATGCTCGACGCGCTCTGAGAGGAAAAGAATGAACAGTTAGCTTGTTTTTCGGTTTGTCCGACACCATCAGAGAGCTTCCAGGGAGCTGGGTTTGTGTAGTTGTTCAGACAAACAGAAATTTCATGTCATTAACAGGAAAAATGATCAGCAGATGGAAACTTCAGGTGTTTGGCGTCTTTATGCTCTGCAGGATAACTCCGTCCAGATGTGGACCGTCTCGCCAGACCTGGTCCAACGATGGACATTGCTCTACTCTCCGTCCCCATGCACACGCACGTGCACAGCAGAGTAGCTACATGATAAATATCTCGTCTATGTGACTGAAATCATCTGATTGCAGATTCCAGCCGACGTTCAGACAGAAGCTCGGCGAAGGAATACGATTGGCTGCTTTGACATGACAGATTTAATACAATCGCAATGCTTTTGACATAAAAATGCTTCTCATGTGGAAGACGAAGAAGAAGTTTTTTTTCTTCTGAACCTTTAGACCGTAAAAACGTTCTAAAATCCGAAACGCTTTTGGTTTCAGACACTAAAGTATCGGCCGAAGTCCTGTTCAGCGTTCCAGCCGCCATCTTTCAAGTCTTCCCTGAAAACTCGTCCAGAACCAGAGCAGAGATGCGTACTTCTGCCTGCTGATCCGATCAGACTGAAAATTCTTTCCGATCGAAGCGGATCGGATCAGCTGCACGTTGTCGGTTGACTCCGATTGGATGAAAAGTCTTCGGTGTAAATGCAGCGACTGCGTGTCAGAAAACACAAAATATCAGAGTTTATTTCTGAAAGTGTCGGGAAGGGTGTCCCTGAACAATTACCAGTTTTTGATCCCTTACTGGTGACCAATGGTCCTCCATCTCGCCAACAGAACCAAGCTCATCATCATTATCAGATGAAGACGTCTCAACCAGCCAATCAGATTCCAAGCCCTGCTCTGATTGGCTAATCGTGAGCTCTCACAGCTCTACATCGTAATGGGCAACATGAACGCGGACATCGCGGTCTGCATGCCGGACAGCCGATAAGACGTCGGAAAACCAGTTTCCATCCGACTTCTGCAGCTTAACAAACCTCCTGAAACACCACGAGGTGCTTCTCAGTCTGGGATGCAGAAACTTTCCCGGGTCTTTTATGACCTCGGCAGGAAGGAGGAATCAGGTGGAGGAGGAGAATGATGGAGGCCAGGTCTGCGTCCCAGCCTGTAAACACAAACAGCACAAATAAAAACCTAAAAGAAGCTTAGAGTCTAAAGGAAACAGTTCCTTCAGAAGAGTGACAGATCGGACGTCGATCAGAGTACCAGAGCTAAGAGTCTCCTCTAATCCTTCTTTACTCGCCGCCCCTTCGGCACAACAGATGAGTTCTTCCAGGTGGCTCGAGCGGGCGAGGTTCTTACTCTGCTGGATGATCTTCTGCCTGAAAACGGTGGGCCACCTAAACAAAGACATATTCTGTTAAACAAGTGCAGATTTATCCCAAAAGCAGCTGAAACGAACTTTAACAGCATGTAAAGTTAAAAAAACAAGAATAAAAAAAAAAAAAATCACTTTTCCAAATATAGTAACCATGTTGTCATCTTACTAAATGAAAAGGGTTGACACCAAACTCTCCAAAAACCGGGAGGCAATTTCTTCTCCAAACTCCAGGATGAAGTCCTGCTCAATCTAAAGTAGAAGAAAGACAAAAACTGTAACCCTTCAACCCCAGTTCTGCTATTTCTAATGTAAACCAGCCTGAAGAAGCTCAAACCGCTCAACCTGCAGACATGACGTTTCCATGGAAACGTGACGTTTTCAGCCTCAGATGTCAGATTCTGAGGCTAAAATGATGTAAAATGAATGTTTTGAATAGATAAAGCAGCATAAAGAGCAACCAGAAGTTTGTAGAAATAACACACACACACACACACACACACACACACTGTTTCCATGTTTCCACACGTCTTCCTGCTACTATCTACCTGCTATCCTCACTGCAGCACCTCCACCTCAGCTGCATCCCAAACGTCATCTTGGCTTTATTCCAGCCATAGAGGATCATTATTTTCCTGCTTTTCTCATCACTTGTTGATCTTTGGCTGCTGCTGATTGGACGTTACCGTCAGTTTAAGCTCTCTGATTGGTGGAAAGTCTGACAGGAAGTGTCTTCATCATCATGTCCAGGTGAAAATAGAGGTCTCTTAGCAACATGGTAGTGATGGTGATGAAGATGTGATAAATAATGGTGTTGTCATGGATCATTGTGGATTTAAACCATAGACCGTATATGAAAGATGGACAGAGCCTCCGGCGGTAAAAAGTGAAGCCTATGAGAAAGTGCATAAAACTGCAGTTCCCCCTTCATCCCCATAGACTCCCATGTTAAAAAGACCAACTTCACAGCAGAAATAAACATGTTTACAGCAGAAATAAACATGTTTACAGCCTGGTACAAAAACATTTTAGGTTTAATAGCTCAGGTTTACCTTCATGACAACTGTGGGGGGAGTTAATTTTTTTCTAACTCGCCCGTTTAAAAGTAATAAAAGTAATCTCAAAGTTCGGCATATTGAGGGGCGTGTCCTTTTGATTGACAGGTACCCGATCTCCCGCTTCAAGTCAGAAGAACGTAGAACAACCGTGGTTTTTAGCCGGTTAACAACGTGACTTAGCTTTAGCCCGCTTACCTCCGTTAGCTGGTTAGCTCCTGTTATCTTCTGGTTAGCTCGGTTAGCTCTTAGCTACAGAAAGCTCAGAGTTCGCTCGATGTCAATCATCCACCATGATGCTCACAGCCCCCCTCTCAGCTCCACCTCTTTGCCAATATTTGTATTTTCCGGGCGAGACGACACGCATGCCCCTTAGGGCGATGAGTCGGATTCTAATCTCAATTACGATCTGGGTTTTCAACGATTATTTTTCTCTCTGCAGTTTCCTCTCCTGCTGTCTTCAGCTGCTAATCGAGCGTCTCTGGCGTTGCAGCGCTGTGCTGTAAACTCCTCCCACAGCCGCTTTGCTTTCATTCAGACACTGTTGCCAACTTGGCAACTTTCTCGCTAAATCTGGAGACTTTTTTGTTAAAAGCGACAAATCTAGCAGCTTTTACTGGAGTTATTAGAGACTTTTCTGGTGTTTTGGCGACTGACTTGAAGGCACATATTGTTCTGCAGTTACTGTAAGGAAGGAGCAGCGGGAGCCTCTCCCGTCCTAAAGCACTCCCAGGCGGCCAGTCTCAGTCGGCTCCGGCTGCAGGTCAATGTAGAATAACTGCAGTAGGTTGTGGAAGTTCACCTAAACATAGTTTATACCATTGTCAGTGACAACTGGCTGCATTATTTTCCTATACATAGTTCGGCCAGTTAAACACTGTAATATCCCTCCGTTACGGGGCGTTACCATAGCAACGCGTTAACCAGCTGGTTCAGATCAGCCGTCTTTTAACAGGTGGATGAGAGAAACGCGCTGCAGCCTGACAGCGGTTGTTTGGCATAAAACGTACATCCAGGCCAACGTAGAATAGTTCCTAAACAACCGTACATTAGATGGTTATAATGCGCGACATGGAGTCTAGAACACCACGACGCGCAGCATTGTTTATAAATACTGGATAATTGTGTTAAATAATCAAGATCTCAATTCAGTCAAAATAATCGTGATTATAATTTTTGTCATAACTGAGCAGCCCTAATGCCCCTGCCAAGATGGGGATGGTAGGAACCGTCCACCGAGCTTCAATTCAGTTCTTCAGAAACTTACGGGTGATGTCACGGGGGCTCCGCCCATCTTTTATATACAGTCTGTGATTTAAACACTACATGTTGTGTCTGGATTGTGGCTGGAGGGTCACATGACCATCACAGAGTTCCTGACAGAGCTCCGCGCCGCCGTTCCTGACATACTGATGACATGAGCTCTAATGGAGCTTTAAACCCATGTTTGTTTCATTTACATCTGCCCAGAACAGTTATTTATATAAAACTGTGAAACAAATGAAAGTTTCCATCAAAAAATACTGTAAACTTTTAAATAACTGCGACTAATAAGCCCCCGTCAACATCGTCCCGTTGCAGCTGGAGCAGAGTTTAACGACAACGCTGAATTACCAGGCCTTTGACGTCTTTGAAGCGTGGAAATTCAGTCAAGACTTCACATGAGGCTTCCTTATCCTGGACCATCCTGCGACGATAACTAAATGTCATCTTCATCCTGTGCTTGACGGCGGCCTCATCTGAGGAGCACTTCATGAAGGCAACGGCGTCTTTGCACTGCTCTGTACTCAGAGTCGCCGCCGGACTGAACACAGCTTCTCTTCTGGCCATCCATCCGTCGTCAGTCAGCGGACACGCTGAGCCTCGGCTCTCTGCCGACGTGCCTTTTCTCTGGATGGTTTTCAGCCTCCAGGCTAAGTAACCGCTGCCAGTTTTACCATCGTAGAAATGCTCCTTTAAATCAGAAATAAATGTGTTGAATATGAAAACATAGCAGGTAAGAACACACTTTGCTGCTTGCATAACCAGTCAGACTACACATGCTAAATTATTGGTTCTTTTATTCTCATAATAGTTCATTATTGTGCTTTACTTCATGTGGTTTCCTCCGAGCCACATCACTCTTGCCTTGATGCCATTTTAATCAGGATAAATAAAGGTTTGATAAAAGGAATAAATTGAAAAAAAGCTTACATATCCCTTTTTGGAGTATGGATTCTGCAGGCTTGGGAACGTGTCAACGATGCCCTGAGCGTACATCTCTCTCACGCGCCTCGGTGGTGCTTTCCTGACAGACGCAAAGTAAACATATTTAACTCATCTTCATTGTGTTTCTGGAAGCACTGCAGCTCGTCTTACCCGTGAATCTCAGTCATGTCTGCGGTGAGGATGTTAACCAACTTCCTGCGTGAGGCGTCGGTGAGGCCTTTTCTCTTCATGTATTCCTCCATGATTTTTTCTCCACCAGCTTTCTTAGTCAGAGCTGTTTCAACCAACTGTGAACAGAAGAAGATGGAAGATAGTCATTAAAACACTCACAACATAAAAAATGACAGATATGAGTAAAAGGTTGAGAAATCTACTGACATGTTTTGCAGGTTTATCCCTCCAGTTTGTCTTCTGCTGTTTACATGGAGGGCTGCAATCCTCCTCCTGGGTGTCGTCACCATCATAGTTACAAAGTGAAACCAATGAGTTGGTCGTTTTATCAAGCACTGGGATGGAAGATGCTGGGCTCTGGGTAGCATCCTGGGTACAACCCTGGGTGGGACCCTGGGTACGACCCTGGACACCCCCTTGGGTACGACCCTGGACACCCCCTTGGGTACGACCCTGGACACCTCTCTGGGTACGACCCTGGACACCTCCCTGGGTACGACCCTGGACACCTCCCTGGGTACGACCCTGGACACCCCCCTGGGTACGACCCTGGACACCCCCCTGGGTACGACCCTGGACACCTCCCTGGGTACGACCCTGGACACCCCCCTGGGTACGACCCTGGACACCCCCCTGGGTACGACCCTGGACACCTCCCTGGGTACGACCCTGGACACCCCCCTGGGTACGACCCTGGACACCCCCCTGGGTACGACCCTGGACACCTCCCTGGGTACGACCCTGGACACCTCCCTGGGTACGACCCTGGACACCCCCCTGGGTACGACCCTGGACACCCCCCTGGGTACGACCCTGGACACCCCCCTGGGTACGACCCTGGACACCTCCCTGGGTACGACCCTGGACACCCCCCTGGGTACGACCCTGGACACCTCCCTGGGTACGACCCTGGACACCCCCCTGGGTACGACCCTGGACACCTCCCTGGGTACGACCCTGGACACCTCCCTGGGTACGACCCTGGGTACGACCCTTGGCAGCTAAATTCAGGTTAGAAGACAGAGGAATAAAAGGCATAAATGGCTGATATCTGTCAGTTTTTTCCCATGACTGTTTGCTTCTTAAGGCCCATTTATGCAGAAGAAGCATGTACAGATGGGGGGATAGTTCCCGTCCCCTCCTGCGTAATTTGGTCTGTTTTCAAGTGGCTCAACTAACCGTCACCCGACGCAGACAACAGAGCAATACCGCCGGAAACCACCGGGGTCAGTAATGAGTTGTTAAAGCTGACATTCAACCAGTGGAAAGAACAAACAAGAGACGAAGAAGAGGAACAGGAAAAAATTCAGCTGCCAATTAAAAAGCACCAGAAGAAGATGCAGAACAACAACAAAAAAACTTTGTGGTTTTATTCTTTTCTTCTTCTGGTGTTTTTAGATGGTAACTGACCGGAGTCAAAACACAGAAGTCAACTCTGAACTCAACGCCGTCCTGAGCAGATAAACTGACGTAACTATGGCAACATAAAGAAGAGGTATGGAAGTATGAGTCTGGCGAGGTATGAAAACGTCTGGAAAAGACTTGTTAACGTACGAAAGGGAGCAGAAATAGGCCTTAAGTTGGGCTCCAGCTGGACATGCAGAAGGAAACGGAACCAACGAAGATCAACTTTACCGTTGTTAAATGTGACAGTGAACACACCAGCATGGGGCTGCTGCACTACTTCCTGAAAGACGTCTGCATCCACCTCAGTTCCCGTCTCATCATAAACTCGGAGGCTCTCTCTGACAGGTGGAATAACGGAGAATTTCGTAAAAGCTTCAGGAAAAACAAGGAAAATGTCAGTTTGAGCAGAAAATGATGCCTAGTTAGACTCATCGACACCAACCAACAACAATCATTCCCTGACTGAACCACAGCAGAGGTCATTTAACCTTAATAAAAGTAAAAATACACAAATATGGCTTCATGTTCAGAATCACTTTACCTATTTAACAACCTCCTCGTCCTTTTAGAAAGAAATGAAACTTTTTCATCGATATTCATTTTATTCAGCATGAGTCACGTCTAGCGCTTCGTTTGGGCATCTGAAGCCAAACCCTTTAATGTTCCCCGTTTTACCATTATTATTAACGGTTATCTCAGACATGTTAAATAAAAAAATTATTTTTATTGTTAGAAATAATAAAATAAAAGCTTATTTGTGTTTGAACTGAAACTTAAACATTACCTTCTATTTTACAGGAAATTTCTAAACGATGTTCATTAATTTTCGATCAGATTTTTACGATACTGGATCATTGATGACTCACCGGAAGTCAGGAATTCCTCCAGGCTCGGTTCTCTGATCCTTACATATTTCTGTTTCTGATTGATTTTTGTTTTGATCATCATGTTGGCATCTGTTAAAAAACAAACATACACTTTAAGGCATCACAGCGTTAACAGCATCATCGGTCCTCCCAGCATCATCATCATCATCATATCGAACCACAGAGGAGACAGAACGGCAGTTAGCAGGTAAAATAATAACATTCTTATTCTTATTTAATTACTCAGATTACAACGTTACCAACAGATGTGTAACTAGTTACTTCCTACCTGATCAAACCTAAAATGAATCCATGTAAAGATTAAAATCTGATTTTATGTGGATGAGACGAAATACGACGTTTTTCTCTGAACCTTGAAGGCAATTAAAACGATTAAAATGCTGCTTTCTGTAGATTTCTGCTTCTGTTTTAATGGAGACACAAGTGTTTCCCAACCCTTAGTCCTCCAACGGCCATGGGGGGGCATAATGAGATAAAAGAGAAAAAAAAGCCACCAGCATTTATTTTTAATAAATAAATAAACAAACAGGGAGGCTATGTGTTGAAAATTAGCTTAACTTTGTTTTGATCTACACGAACAGGTTAGTTTTAGTTCCGTTATCAGGAACAACCGATGAACAGTCGAACTGGCTGCATCAGTAAAAAACACGATTTTAAGACGTTTGTGAGGTTCTGAAAATTGTCTTTCTCCAACGGTAAATAGCTCAGTGTTCAACGTTTTAGCTAGCTAGACAGACTCGGCCACACTGAGAAAAGAGTTGAAGTGAAAAACAAACAAAAGGAAGCGAAACTACAACGTGGCTTGGACTGAAAGGATCGCAGGACTTAGTAAATATAGAAAACTTACTGGAGTTTTTCCTTTACGAAGAAACCAGAAAAAAGTTGTGGAAAATTCAAGTCAGTTTAACAGGAAACAGAAGAAAGTCGAGTCGTCCAGAGTCGTGTTCACATCCTGTTTGGAGAATTTTTATCCTGTGGAATTAGATTCAGTGGAATGCTTTGCTTTTAGGTGATAAACTAGATGAATTACTTCCATGGTAACTACTGTAAATTCGGCTTTGCAAAATTTGCTGATTACTTTCTTTTTATGGAAAGAGCCGTCTGGCAACGTCTTGAAGTGAAAGTTTCCCACCAAAAGCCCCCCGTCGTCGTCTTCACCCATCTTGTGGTATTTTGGAGACGGTCTTAAGCAAGGTTTGAAGGAAACCCCCGCAGGAATCTTTCTTCTTCTTCTCTTTTTTAAATGGCGGGGCGCAAACGATTTTTAGGTGCATACCGCCCCCTACTGTGGAAAAAACCCTCCCTTAGCCATAACAAGAAGTAAACAAACCTTCATTAATTCCGTTATTTTTACCGCGTGAAATTTTTATATTAATCTCCGAAATTAATGCGTTAAATTTGACAGCACTAAACAGTTCCTGGCAAATAGACTGAAAATGAAAAATAATTATTTAACTTTAAAAATTACACAAGGAGAAGAAACCAGAGAAGTGTTGAGATTACTTTGTCACCATATTTTAAAATGGAAAATACACGTGAATTAAACACTAAGCATTCACTGCATGATATCTGAAGGTAAAAGTCTAAATTAACCATTTTCAGGCTGAATACGGTCATAAAATCTCTTTATTTGTGATGTCACACCAAGAACTGAAAGTTTTCCTACCTTTTTTTTCTGACTTTATCAGAGGAGTTTCTTCCTCATCCTGGACGATGGTGTTCCCTATAGATGTTTCCTCAGGTTCAGACTTCATGTCGGCCTCGTGGTTCAGGACCTGCTGGTCCTCCTCCTGGTACGGACCAAAGTCCACCTCACATTTAAAGATCTGCTCGTCCGAAACAACCTTCATCGGTTCAAAGTCGTGTTGCTGTGGGACGTCTGCAGCGACACAGAGCAAGAAGCGCGAGTCATCAAACAAAGGCAAGTTTATCTGTACAGCACATTTCTTGTAAAAAAACAAACAAAACAACAAAGTGCTTTACATAAAAAACTCTAAAGCTTTACAGGTGTTGTAAAAAGAAGAGCAAAAAAATGCAAATGTCACAAAATAAGTTAGATTAAGATAATTAAAAGCAAGCTCAGTTAAAAGTTGCAGATTTAATGTAGAAACTATAAACTGTCCTCTTCCATCGGGAACACGCGTCTCTATGAAGTAAGTGCCAGTCGGCCACGATTTACCCAAAAATTCCTTAAACATAAGTGAACCGTGTGCCGGCATAAGTTAAATTTTCATTCCAGTTGTTTGCAAAATAAAAGCAATATTTGTAACATTTCATCACAGTGAAACTTTGCTTTGCAAGTTTTTAGCATTTAAGTCGTAAAGTCAGGAATTACAGCTAATGCCAGTTAGCCAGTTAGCTACCTCGCTTGGAGGTAACAGCAGAGATATTTTTCTCTTTCATTATATGTAATATAATCCTCTGTCCACACATACAGCCATCTTTACCTAAAATCAACTGGTCACATGACCCCCTGCATCACATCCAGCAATAACACTCCATTCCACTTTAGCCACGTGCGTTAATACCGGCTTGTCTGAAAAACCCTCTACTGACGGCATAAAACCTTTTAAGTGGTATTTGAGAGGTTTTTCTGGATATCAAAGTTTCTATTAACAGTTTTTATGGCGATATTTGGGTTTTGTGGAATTCTAGGGGTCGTCTGTGTTTCAGTGCCACGTATCTCTAAAAGTTTGACAAAGTACAACTTGAACGTGCAGCCATTTCCACTGGAAGGTGTTTAGCACATAATTCTCGTAAAGTCTTGTGTCGTCAGTCTCCACTTTGAGCGGGACAGAGACACAAAACCTTTCGTCTTGAAGCAGCTATTTAGGTTGTTGAAAGGTGTCATCCAGAAGCTATCTTTACTTGACGTAAACTGATCACATGACCTCCTACGTCACATCTGAAGATATGAAAACGTGAAAGGTGTTTGCATTTAAATTTAGCTAATTTTATCACGCGTCTGAAAAAACCCCTCATGAGACTATAAAAACATTTGAGTAATAACCACAGATTGTATATAAAAAGATGGACGGAGTCTCCGTGACGTCACCCGTAGGTTTCTGAAGATCTGGCAGCGTCATGCGCGTCGTCTCGCTCGGAAAATACAAATATGGGCAAAGAGGTGGAGCTGAGAGGGGGGCTGTGAGCGTCATGGTGGATGATTGATATCAAGTAAACTCCGAGCTTTCTGTAGCTAAGAGCTAACCGAGCAAACAGGAGCTAACCAGCTAATGGAGGTAAGCGGGCTAAAGCTAAGTCACGTTGTTAACCAGATAAAAACCGCGGTTGTTCTACGTTCTTCTGACTTGAGGCGGGAGATCGGGTACCTGTCGGGTACCTGTCAATCAAAAGGACACGCCGCCAAACTTCGAGATGAAATTACTTTTAAACAGGCAAGTTAGAAAAAAATTCACTCCCCCCACAGTTGTCATGAAGGTAAACCTGACCTATTAAACCTAAAATGGATTTTTTTTAACCAGGCTGTAAACATGTTTATTTCTGCTGTGAAGTTGGTCTTTTTAACATGGGAGTCTATGGGAATTTGCTCTGTTTTGCAGCCCCTAGTGGATGAAGTCCCCCTTCATCCACTAGGGGCTGCAAAACAGAGCAAATTCCCATAGACTCCCATGCAGTTTTATGTTGCAGCAGTTTTATGTTCTTCTGCATCGGCTCCGTCCAGCGTTCATATACGGTCTATGGTCTGGTTCCAGCAGCCAGAAAAGTCTCCGGATTCCTGCAGGTTTTCAACACATTTACCTGGAAAGTTTTAAGAAACTTCCTGTCCCTGCAAACACCTGTGTATCTCACCTGTTCTACGGGAATGTACTGATTTCCAGCTAATGTCCCTACCTGCATGTTGGGAATGTACTGGTTTCCAGCTGATGTCCCTACCTGCATGTTGGGAATGTACTGGTTTCCAGTTGATGTCCATACCTGTATGTTGGGAATGTACTGGTTTCCAGTTGATGTTCATACCTGTATGTTGGGAATGTACTGGTTTCCAGCTGATGTCCAGCAGTCTGCGCTGACGATCCATCTCTTCTTCGATGGTTTTTTCAAACTCCGTGAATATTTCTTCAGCAGCAGCAGTTAGTCGCGCGCTGATAAACTCTCTCAGATGCTGAACTGAAGACATTGTTGCTGAAACACTGAAACATTCAGATGAGAATAGAAACACAAACGTTTCTAATGTTTGCTTTGGACGAGATTCTACTTCCGGCGGAAGTGAGGTAATGGTCCGCAGCCTTTCAAGTCCGGGCGACCCGGCGTGAGTTTAAACTTCTTTCCGCCGCGATGACCAGCTTGAATCTGACTTTTTCATGGCGAAAAAGTAGATAACTTCCTATTAATATGATCCCCTAAGCCTTAAGCAGCTTCTATTCTTTCTTTTCGGCTGCTCTCGGCAGCAAAGTTACGTTTCATAACATAATAAACTGCACTTGCCGTTGAGATGGGCGAGGCAAGATGTTGGTAGTTTTTCTTTTGTTTTGTTTTTTTTTATTAAACCAGAGTGATCTATTAAAACGCATGGAAACTGGAGTTTGTTTAATAAATAAGAACGATAAACCACCAATAAATCATACTATATTCTCGAGAACTTTATACTGTAAACACAAGCAGCTGAAACAGCTTGATACTGTTTACAGCAAAAGTCTTCATCTGCACATGTAATTAATTTGTTAAAGCTAAATGTTACAGTCAACTTCATCTTTTAATGGAAATGTCATCATTTAGAAACGGGTAACAGTGAGTTAGATGTGGCGCAACAACATCAAGAGGAAGTTCCTCATCATTATTACATAGAAGAAATAAAATAAAAAAAATCATATCTTTCTTGAAATCTGCTGCACATAAATAACTGTGGTTACGCTCAGATATCAGATCTGAAAATCCTGGTAATTCTGGTGATAAATAAGATGCTATATGAGGAAGGAACCATGATTGACTGAAAATAAAAGGATGTTAATCAGGTGGGAGATGAGCTTGTATTAAGCAAGTCTGATATGCTGGTTCTTTGTGTAAAACACCAATAAAAACACAATCCTGATGTTCAGCAAAGAAATATTTGAAGGCAAAACTTTATTTTACCTTGTTTAACTTTTACTTTTCAATTAAAAAGATTTTTTAATTAATTCAAAGACCTTTTGAGAAAATATCGTCTTTGTCCATCAGATTTTTGACCCCACATTCTCGTCCAGACCGTTTTGATTAAATCAAGTAAAAAATAAGACGACTTTTCTTTATTAAAAATGTAAAAACTTTATTTGCGCACACATACATCATCCCAAACAATCAGTGCAGTAGAATCTGTGAAACTGCAGCATTAACATAACAAAAGCACAATTATACACTCCGAAGTTTCCAGTCAGCTAAAACGTCAGGATAACTAAATCAGTCAGAGGTTTTTCTCTCTTCAGTACCGCTTCTTCCACGTCGCAGTGGATCCGTTAACTTTCATTATTTTACCCAGTGTGTCGCTTTTCCAGATCAGTTTCTAGAAGGAGTTCCAACTTTCCAAACAGCTCAGTTTACAAGGACATGATAAAAAAAAAAGGAGCTACACGTGTTAATGTGTCCATAAAGATAGCAAAATATTTGAGAAAATGATTAAACCTTCATTAAAAATTACGTCTATTCAAAGGAAAATAAGACAACATGCCAGTAAAAAAGGAAAAAAATATACCTCAACCTTCGCCTAAAAGAAGCTGAGAACACCAAAATATTTGTGTTATTCTTCTTCTTGTTTTGAGGAAAGTTTTAAAAAAACTTTAAAAGTCGTGCATTACGACTCCAACTGGATGTGAACTCTAAACTCAGCATCGCCCCCAAGTGGATGAACTGACTGAACAACAATGGTGATGTAAAAGACGCACAGCAGTATGAGTAGGAGAAACAGACGTCCCTGTTTAAGTAAAGGAGCAGAAATGGGCCTTTTTCTCCTTGGAATCTGAATGAGAAAGAAAAAGACCATATCGCAGCCCTGACGTGACGCAAACGGGTCTGAGCTGCCTGGGAAGTTAGAAAAGCTGCATTTACATCACAGCAGATGAACCAACAACCAGCCTGTTAAACTGTGTTTGTTCTAAAAGCTGCGGGAATCTTGGTGGACTTCTTCTGGTTCGGTCAGCTGCAGATGTCCACAGTAAGGCCTCATCTCCGTCAGTTTAAGTTGGTTTGTATCATCGGCTCTGATCTTTTCACCCTCCTCCAGCTGGATGAACCAGAAAAGCTGTGATTTGTTGACCAGGTTAAAAAAGTCAACAGAGACACAACACTGAAACCAGTTTGAATGAATGAACCAGTGGAACCAGTTTATGTTATTAAACTGGTCTGAATTAGCGCCGCAGAGCTAGCGGTATGACTGTGCGCTCCTTTAACAGATGAAGTAAGAAAAGAACCCTGAACGCATCCTGACTCACCTCACCGCCCCGACCTAAACCGTCTATTTGTTCTCCTGTCAGTTTGCGTCTGTTTAGATGAGTTAATTTCATCAGGTAACGTGTTTCCACACAGCGTTGTGAACGGCTAATGCTAACTGGCCTGGTCAGAGGACGACTCCTATTGGTTCTCCTGTTAAATGAAATGCAACTAAGATTATTTGAACTGCAGTGATGTTTCTGGACATTTATAACAAGCAAAAGAATGAACCAAAGCCAGACTGTAATACTGTGATCAACCACTAGCTGGCGGAATAACGATTTACTGTAAATTTGACATGAAGTGAACGCAATCAAATCACGATGTCTGACTTTTTTTTTCATCCCTTTTTGTATCGCTCCATCAATCTTTTCCTCTTTTTCTTAAACAAATAAAACATTTATTCATCAAATTGATGAGAAAATAAACACAAAGATAAACGTTAGCTAAGTTAGCTTCAGTAGTTCTTTTGAAATTTGGACCAGAATCGTATCTCAGCAGAACCCATTAATTCGGCTGCAGCATGTTTTTGATCTGCTTGGAGGTAGTCTCGTCGTTCAGATGTTTGGTCGTGTACCTGCAGGATGAAACAGGAAGTTTACTTTCAAAGGAATTTTCCCATAACACAGATTATTATGGCTCAGTTGGCTGGAAGGTAGCATCACCCGAATGTAGCATTAACCCTTTCCTGCTGTTTCTGATACATAACTTTATAGTAAAAACCTGTGATTCTTGTCTTCTGCCCCCTGGCGGACACCTTCTGAACTACAATATTTGACATATTTCATGGTAATAAATGCTAAATATCCATATACACACACGCCTTGCACAGAAAGAAAACGTCCCTGTTAAGCCCTTACACAGGGACAGACTGGACATCTGGCGTAGCGGGCATTTTCCTGCTGGTCTGATGGGTTTCTACTGGTCTCACTGGGTTTTTTTTTTTTGTCTTGTCCAGCATTTAGGCAAGCTGAATGATGGTCTGGATGCTGAGTTCTGCTGAGCAAATTTTCTTTGCTAAGGGAAGCTTTATAGATATTTTTATTTTATTTCTATATTTATTTTGTATTGTTCTTTGAATTATAAAGTTTGTATGCTGGACCAGAGAGGACAGACGAAAGACAGAAAGAGAAAAAAAAGAAAACATCTCATAAGAAAAGTGAAAGAGATAAAGGGAGAGGAAAGGAAAAAAAAAAACAACTAAAAAATAACCCAAAAACAAAAAGAAAAAAACAACCTACAGATGTATACATACACACATATATATATACATATATATATATATATATATATATACACACACACACACACGTACAAACACACACACACACACACGTACAAACACATACGCACTCGCCAGTTTCAACACATACACATACAAGCCAACTTTAGATCATAGTAACTAAACTATGAATCTAAAAAGTTAAATATAAATGAGAAACAAAGAGAAATGAGAAAACCAGCTGCTGTTAGT
The DNA here is from genome assembly GCF_933228915.1 of Telmatherina bonti. Lineage (NCBI taxonomy): Eukaryota > Metazoa > Chordata > Actinopteri > Atheriniformes > Telmatherinidae > Telmatherina > Telmatherina bonti. The sequence goes on along the minus strand of NC_136625.1, from coordinate 5,823,809 downwards.
GAATAAAACTGCGTGACGACTTGGTGACTGTGTCACATGCAGAACATGCAGAGTGGAACGTGTTCCGGAAAAGGTGATCAAGCCAGTGTGACCCCTCCCACACAAAGGCAAGAGGCACGCCAGGAGTACCCCCGAGACCTGGTATCACTGGTTGATGAAACCCAGCATGTCACTGGTGTTTCTTCATGGAAAGCCATGAAAATGTGACTTCTCTTCAACTGGAACAGTCGAACATGCAGAAGCTCTGCATTGCTCTCCTTTCCCTGATAAAGACGTATCTCTGTGGACGTTCACATGGACATCCAGGCTGTCTGACCTTCTCGGGTTCGTACGAGCGACGTATGGATCAATGACGAAAAGGTTCACTTCACTTGGTATGTGAATGGTAATGCGAATATGAATTCTAATACTAATGTGAATGGTAACGCGAATATGAATGCTAATGTGAATATGAATGCTAATGTCAATGTGAATGCTAATGCTATTCTATTTAATGTTCAATCTATTCATTTGACAGAAGCTTTTAAGCAAAGCGACTTGCATGTGAGAAATGATCATGATCCTCTCCCTTTATCTCATTTAACGTAACACGCAACACGCATGTCTCGGAGTCCAGCCCCAGTGATGGAAACGCCAGTAATGTCTGAGGTGTGTTTGAGGTTCCAGAAAACCTGAGCGCGTTGAGTAAACCCTCCACGCTGCTGGGCGGCTGCTCCTTCAGCACTCTGATGCAGCCCTTCATCTGAAAAAAAAAGAGGTGAAATATAAAGCCAATTCGTCACATTCATTCTGATGTTTTCCGTGTTCTCGTCAGCATACGTCTATGTTTGACGTCTTAACGAAAGCTCCTGCCGGGTGGACGTGGTCGTACAGGATGATGACTCCGACCATCACACGGAGGCAGAACAGCACCGTCTCCTCGCTGGCGAAGCGACTGCGATACTCTCTGCACACACACGCACACGCGCACACACACAGTGACGATGCTGCTTCATGTAAACATGATGATGCATTCAGGAACACTTGAAGACTCACGGTGTTTCCAGCATGACTTTGCACACGCAGGCCATCGTGCTCAAACAGTCTGTCGTGTTTTCGATCGGCACGTCCGAATTCTGAATAGTTTAATTAGAGACAGAAGGAAACCAGGCAGTTAACGGTTAAATTTTTTTTCAGACCAAATAAACAGAAAACAATGTTTGCAGCAGAAAAAAGCACAGAGAGCGTCCTCTGGTGGTGCGTTTGCAGAACTGCACGGCTGTCTGCTGCCCCCTGCAGGCTGACTTTATGGTCACACCTGGAACCTGAAACGGCTGAAAACTTTTTATCTTCGTTTGTCAGCAGGACTGATAAAAAGAGGAACGAGTTCCACAGAAAAAACATTTGTTTATGTAGCTAAATAACTTAAAACACGTTTTCTGTTGATCGGTATCCATCTCTGATGAAAAATGTTGATGTTTCGACATCTGATGGAAGCGTGCAGAACTGAAAAACAAACTCACGTCTGAGACGAACTTGGACGTGGCGTCACTCAGTGTCTTCAGCATCGGCGTGGCGCTGGCGTAGAACAGAGACATGCGATTGGCCAGCTCGTTGTTGACCTCGTTCTCCGAGTCGGACTGGGGGTGAAAAACAACACGTTGCTATGGGAACAGAACGGACTGACCGCAGGCAGTCAGGTGGGAGCGGGAAGACATCTACGATCGTCCCGTTTGCGCCTTACAGACAGGTTGTTGATCCGCATGCGGCTGATGGTCCGGCGGTAGTAGCTGAAGTCGTTCTGGATGGCTGGGTTGGTCATCTGAAACAGAAGAAAGATGAAGGTCACGAGGAAGAGCAGTGAAGAAACCAACAACAGCAGATGATGGGCGGGATCCCACCTTCAGCTCGTCGAAGCGCAGCGTGAAGTGAAGGATGTGGGCGAACTGCCGGGCCAATGCCTGCTTCTGCTCCAGGTGCTGTGTGGGGGTGGAGCTGGAGCTGGTGAGGACGTCCAGAAGACACTTCAGGCTTGACTCTGACGGACACACAGACACTTCAGTCACTTCTAACTACCGGCTTCTGCTTTCAGATCAGACAGATGCCATTCGCTCCAGGCTTTTCCCAGAGGTTGCACCTGCAGCTGCCTGCTCAGAGGTCCCAGTCATCACCCAGACAGTCCACATGGGAATACAGCAGGAAGTCCTCCACATGATTGTTCCGGTGTCCCTCCTGGCATGTTTGATGCTTTCCATCCATCCATCTTCATACTTCTTATCCGGGGTCGGGTCGCAGGGGCAGCAGCCTAAGCAGGGAAGCCCAGACTTCCCTCTCCCCAGCCATATTTACCAACTCTGCGGGGGGATCCCGAGGTGTTCCCAGGCCAGCTGAGAGATATAATCCCTCCAGTGTGTCCTGGGTCTTCCCCGGGGTCTCCTCCCAGAGGGACGTCCTTGGAACACCTCACCAGGGAGGTCCAGGAGGCATCCTGACCAGATGCCCGAGCCACCTCAACTGGTTCCTCTCGATGCGGAGGAGCAGCGGCTCTACTCTGATCTCCTCCTGGATGACCGAGCTCCTCACCCTATCTCTAAGGGAGAGCCCGGCCAGCCTGCGGAGGAAACTCATTTCAGCCGCCTGTATACGAGATCTGGTTCTTTCGGTCACGACCCACAGCTCATGACCATAGGTGAGGGTAGGAACGTAGAACAACTGATAAATGGAGAGCTTCGCCTTCTGGCTCAGCTCCTTCTTCACCACGACAGACCGGCGCAGAGTCCGCATTACTGCAGACGCCGCACCGATCCGTCTGTCGATCTCGCGCTCCATCCTTCCCTCACTCGTGAACAAGACCCCGAGATATTTAAACTCCTCCACTTGAGGCAGGACCTGACTCCCGACCCGGAGAGGGCAATCCACCCTATTCCGGCTGAGGACCATGGTCTCAGATTTGGAGGTGCTGATTCTCATCCCGGCCGCTTCACACTCGGCAGCGAATCGCTCAAGTGAGAGCTGGAGATCACGACCAGATGAAGCCAACAGGACCACGTCATCTGCAAAAAGCAGGGACCCAATCCTGAGGCCACCAAGCCGGATCCCCTCAACACCTCGGCTGCACCTAGAATTTCTGTCCATATAAGTTATGAACAGAATCGGTGATAAAGGGCAGCCTTGGCGGAGTCCAACCCTCACTGGAAACTAATCGGACTTACTACTGGCAATGCGACCAAGCTCTGACACCTGTCGTACAGGGACCGGACAGCTCGTACAAAGGAGTCCGGTACCCCATACTCCCTGAGTACCCCCCACAGGAGCCCCCAGGGGACACGGTCGAACGCCTTCTCCAGGTCCACAAAGCACATGTAGACTGGTTGGGCAAACTCCCATGCCCCCTCCAGGACCCCAAAGAGGGGATAGAGCTGGTCCAATGTTCCGCGACCAGGACGAAAACCACACTGCTCCTCCTCAATCCGGGATTCGACTATCCGGCGGACCCTCCTCTCCAGGACCCCTGAATAGACCTCAGATGTTTGATGCTTTGTAAAAGCTAAATGCTACTTTGAATCTGAGGAGATCATGTTATGATTCTAATCATGACAGACAAAGACTTCAGGTTGTTTCTGGAGGATTCCACTAGAAGGCATCTCCTGCCAGAGGGGACAAGGTTTTCCATGCGCCGGTGGCGTCTTCCCCCGTTTTAAGACGCACTGCAGCTTTACTCTGTCAGCCAACTAGCAGTTTGGGTTGGCAGCTTTATTTAGAAACCACTTTACTGTCCACAGGGACAACTTGTTTACAAAACTGTTGCTTTAATCCTTCATGTTGTTAACACACCGTGAGTCTCTGCATCTTCATTTCATGTTGCAGATGCAATCAGTCCATCCATCCATCTAAACATCCATCCATCCATCTAAAGATCCACCCATCCATCCATCCATCCACCTACACATCTACCCATCGATCCATCCATCCAACCACCTAAACATCCACCCATCCATCTAAACATCCACCCATCGATCCATCCATCCATCCATCCATCCATCTAAACATCCATCCATCCACCTAAATGTCCATCCACTGTTGTTGTTTACAGACTCTTACCGAGTTTCTGGGAGAACTCGTAGAAGGTCTTGAGTTTGGTCACCAGAGGAACCACAGCGGACCAGGCTTTCTCCTGAACGCCCTCCACACCTGGATTTTGGATGGCCTGTGCGCACACACACACACACACACACACACACACACACACACACACACACACACACACACACACACACACACACACACACACACACACACCAACTGGACTGAGTCCTGAATTCAACACAGTCTTTTCGTTATGTTTACTTGGCGTGCTCGTAACCACTAGTCAGACAGAAGTTTATTTTCATTGTTTCTGCATTAAATGCAGGTTATTGTTTGATTTCCAGTAAAATGTTTGACGGAAGTGAATCTGAAGAAATTATTACAGATGACCAGAGGTTCTTCTAACCTGCCAGGAAAGCTGGAAAACATCTTAACCACAGTGAAACCAGCCCTCCTTACCTTCCAAGCTTTGGATGGGTAATTACTGGTCTCACTGGTTGATCAAACCCAGCATATGACTGACGTCAGGTTAAAACGACGGTGAAACAACATTTTAACTGAAACCAACGTTCAGATGATGAAATGAATTTCTACGTTTTAAAGGACATTAAGCTCCATGTGCGAAACTTTCATCTGTTTTCTACTCGGCCAGGCTGCTGTCAGCTCACATTTCCCACCCCTCTGCTGGACACCAGGTGTGTGTGTGTGTGTGTGTGTGTGTGTGTGTGTGCAGTCTGAATGGATGAATGTGTGTGTGCTTTTAGCGCCCTCCTGTGGCTGGTTGTATTAGTACACCCTGCAGTCGCAGTGAACGTTTCTGCACGTCAGACTGAGGAAGTTTGACTCTTTTTGGGAAGAAAATGTCAGAAAGAAAAGCGGGATCTTCATGTTGGAGGGAAAACTCGACTCCTGACAGAAATAATAAAAAGCTGAGTGAATGTTGAACTCAATCTTACAGCAAACTTGCTTCCTGTCTGCAGATGTGTGCAGCAGACAGGAAGTAGAATATTTCCCTGCATCCCAGATGTTGAACTCATTTCTAATTTGGACGGACATGAATGAGCAGAAGTGTCTGATTGGCCGATTCCTGCTGGATCATAACATCACATGGACTTTCATTTGAAACCGACTCCTAAGAGTCCTGAGTGGATGCTTCACCTGTCGGATCTCCTCTCCAGCTCCTCTGTAGGCTTGCAGGTCGTCTAGGATGACCTTGGCCTCCGTCAGCACCTGCTGCACCTTCTCCCACACGGCCTTCTCCGACTGCGAAGGCTGCGCGTCTGAAAGAGGCCAAAGCAGGTTAGAGGAGGCGCTTCAGCGACGCTTCGACTGGCGCTTCATGCAGCACAGATCCCAGAATTCCTTTATTTTCATTATTAAACAGCAAGAATTCCTGGATCCAGACGAGCCAGATCGTCACGGCGTTCCATGTGGATCATGTGACCCGATCCCTTACCAGGGAGGCTGAGGAGTGTGATTCCCTTGTAATTGGAACACACCCTCCAGTCCCCCTTCTTAAAGGGGGACCACACCCCAGTCTGCCAGTCCAGCAGCACTGTCCCCGATGTCCATGCGATGCTGCAGAGGCGTGTCAGCCAGGACAGCCCCACAGCATCCAGAGCCTTAAGAAACTCCGGGCGGATCTCATCCATTCACCCCTGAGTCCACCAGCTCTGCTTCCTCATCGGAAGACGTGTTGGTAGGATTGAGGAGGTCTTCGAAGTATTCCTTCCACCGACCCACAACTTCCCGAGTTGAGGTCAGCAGCTCCTCATCTCCACTGTACACAGTGTTGACGGAGCACTGCTGAGCCGCCGGATGGTGGACCAGAATCGCCTCAAAGCCGTCCGGAAGTCTTTCTCCATGGCCTCGCCAAACTCCTCCCCATGCCCGAGTTTTTGCCTCGGCGACAGCTGAAGCTGCATGCTGCTTAGCCCGTCGGTATCCATCAGCTGCCTCCAGAGTCCCACAGGCCAAGAAGGCTCGATAGGACTCCTCCTTCAGCTTGACGGCATCCCTCACTGTTGGTGTCCACCAACGAGTCCTGGGATTACAGCCACGACAGGCACCAACGACCTTACAGCCACAGCTCCGGCTGGCCGCCTCAGCAATAGAGGCACGGAACACAGCCCATTCGGACTCAACGTCCCCCGCCTCACTCGGGACATGTTCGAAGCTCTGCTGAAGGTGGGAGTTGAAGCTCGCTCTGACGGGGGACTCAGCCAGACGTTCCCAGCAGACCCTCACAACACGTTTGGGTCTGCCAGATCTGACCGGCTTCCTCCCCCACCATCTGAGCCAACTCACCACCAGGTGGTCATCAGTTGACAGCTCCGCCCCCCTCTTCACCCGAGTGTCCAAGGCATGTGGCCGCAGGTCCGACGATACAACTACAAAATCGATCATCGAACTGCGGCCCAGGGAATCCTGATGCCAGGTGTACATATGGACACTCTTATGTTGGAACATGGTGTTCGTTATGGACAATCCATGACGAGCACAGAAGTCCAATAACAAAACACCATTTGGGTTCAGAGGGGGGGACCATGCCTCCCAATCACTCCTCTCGATGTCTCACTGTCATTGCCCACGTGAGCATTGAAGTCCCCCAGCAGAACAATGGAGTCCCCAGAAGGAGCACCCTCCAGCACTCCCTCCAAGGACCCCAGAAAGGGTGGGTACTCTGAACTGCTGTTCGGTGCATAAGCACAGACAACAGTCAGGACCCGTCCCCCCACCCGGAGGCGGAGGGAAACTACCCTTTCATCCACCGGGGTAAACCCCAACGTGCAGGCACCAAGCTGGGGCCTGATGAGAATGCCCACACCTGCTCGGCGCCTCCCACCATGAGCAACTCCAGAGTGGAAGAAAGTCCAGCCCCTTTCGAGGGTACTGGTTCCAGAGCCCAAGCCATGCGTCGAGGTGAGTCCAACTGTATCTAGTCGGAACCGCTCAACCTCGCGCACAAGCTCAGGCTCCTTCCCCACCAGAGAGGTGACGTTCCACGTCCCTAGACATTCCATTGTATTGCATTACAAAATCAATACAATAAATAATAAATAAAATCAAAAGCTTCTAGAAAGAATCCTTCCACTTCCTGTTTCTCTAACAGAAATCCAGATTTCTTTTGGAGCTTTTCTTATTCTGCGCAGCAGAGTCCATTCACATGAATTTTACTTTTATTGTTCTATTATTTAGTTTTCTTTGGATAAAAAATATAGAAATAGGAGATGTCTGATAATATCATGCATGGAGAGTATCCGGATCTGAGGGTCCAAACCGCGGTTCCTTCAGAGTCTGGTGTCGGTGGACTGGACCTGGAAACCATAGCAACGTTCCAGAAAAACCAGTTTCACTTACTCTCAAAGTCCAGGAAGAAGTTTCCGGCGTTGTTGTCGATGTCTCTGGTCAACACCTTAATCAGGTTCCCCATGCTGTGGAGACAGTTTCACATGTTAGCAGCGTTCTACGTGTGCTGAGTCAGCAGAACCGCCGATACACGCCAGACGGTCCCGACCACGTCACACGCCAGACGGTCCCGACCACGTCACACGCCAGACGGTCCCGACCACGTCACACGCCAGACGGTCCCGACCACGTCACACGCCAGACGGTCCGACCACGTCACACGCCAGACGGTCCGACCACGTCACACGCCAGACGGTCCCGACCACGTCACACGCCAGACGGTCCCGACCACGTCACACGCCAGACGGTCCGACCACGTCACACGCCAGACGGTCCGACCACGTCACACGCCAGACGGTCCCGACCACGTCACACGCCAGACGGTCCGACCACGTCACACGCCAGACGGTCCCGACCACGTCACACGCCAGACGGTCCGACCACGTCACACGCCAGACGGTCCGACCACGTCACACGCCAGACGGTCCCGACCACGTCACACGCCAGACGGTCCCGACCACGTCACACGCCAGACGGTCCCGACCACGTCACACGCCAGACGGTCCGACCACGTCACACGCCAGACGGTCCGACCACGTCACACGCCAGACGGTCCGACCACGTCACACGCCAGACGGTCCGACCACGTCACACGCCAGACGGTCCGACCACGTCACACGCCAGACGGTCCCGACCACGTCACACGCCAGACGGTCCCGACCACGTCACACGCCAGACGGTCCGACCACGTCACACGCCAGACGGTCCGACCACGTCACACGCCAGACGGTCCGACCACGTCACACGCATCACTTGTCTGATGGAAAACCTCCTCATACACCAGCCTGACAGGTCCACCATGTTGTCTCTGAGATGTCTGTCCACTTAAGAGTCCAGTCCTCACCAAGACCAAGGCCGGATTATCCAATGGGCATTGTGGGCACAGGCCCACTTGGGGCCCATGTAGGGAAAGCACCAGCAGTTTGGACATAAAACAAAATGTACAAAAAAGCCAGATGGTTCCACCACCACCAGTAGTGTATTGCTACTGGTACCACTGGCTGAGAGATGTTAGAAATGTCTTTTCACAGCGTATCATTCACAATTTTCACAATGTTGCGGTGGGGAAGGGGCCCCTGGAACACTCTGGGCCCAGGGACCTGTGCACTTTTAATCCGGCCCTGACCAAGACCAGGACATGGATCATAGACCTCCAGTCCTCACCAAGACCAGGACATGGATCATAGACCTCCAGTCCTCACCAAGACCAGGACCTGGATCATAGACCTCCAGTCCTCACCAAGACCAGGACCTGGATCATAGACCTCCAGTCCTCACCAAGACCAGGACCTGGATCATAGACCTCCAGTCCTCACCAAGACCAGGACCTGGATCATAGACCTCCAGTCCTCACCAAGACCAGGACCTGGATCATAGACCTCCAGTCCCGGATCTTCCCATTGGCTTCTAAATCCTGCTGTTAGTCTGTGGTTTTGGTCCAGAATCCATTCAGGACCTTCTGGTTTGTTATGACCCAACCAGATCCCTCAGGCCATCAGGATCAGGTCCACGTTCTGGACCCAGAGTCAGACCTAAACATAGTTCAGTTTCTGGAACAAACATCTGGAAGCTGCTGAAACTCTCTAAGTCAGGATAAAAACTTTTTAAAAGTTTGTTTCCATGCTTCCATGTTTTTACCCAACGCACTTTGAATCGTCTTGGTGAACCGTGACGAACAACTAAACCGTGTTCTCCTGCAGAACATGGAACCTGACAGAACCGCCCGACTTTCCTGCAGAAGATTCTATTCTATTCTATTCTATTCTATAGTCATTTAGACGCTTTTATCCAAAGCAACTTACATATGAGTGAGAACAACACAAGCACGAAATCAGACAGTAGAGGACATCGTAGGAAGGTGCTGATGGACTGTCCAGTTGGACGCAGGTCCTTCCATGAAGGGATGCAGGCTTTTTTTTGTTTGTTGTCGTTTACTCCCTTCCCACCCCATTATATCACCGATGTTATAATACAAAGAATTAATATCATAAAATTTGTTGCAAAGAACTGGGCTAAGTTCTCCAACTTTCCAACAAATACAGCTAAACTAAGTGTTGAAGTTCTCCTTGAAGAGCTGAGTCTTCAGCTGGGTCTTAATAGTAGACAGGGACTCTGCAGAGCTGACACAGTTTGGGAGATCATTCCACCATCGTGGAACAACAGAGGAAAAGAGTCTGGCTGGTGATTTAGTCCCACGTATTGATGGTAACACGAGGCGTCTTTCACTGGTGGAACGTAGCTGTGGAGAGGGAGTGTAGGTCTGGATTAGGGAGTGAAGGTAGACGGGAGCCGTTTCAGTTATTGTTTTGTAAGCCAGAAGCAAAGCTTTAAATTTGATGCGTGCTGCAACTGGAAGCCAGTGAAGAGCGATTAGCAGCGGAGTGACATGAGCTCATTTGGGTTGGTTAAAAACCAGACGTGTTCTGGATCATCTGCAGAGGTTTAACAGAGCATGCAGGCAGACCTGCCAGTAGGGAACTGCATAATTGAGATGACCAGAGATGTTCTCCTGCAGAACGTGGAACCCGACGGAACCGCCCGACTTTCCTGCAGAAGATCTGAGATGTTCTCCTGCAGAACGTGGAACCCGACGGAACCACCCGACTTTCCTGCAGAAGATCTGAGATGTTCTCCTGCACAACGTGGAACCCGACGGAACCGCCCGACTTTCCAGCAGAAGATCTGAGATGTTCTCCTGCAGAACGTGGAACCCGACGGAACCGCCCGACTTTCCTGCAGAAGATCTGAGATGTTCTCCTGCACAACGTGGAACCCGACGGAACCGCCCGACTTTCCTGCAGAAGATCTGAGATGTTCTCCTGCACAACGTGGAACCCGACGGAACCGCCCGACTTTCCTGCAGAAGATCTGAGATGTTCTCCTGCACAACGTGGAACCCGACGGAACCGCCCGACTTTCCTGCAGAAGATCTGAGATGTTCTCCTGCAGAACGTGGAACCCGACGGAACCGCCCGACTTTCCTGCAGAAGATCTGAGATGTTCTCCTGCACAACGTGGAACCCGACAGAACCACCCGACTGCTGGAACACAAGCAGGAAAAATACGCCTGAAGCTGCAAATCCCAGTTTTCCTGCTGATTTTTTGACCGTCTCCCAGAAACACGACGTTTGGCGGTTTTGTGCTGCTGTTGCTACGGCAACCGGCTAGGTCCCACCATGGTGGTGAAGATCCTTCATCAGAGCCCAGCAAACTGAAGCAGCTGAGCTTCAACATCTGGTCAGCTGAAGTGGTTTCCAGACCAGTAACCAGGCACTGGTTGACCACCACTTCCTGCTACGCATATTTAATGAGACAATGTGAACGCATGCGGTTGTCTTGTGGCGGCGGCGTCTGGATTACACAACATATCAGTCCCACCGGGTCTGCATCGAGAATAAGAAGACCTGGTTCCTTGTCTTCCTCCACCTGCAGCAGAAAACCGGCAAAGCTTCTCCACACAGCGGCGAGCTGGCGGCTGCAAAGTGGAAGCGGCGCCTTCTCGTTGAAAAGAGGAAGTGAAGTCTCTGAAAGTTTGGTCTAAATATAAAACAGAGGAAGTAAAGCAGACTGAGTTTGGGTCAGGTGCGATGCTGCGACGGATGAAAATGTCTGAACATCTCAGGAGGAAAACGTTTCAGCACGCAGAAGGAAATAATCCCCACAAAGGTGGAGCTTTCTTTCTCCTTTTTCTCCCTAAACGACCAGAAACCGAAGAAAAAACGTCGTCGAACAAAAACGTTTATTCAGAATCAGTTTCATGTGAACACATTCTGCTGAAGCTTTCTGCAGTTTCACACCTTTTCATGAACCTGACTGTGCAAGCATCACCCAGCCAGCTGACATGCAGCTGAAACATTACTATTACACATACAGCTGTCCTCATATTTATTCATCCCCTTTTGTTAAAGGTAGAGTATGTAAGATTTTCAATATTTTCAAAATAAATTAACTAAAAAAAATAACTACAATCATAATTAGTTTTTTTTAAACATGTAGGTTCCAGTCTGTTCATATTTGATGTGTTATTAAATTACAAGTTTAATTAATGACAAAGACCCTTCTTAAATGTTTGCCTACCAGTAAAAAAAAGTGCTTTTTTTTCATTTGTCATTAATTAAACTTGTAATTTAATAACGCATCAAATATAGACAGACTGGAACCTACATGTTCAAAAAACTATCTAATTATGATTGTAGTTATTTTATTAGTTAATTTATTTTCTTACATATTCCACCTTTAAAGAAGTAAAAAAAACCAAAAAAACAGCTGCCTGTAAAATAAGCTGAAATTGACCAAAGTAATAAAAAATTTTATGGAAATCATTACATTATTTTCTAATTCTTGTTCAATAGAAATATTTTTTTAAAAAGCAAACAAATAAGATAATTTATTACATATTACATCAGTCATAAAGTAATATTTAGTTGAACAATCCTTTAATGTTTCCGCTCCAGTCAGGTGTTTTCTGTTCCTCTCAGTCAGACTTTTGCACCTGTTGACAGGTATTTTGTCCCACTGTTCAACAGAAAAGTCTAATTTGTTCAGGACCAATTTGTTTGTTTGTTTTTTCTTTCTTCAACTCAGTTAAATGAAAAAACTGTGTCTTATATTACTAAATTATATTTTTAGTTATTGTTCCTTTTTTAAGTCTCCAGTTATTTGAGTGACTGTTGTAAATTCAGCCTTTTCTTTAATGAAAGTGGATGAAGACAAATGAGCAGAGCTGTATAATCTAGATAAAATACATCAGCTGGATGTTTAGAAAGGAATAAAATCCACTCGTCGCTCTCAGCAGGATAAATGGCTGAAAATGTTCTTTTACTTCCTCAAACTGAGACACGCCAAGCCTTTCCTGGCAGGGTTCGAGGTTAGCCCAGACGAGAAACAAACCAACGTTTAGTCCTCAGAAAAGCGACAGAAACAGCTGAAACATGAAGCTGTTGGAAGGAAAATGTGGCTTCTGAGCAGCTTCTAAATAAGGAACTGATTTCCGACGTCTCGAAGCAAAGCTGCACGTTTTTATCTGACGTTCATCTGCAGACGCTTTCCTCCAACCACCTCTAATCTGCTTCTTTCAAACCTTAAGTCAACTAAAATCACACGAAGAAATGAGACGAATTTAGGAAAGTTTTCACATAAAGTCACAGAAAGACGGAGGATTTCCCGGTTAGGGTGTCAGGACTGGGTATAAAAGCAGCTGTGATGTAACGATGGACGTCGGTGTCCATGGAGGACTGCAACAGGAGACCATCGGCCTTGGTTCCGGTAAACCGGATCTCTGCACCTCTTCTACCGCCGGCAGAACCATTACCTGGTGGGTGTGGTCTCAGCCGGATAGCGATTGGTCCGTTCGCCAAGAAACAGTGTGATGTCATAGCAGCGCGGCGATTTACTTCAATTTTAACGAAGAAGAAGAAGAAGGCGACCTCAGAACCAAAGGAGGATGGTGGACATCTAACCGGGTCGTTCTCTCCACCGGGACCACAGTCTAACCGGGTCGTCCTCTCCACCGGGACCACCGTCTAACCGGGTCTAACCGGGTCGTCCTCTCCACCGGGACCACCTTTTAACCGGGTCTAACCGGGTCTAACCGGGTCGTCCTCTCCACTGGGACCACCTTCTAACCGGGTCTAACCGGGTCGACCTCTCCACCGGGACCACCTTCTAACCGGGTCTAACCGGGTCGTCCTCTCCACCGGGACCACCGTCTAACCGGGTCTAACCGGGTCGTCCTCTCCACCGGGACCACCTTTTAACCGGGTCTAACCGGGTCGTCCTCTCCACTGGGACCACCTTCTAACCGGGTCTAACCGGGTCGACCTCTCCACCGGGACCACCTTCTAACCGGGTCTAACCGGGTCGTTCTCTCCACTGTCCAACCGGGTCGGACCTCCTCTTCAGCTGGTGTGTGACAGATGGAACCAGGTGGTTCTGTGTGGACGGGTCCGAGCTCGGCACCGGAACCAGTGTACCGACTGAACTGGCCGCTGGGTGTTTCATCTCATCGTATTTGTCAGAATTTCACCAAACATCTTTTTTTATCCGACAGACCAAAAGCAGAAAAACACTAAACTCTCATAAAAAGCAGAAACTGAAACCGTCGTCATGGCGACTGATCAACCTTCAACATGTTTATGAGCTGAATTTATGGTTTCATTTCTAAAGATACGCCGAGTGTTCCTCCATCGAGGATCGTCCAGCGCTTTAAAATCTGGATGTAAAACTGAAAGCAAACATTCCCAGAACTTCTCATAAAACTCACAAACTTCCGTTTAAATATCGTTTTCTGTCAGAATTCAGACTAAAAAGCCACGATTTCGACCCAACATCAGAACATTTTGTGTTTAATCACAAGTCACTGAGTAAAATCATCATTTTAATCCATTTTTAGCCAAACTCAGAAACTCAGAGCTGAAAAATCCAAATTTATTCAATGTTTTTCATTAAATTTCATCTCTGACTTCATTACGTTAAAGTTTGATCATTTTCTTCATAAAATATTTTCTATTTTGATATAAAATGTAATAAAATACTTTATTAGAATCTAAACATTCTATATATTTATATGACAATGTTTGTTTTGGAATAAAACAATAAATAATCAACATATTTAGCAGGTTTATAATATTGACCTGAAGCTTAAATTTCACATAAAGTTTCACAATATTAAAGTTTTTATGAACAATTTTTACTTTTTGAATCCAAACTTTTATCTTTTTATTTCATTTTTAAAGTCATTATTTTTAATAAACTTTTCTCCATCGCAGCTTTTCATCGTTTGTCTTTGATTCATACAGAAAAACATAAACAGTCCAAACGAGCCAAAACATTAAAACCAGGACAGTCTGGACCTGATCGGGTGGAAAACTGGACCATGTGGACCAGAACGGAGCCACATCTCGGCCAGACCCGGCCCAAACCCAGACAGACTGTTAGAACCGAGCCACATCTCGGCCAGACCCGGCCCAAACCCAGACAGACTGTTAGAACCGAGCCACATCTGGGCCAGACCCGGTCCAAAGCCGGACAGACTGTTAGAACCGAGCCACATCTGGGCCAGACCCGGTCCAAAGCCGGACAGACTGTTAGAACCGAGCAACATCTGGGCCAGACCCGGTCCAAAGCCGGACAGACTGTTAGAACCGAGCCACATCCGGGCCAGACCCGGCCCAAAGCCGGACAGTCCTGTTAGAACAGAGCCACATCTGGGCCAGACCCGGCCCAAAGCCTGACAGTCCTGTTAGAACCGAGCCACATCCGGGCCAGACCCGGCCCAAAGCCGGACAGTCCTGTTAGAACCGAGCCACATCTGGGCCAGACCCGGTCCAAAGCCGGACAGTCCTGTTAGAACCGAGCCACATCTGGGCCAGACCCGGTCCAAAGCCGGACAGACTGTTAGAACCGAGCCACATCTGGGCCAGACCCGGTCCAAAGCCGGACAGTCCTGTTAGAACCGAGCCACATCCGGGCCAGACCCGGCCCAAAGCCGGACAGTCCTGTTAGAACCGAGCCACATCCGGGCCAGACCCGGCCCAAAGCCGGACAGTCCTGTTAGAACCGAGCCACATCCGGGCCAGACCCGGCCCAAAGCCGGACAGTCCTGTTAGAACCGAGCCACATCTGGTGGATCTGAGGCTGAATCCAGGCAGATCTGGACCAGATCTGGAGCAGATGTGGTTTCTCTGAGCTACAACATCAGCAGGAACACTTCCCCGGTTCTGCTCCTGGTTCCGGTCTGGTGACCAGACTGATCCAGAAAGTTCTGCAGACCCATCTGGTGAAACGGAAGTACCAGCTGGCGGATCTTTGCTGCTTTGCACAGAAACTGAGACCCTGTCGGACTCTCTGGGACTCTCTGGGACCCTCTGGGACCATCTCGGACCCTCACATACCTCCGTGTTGATGAGGAGTTCTGTAGAATCTGGACCGGGCCAGAAACCCGCCTCTGGACTCGAACTTTGCGCGCGTGCAGGAGGAAAAGTGAACTTTGAACCGCGAAGTCGGTCTGCAGTTTTTCCTGGTGAGTCTGCAGGACCTGACATGTCTGATCTGAGACCGGATCCACCCTGAGAGCTCATCCCCCTCCTCCCTCCCTCTCCGCGGATCGCAGACCCCTCCCTGCGGCCGCTCACCTTCACTGATCGATGATCGATGTGTGCGGATCGATGCCGTGTGCCGCGCTGCGTGTGTCCGCGGTGGTCCAGGTGTCTCCCTGCGGTCAGCCTCTTCTACATGCTGGGTGAGTGTGAACCCGGAAAACGGCGGCGCGAGGCTCCGTTAACTATAAAAGGAGTGATTTCCTCAGGAGGAACTGAAGTCTAAGCCAATCAGCGCGCGGCGCCGCGGCCGCGGCTGCCGCTGCAGCGGTGGCGCGCGGCAGTGCCGCTCGCGGTGGTGCAAGTTTCAAAAGAAACTAAACACTTTCTCACGCTCACAGTTTTAATGGTTTTAGTTTTTTTTGGGTTTTTTTCTTTTGTGGTCATGATTAGGTTTCCAATTTCTACCATGGATGAATAATTTTTTATTTTAATTTTAATTTAATTTTTAATTTTTAACACACACACACACACACACACACACACACACACACAAACAAACAACTAAATAAATAAAACGAAATAAATAAAATGAAATAACTCAGTGAAACAATGTTTTAGATTATTCTTATGATCGTGACTTAAAATATCTCACTTTATGTCTCAATATTTAAATAATCAACATATTAAATAAATAAATAAAAACATCCTAAAATCCCTGAACCGGTCCGACCTGGAAAGCAGGCCTGAAGGCGTAAACATGTCACTAAACCTGACCCAGATCTCTGGTCCCTCAGACGGTCCTGCATCCACAGCCATCATCATCACCAACTGGTAGAACCCCATGAACCATGTTACCACGGAAACCTTCATCCAGCTGTCCAATCAGAGTTACACAGAAGTTTCTTCTGACTTTACTGAGGAGAGAAGAAGCTGCAGGTTAACCGGGTCCAGAGTCCTGGAGTTCTGGTCCAGGGGGTTCTGGTGGTACAGGTCTGGATAGAGGTTCTCTGATGGTTTGCTACTGGATCAGGGTTCTGATGGTACGGGACTGGATCAAGGTTCTGATGGTACAGGACTGGATCAAGGTTCTAGTTGTACAGTACTGGATCAGGGTTCTGGTTGTATGGGACTGGATCAGGGTTCTAGTTGTACGGGACTGGATCAGGGTTCTGATGGTACGGGACTGGATCAGGGTTCTGGTTGTACGGGACTGGATCAGGGTTCTGATGGTACGGGACTGGATCAGGGTTCTGGTTGTACGGGACTGGATCAGGGTTCTGATGGTACGGGACTGGATCAGGGTTCTGGTTGTACAGGACTGGATCAGGATTCTGTGATGGTATGTGACTGGATCTGAGTTCTGATGGTACTGGACCGGTTCTTCTGTCTTTATCCTGCAGTGACCTCCATGCAGTTTACCACAAGACGATGAAGAGCCTCTTTGTGCAACATTACAGTAGTGTGACTGAGGAAGAGGAGGGTTCTGGACTGGTCTGACTGCACTCCTGATATGAAATAACCAGGGCCGTGAAGGTTCAGAACCAGCATCGGTACTGCCCTGAGTCTTTATTCCTTTGTGCAGAACTTTGATCCACTGCATTTGTTTTAAATAAAGTTGGATCTGGTTTCAGATCAATGAAAAACTCTGACAATAATGTAATTTTCCATCATAATCTGCAGCGTTAATTAAAAGTAGGGATGGAACTGAGTCGGTTCATCTCTGTAAATGAGTCGATTCATCTTGGTGAATGAGTCAATTAATCTCTGTAAAGGAATCGGTTCATCTCTGTAAATGAGTCAATTCATCTCTTTAAATCAGTCGATTCATCTCTGTAAATGAGATGATTCATCTCTGTAAATGAGTCGGTTCATCTCTATAAATAGTCGGTTCATCTCTGTGAATGAGTCGGTTCATGTCTGTAAATGAGTTGGTTTATCTCTGTAAATGAGTCGGTTCATCTCTGAATGAGTCTGTTCATCTCTGTAAATGAGTCGGTTCATCTCTGTGAATGAGTCGGTTCATCTCTGTAAATGAGTCGGTTCGTCACTGTAAATGAGGAGGTTCATCTCTGTAAATGAGTCGATTCATCTCTGTAAATGAGTCGATTCATCTCTGTGAATGACTCGGTTCATCTCTGGAAATGAGTTGATTCATCTCTATAAATAGTCGCTTCATCTCTGTGAATGAATTGGTTCATCTCTGTAAATGAGCTGATTCATCTCTGTAAATGAGTCACGTCATCTCTATAAATAGTCGATACATCTCTGTGAATGAGTCCGTTCATGTCTGTAAATGAGTTGGTTCATCTCTGTAAATGAGTTGGTTCATTTCTGTGAATGAGTCAGTTCATCTTTGTGAATGAATCGATTCATCTCTGAATTAGTAATCATCATCTCTGTAAATGAGATGATTCATCTCTGTGAATGCGTTGGTTTATCTCTGTAAATGAGTCGGTTCATCTCTGTAAATGAGTCAGTTCATCTCTGTAAATGAGTCGTTCATCTCTGCAAATGCGTTGGTTCATATCTGTGAATGAGTCGGTTCATCTCTACGAATAAGTTGGTTCGTCTCTGTTAACAATTCAATTCATCTCTGTAAACGAGTCGCTTCATCTCTGTAAATGAGTCGATTCATAACTTTAAATGAGTCAATTCATTTCTATGAATAAGTAGATTCATCTCTGTGAATCCGTTGGTTCATCTCTGTAAATGAGTCGCTTCATCTCTGTAAATGAGTCGGTTCATCTCTGTAAATGAGTCGTTTCATCTCTAAAAATGAGTCGCTTCATCTCAGTGAGTGAGTCGGTTCATCTCTGTGAATGAGTCGGTTCATATCTGTGAACGAGTCGGTTCATCTCTGTAAATGAGTCGATTCATAACTTTAAATGAGTCAATTCATTTCTATGAATAAGTAGATTCATCTCTGTGAATCCGTTGGTTCATCTCTGTAAATGAGTCGCTTCATCTCTGTAAATGAGTCGGTTCATCTCTGTAAATGAGTCGTTTCATCTCTAAAAATGAGTCGCTTCATCTCAGTGAGTGAGTCGGTTCATCTCTGTGAATGAGTCGGTTCATATCTGTGAACGAGTCGGTTCATCTCTGTAAATGAGTCGATTCATCTTGGTGAATGAGTGAATTAATCTCTGTAAAGGAATCGGTTCATCTCTGTAAATGAGTCAATTCATCTTTTTAAATGAGTAGATTCATCTCTCTTAATGAGTTGATTCATCTCTGTAAATGAGTCGGTTCATCTCTATAAATAGTCGGTTCATCTCTGTGAATGAGTTGGTTCATCTCTGTAAATGAGTTGATTCATCTCTGTAAATGAGTCACTTCATCTCTATAAATAGTCGATTCATCTCTGTGAATGAGTCGGTTCATGTCTGTAAATGAGTTGGTTCATCACTGTAAATGAGGAGGTTCATCTCTGTAAATGAGTTGGTTCATCTCTGTGAATGAGTCGATTCATCTCTGCAAACGAGTCGGTTCATCTCTGGAAATGAGTTGATTCATCTCTATAAATAGTAGGTTCATCTCTGTAAATGAGTCACTTCATCTCTATAAATAGTCGGTTCATCTCTGTGAATGAGTTGGTTCATCTCTGTAAATGAGTTGATTCATCTCTGTAAATGAGTCACTTCATCTCTATAAATAGTCGATTCATCTCTGTGAATGCGTTGGTTGATCTCTGTGAACGAGTCGGTTCATCTCTGTGAATCTGTTGGTTCATCTCTGTAAATGAGTTGGTTTATATCTGTTAATGAGTCGGTTCATCTCTACGAATAAGTTGGTTCGTCTCTGTTAACAATTCAATTCATCTCTGTAAACGAGTCGCTTCATCTCTGTGGATGAGTCAGTTCATATGTGTAAACGAGTCAGTTCATCTCTGTAAATGCGTTGGTTCATCTCTGTAAATGCGTTGGTTCATCTCTGTAAATGAGTCGATTCATCTCTATAAATAGTCGATTCGTCTCTGTGAATGAGTCGGTTCATGTCTGTAAATGAGTCGGTTCATCTCTGTAAATGAGTCGGTTCATCTCTGTGAATGAGTCGGATCATGTCTGTAAATGAGTCAATTCATCTCTGTAAACGAGTCGATTCATCTCTGTAAATGAGTCGATTCATAACTTTAAATAAGTCAATTCATTTCTGTGAATAATTAGATTCATCTCTTTGAATCCGTTGGTTCATCTCTGTAACTGAGTCACTTCATCTCTGTAAATGAGTCGGTTCATCTCTGTGAATGAGTCGTTTCATCTCTAAAAATGAGTCGTTTCATCTCAGTGAGTGAGTCGGTTCAACTCTGTGAATGAGTTGGTTCATCTCTGTGAATGAGTCGATTCATCTCTGTAAGCGTGTCGGTTCATCTCTGGAAATGAGTTGATTCATCTCTATAAATAGTCGCTTAATCTCTGTGAATGAATTGGTTCATCTCTGTAAATGAGTTGATTCATCTCTGTAAATGAGTCACTTCATCTCTATAAATAGTCGATTCATCTCTGTGAATGAGTCCGTTCATGTCTGTAAATGAGTTGGTTTATCTCTGTAAATGAGTTGGTTCATCACTGTCAATGAGGAGGTTCATCTCTGTAAATGAGTTGGTTCATCACTGTCAATGAGGACGTTCATCTCTGTAAATGAGTTGGTTCATTTCTGTGAATGAGTCAGTTCATCTCTGTGAATGAATCGATTCATCTCTGAATTAGTAATCATCACCTCTGTAAATGAGATGATTCATCTCTCTGAATGCGTTGGTTTATCTCTGTAAATGAGATGATTCATCTCTGTGAATGCGTTGGTTTATCTCTGTAAATGAGTCGGTTCATCTCTGCAAATGAGTCGGTTCATCTCTGTGAATGAGTCGGTTCATATCTGTGAATGAGTCGGTTCATCTCTGTAAATGAGTCGATTCATCTCTGTAAACGAGTCGGTTCATCTCTGTGAATGAGTCGATTCATCTCTGTGAATTAGTAATCATCATCTCTGTAAATGAGATGATTCATCTCTGTGAATGCGTTGGTTGATCTCTGTAAATGAGTCGGTTCATCTCTGTGAATGAGTCGATTCATCGCTGTAAACGAGTCAGTTCATCTCTGTAAATGAGTCGATTCATCTCTGTGAATGCGTTGGTTCATCTCTGTGAATGAGTCGGATCATCTCTACGAATGAGTCGGTTCATCTCTGTGAATGAGTCGTTTCATCTCTAAAAATGAGTCGCTTCATCTCAGTGAGTGAGGCGGTTCATCTCTGTGAATGAGTTGGTTCATATCTGTGAATGAGTCGGTTCGTCTCTGTAAATGAGTCGATTCATCTTGGTGAATGAGTCAATTAATCTCTGTAAAGGAATCGGTTCATCTCTGTAAATGAGTCAATTCATCTTTTTAAATGAGTCGATTCATCTCTTTAAATGAGTTGATTCATCTCTGTAAATGAGTCGGTTCATCTCTATAAATAGTCGGTTCATCTCTGTGAATGAGTTGGTTCATCTCTGTAAATGAGTTGATTCATCTCTGTAAATGAGTCACTTCATCTCTATAAATAGTCGATTCATCTCTGTGAATGAGTCGGTTCATGTCAGTAAATGAGTCTGTTCATCTCTGTGAATGAGTCGGATCATGTCTGTAAATGAGTCAATTCATCTCTGTAAACGAGTCGATTCATAACTTTAAATAAGTCAATTCATTTCTGTGAATAAGTACATTCATCTCTTTGAATCCGTTGGTTCATCTCTGTAACTGAGTCGCTTCCTCTCTGTAAATGAGTCGGTTCATCTCTGTGAATGAGTCGTTTCATCTCTAAAAATGAGTCGTTTCATCTCAGTGAGTGAGTCGGTTCAACTCTGTGAATGAGTTGGTTCATCTCTGTGAATGAGTCGATTCATCTCTGTAAACGTGTCGGTTCATCTCTGTAAATGAGTCACTTCATCTCTATAAATAGTCGCTTCATCTCTGTGAATGAGTCCGTTCATGTCTGTAAATGAGTTGGTTTATCTCTGTAAATGAGTTGGTTCATCACTGTCAATGAGGAGGTTCATCTCTGTAAATGAGTTGGTTCATCACTGTCAATGAGGACGTTCATCTCTGTAAATGAGTTGGTTCATTTCTTTGAATGAGTCAGTTCATCTCTGTGAATGAATCGATTCATCTCTGAATTAGTAATCATCATCTCTGTAAATGAGATGATTTATTTCTGTGAATGCGTTGGTTTATTTCTGTAAATGAGTCGGTTCATTTTCTGTGAATGAGTCGATTCATCTCTGTAAATGAGTCAGTTCATCTCTGTAAATGAGTCGGTTCATATCTGTGAATGAGTCGGTTCATCTCTACGAATAAGTTGGTTCGTCTCTGTTAACAATTCAATTCATCTCTGTAAACTTGTCGCTTCATCTCTGTGAATGAGTCGAATCATGTCTGAAAATGAGTCAATTCATCTCTGTAAACGAGTCAATTCATCTCTGTAAATGAGTCGATTCATAACTTTAAATGAGTCAATTCATTTCTGTGAATAAGTAGATTCATCTCTGTGAATCCGTTGGTTCATCTCTGTAAATGAGTCGGTTCAACTCTGAATGAGTTGGTTCATCTCTGTGAATGAGTCGGATCATCTCTGTAAATGAGTTGGTTCATCTCTGTGAATGAGTCAGTTCATGTCTGTGAATGAGTCGATTCATCTCTGAATTAGTAATCATCATCTCTGTAAATGAGTCAATTCATCTCTGTAAACGAGTTGGTTCATCTCTGTGAATGAGTCGAATCATCTCTGTGAATTAGAAATCATCATCTCTGTAAATGAGATGATTCATCTCTATGAATGCGTTGGTTGATCTCTGTACATGAGTCGGTTCATCTCTTTGAATCTGTTGGTTCATCTCTGTAAACGAGTCGATTCATCTTGGTGAATGAGTCAATTAATCTCTGTAAAGGAATCGGTTCATCTCTGTAAATGAGTCAATTCATCTTTTTAAATGAGTCGATTCATCTCTTTAAATGAGTTGATTCATCTCTGTAAATGAGTCGGTTCATCTCTATAAATAGTCGGTTCATCTCTGTGAATGAGTTGGTTCATCTCTGTAAATGAGTTGATTCATCTCTGTAAATGAGTCACTTCATCTCTATAAATAGTCGATTCATCTCTGTGAATGAGTCGGTTCATGTCGGTAAATGAGTCGGTTCATCTCTGTAAATGAGTTGGTTCATCACTGTAAATGAGTCGGTTCATCTCTGTGAATGAGTCGGATCATGTCTGTAAATGAGTCAATTCATCTCTGTAAACGAGTCGATTCATGTCTGTAAATGAGTCGATTCATAACTTTAAATAAGTCAATTCATTTCTGTGAATAAGTAGATTCATCTCTTTGAATCCGTTGGTTCTTCTCTGTAAATGAGTCGCTTCATCTCTGTAAATGAGTCGTTTCATCTCTGTGAATGAGTCGGTTCATCTCTAAAAATGAGTCGTTTCATCTCAGTGAGTGAGTCGGTTCAACTCTGTGAATGAGTTGGTTCATCTCTGTGAATGAGTCGATTCATCTCTGTAAACGTGTCGCTTCATCTCTGTGAATGAGTCCGTTCATGTCTGTAAATGAGTTGGTTTATCTCTGTAAATGAGTTGGTTCATCACTGTCAATGAGGAGGTTGATCTCTGTAAATGAGTTGGTTCATCACTGTCAATGAGGACGTTCATCTCTGTAAATGAGTTGGTTCATTTCTTTGAATGAGTCAGTTCATCTCTGTGAATGAATCGATTCATCTCTGAATTAGTAATCATCATCTCTGTAAATGAGATGATTTATTTCTGTGAATGCGTTGGTTTATCTCTGTAAATGAGTCGGTTTATTTTCTGTGAATGAGTCGATTCATCTCTGTAAATGAGTCAGTTCATCTCTGTAAATGAGTCGGTTCATATCTGTGAATGAGTCGGTTCATCTCTACGAATAAGTTGGTTCGTCTCTGTTAACAATTCAATTCATCTCTGTAAACGAGTCAATTCATCTCTGTAAATGAGTCGATTCATAACTTTAAATGAGTCAATTCATTTCTGTGAATAAGTAGATTAATCTCTGTGAATCCGTTGGTTCATCTCTGTAAATGAGTCGCTTCATCTCTGTAAATGAGTCGGTTCATCTCTGTGAATGAGTCGTTTCACCTCTGTGAACGAGTCAGTTCATATGTGTAAACGAGTCAGTTCATCTCTGTAAATGCGTTGGTTCATCTCTGTAAATGAGTCGATTCATCTCTGTAAATGAGTCGGTTCATCTCTGTGAATGAGTCGATTCATCTCTGTGAATTAGTAATCATCATCTCTGTAAATGAGATGATTCATCTCTGTGAATGCGTTGGTTGATCAGTGTAAATGAGTCGGTTCATCTCTGTGAATGAGTCAGTTCATGTCTGTGAATGAGTCGATTCATCTCTGAATTAGTAATCATCATCTCTGTAAATGAGATGATTCATCTCTGTGAATGCGTTGCTTGATCTCTGTAAACGAGTCGGTTCATCTCTGTGAATCTGTTGGTTCATCTCTGTAAATGAGTCGGTTCATCTCTTTGAATGAGTTGGTTCATATCTGTGAATGAGTCTGTTCATCTCTGTGAATGAGTCAATTCATATGTGTAAACGAGTCAGTTCATCTCTGTAAAGGCGTTCGTTCATCTCTGTAAATGAGTCGATTCATCTCTGTAAACGAGTCGGTTCATCTCTGTGAATGAGTCGATTCATCTCTGTGAATTAGTAATCATCATCTCTGTAAATGAGATGATTCATCTCTGTGAATGCGTTGGTTGATCTCTGTAAATGAGTCGGTTCATCTCTGTGAATGAGTCGATTCATCTCTGTAAATGAGTCGATTCACCTCTGTGAATGCGTTGGTTCGTCTCTGTGAATGAGTCGGTTCATCTCTGTGAATAAGTTGGTTCGTCTCTGTTAACAATTCAATTCATCTCTGTAAACGAGTCGCTTCATCTCTGTGAATGAGTCGGATCATGTCTGTAAATGAGTCAATTCATCTCTGTAAACGAGTCAATTTATCTCTGTAAATGAGTCGATTCATAACTTTAAATGAGTCAATTCATTTCTGTGAATGAGTAGATTAATCTCTGTGAATCCGTTGGTTCTTCTCTGTAAATGAGTCGCTTCATCTCTGTAAATGAGTCGGTTCATCTCTGTGAATGAGTCGTTTCATCTCTAAAAATGAGTCGCTTTATCTCAGTGAGTGAGTCGGTTCAACTCTGAATGAGTTGGTTCATCTCTGTGAATGAGTCGGTTCATCTCTGTAAATGAGTTGGTTCATCTCTGTGAATGAGTGAGTTCGTGTCTGTGAATGAGTCGATTCATCTCTGAATTAGTAATCATCATCTCTGTAAATGAGATGATTCATCTCTGTGAATCTGTTGGTTCATCTCTATAAATGAGTCGGTTCGTCTCCTTGAATGAGTTGGTTCATATCTGTGAATGAGTCGGTTCATCTCTACGAATAAGTTGGATTGTCTCTGTTAACAATTCAATTCATCTCTGTAAACGAGTCGCTTCATCTCTGTGAATGAGTCGGATCATGTCTGTAAATGAGTCAATTCATCTCTGTAAACGAGTCAATTCTTGTCTGTAAATGAGTCGATTCATAACTTTAAATGAGTCAATTCATTTCTGTGAATAAGTAGATTAATCTCTGTGAATCCGTTGGTTCATCTCTGTAAATGAGTCGCTTCATCTCTGTAAATGAGTCGGTTCATCTCTGTAAATGAGTCGCTTCATCTCTGTAAATGAGTCGGTTCATCTCTGTGAATGAGTCGCTTCATCTCAGTGAGTGAGTCGGTTCAACTCTGAATGAGTTGGTTCATGTCTGTGAATGAGTCGGATCATCTCTGTAAATGAGTTGGTTCATCTCTGTGAATGAGTCAGTTCATGTCTGTGAATGAGTCGATTCATCTCTGAATTAGTAATCATCATCTCTGTAAATGAGTCAATTCATCTCTGTAAATGAGATGATTCATCTCTATGAATGCGTTGGTTGATCTCTGTACATGAGTCGGTTCATCTCTTTGAATCTGTTGGTTCATCTCTGTAAACGAGTCGATTCATCTTGGTGAATGAGTCAATTAATCTCTGTAAAGGAATCGGTTCATCTCTGTAAATGAGTCAATTCATCTTTTTAAATGAGTCGATTCATCTCTTTAAATGAGTTGATTCATCTCTGTAAATGAGTCGGTTCATCTCTATAAATAGTCGGTTCATCTCTGTGAATGAGTTGGTTCATCTCTGTAAATGAGTTGATTCATCTCTGTAAATGAGTCACTTCATCTCTATAAATAGTCGATTCATCTCTGTGAATGAGTCGGTTCATGTCGGTAAATGAGTCGGTTCATCTCTGTAAATGAGTTGGTTCATCACTGTAAATGAGTCGGTTCATCTCTGTGAATGAGTCGGATCATGTCTGTAAATGAGTCAATTCATCTCTGTAAACGAGTCGATTCATGTCTGTAAATGAGTCGATTCATAACTTTAAATAAGTCAATTCATTTCTGTGAATAAGTAGATTCATCTCTTTGAATCCGTTGGTTCTTCTCTGTAAATGAGTCGCTTCATCTCTGTAAATGAGTCGTTTCATCTCTGTGAATGAGTCGGTTCATCTCTAAAAATGAGTCGTTTCATCTCAGTGAGTGAGTCGGTTCAACTCTGTGAATGAGTTGGTTCATCTCTGTGAATGAGTCGATTCATCTCTGTAAACGTGTCGCTTCATCTCTGTGAATGAGTCCGTTCATGTCTGTAAATGAGTTGGTTTATCTCTGTAAATGAGTTGGTTCATCACTGTCAATGAGGAGGTTGATCTCTGTAAATGAGTTGGTTCATCACTGTCAATGAGGACGTTCATCTCTGTAAATGAGTTGGTTCATTTCTTTGAATGAGTCAGTTCATCTCTGTGAATGAATCGATTCATCTCTGAATTAGTAATCATCATCTCTGTAAATGAGATGATTTATTTCTGTGAATGCGTTGGTTTATCTCTGTAAATGAGTCGGTTTATTTTCTGTGAATGAGTCGATTCATCTCTGTAAATGAGTCAGTTCATCTCTGTAAATGAGTCGGTTCATATCTGTGAATGAGTCGGTTCATCTCTACGAATAAGTTGGTTCGTCTCTGTTAACAATTCAATTCATCTCTGTAAACGAGTCAATTCATCTCTGTAAATGAGTCGATTCATAACTTTAAATGAGTCAATTCATTTCTGTGAATAAGTAGATTAATCTCTGTGAATCCGTTGGTTCATCTCTGTAAATGAGTCGCTTCATCTCTGTAAATGAGTCGGTTCATCTCTGTGAATGAGTCGTTTCACCTCTGTGAACGAGTCAGTTCATATGTGTAAACGAGTCAGTTCATCTCTGTAAATGCGTTGGTTCATCTCTGTAAATGAGTCGATTCATCTCTGTAAATGAGTCGGTTCATCTCTGTGAATGAGTCGATTCATCTCTGTGAATTAGTAATCATCATCTCTGTAAATGAGATGATTCATCTCTGTGAATGCGTTGGTTGATCAGTGTAAATGAGTCGGTTCATCTCTGTGAATGAGTCAGTTCATGTCTGTGAATGAGTCGATTCATCTCTGAATTAGTAATCATCATCTCTGTAAATGAGATGATTCATCTCTGTGAATGCGTTGCTTGATCTCTGTAAACGAGTCGGTTCATCTCTTTGAATCTGTTGGTTCATCTCTGTAAATGAGTCGGTTCATCTCTTTGAATGAGTTGGTTCATATCTGTGAATGAGTCTGTTCATCTCTGTGAATGAGTCAATTCATATGTGTAAACGAGTCAGTTCATCTCTGTAAAGGCGTTCGTTCATCTCTGTAAATGAGTCGATTCATCTCTGTAAACGAGTCGGTTCATCTCTGTGAATGAGTCGATTCATCTCTGTGAATTAGTAATCATCATCTCTGTAAATGAGATGATTCATCTCTGTGAATGCGTTGGTTGATCTCTGTAAATGAGTCGGTTCATCTCTGTGAATGAGTCGATTCATCTCTGTAAATGAGTCGATTCACCTCTGTGAATGCGTTGGTTCGTCTCTGTGAATGAGTCGGTTCATCTCTGTGAATAAGTTGGTTCGTCTCTGTTAACAATTCAATTCATCTCTGTAAACGAGTCGCTTCATCTCTGTGAATGAGTCGGATCATGTCTGTAAATGAGTCAATTCATCTCTGTAAACGAGTCAATTTATCTCTGTAAATGAGTCGATTCATAACTTTAAATGAGTCAATTCATTTCTGTGAATGAATAGATTAATCTCTGTGAATCCGTTGGTTCTTCTCTGTAAATGAGTCGCTTCATCTCTGTAAATGAGTCGGTTCATCTCTGTGAATGAGTCGTTTCATCTCTAAAAATGAGTCGCTTTATCTCAGTGAGTGAGTCGGTTCAACTCTGAATGAGTTGGTTCATCTCTGTGAATGAGTCGGTTCATCTCTGTAAATGAGTTGGTTCATCTCTGTGAATGAGTGAGTTCGTGTCTGTGAATGAGTCGATTCATCTCTGAATTAGTAATCATCATCTCTGTAAATGAGATGATTCATCTCTGTGAATCTGTTGGTTCATCTCTATAAATGAGTCGGTTCGTCTCCTTGAATGAGTTGGTTCATATCTGTGAATGAGTCGGTTCATCTCTACGAATAAGTTGGATTGTCTCTGTTAACAATTCAATTCATCTCTGTAAACGAGTCGCTTCATCTCTGTGAATGAGTCGGATCATGTCTGTAAATGAGTCAATTCATCTCTGTAAACGAGTCAATTCTTGTCTGTAAATGAGTCGATTCATAACTTTAAATGAGTCAATTCATTTCTGTGAATAAGTAGATTAATCTCTGTGAATCCGTTGGTTCTTCTCTGTAAATGAGTCGCTTCATCTCTGTAAATGAGTCGGTTCATCTCTGTGAATGAGTCGTTTCATCTCTAAAAATGAGTCGCTTCATCTCAGTGAGTGAGTCGGTTCAACTCTGAATGAGTCGGTTCATCTCTGTAAATGAGTTGGTTCATCTCTGTGAATGAGTGAGTTCGTGTCTGTGAATGAGTCGATTCATCTCTGAATTAGTAATCATCATCTCTGTAAATGAGATGATTCATCTCTGTGAATCTGTTGGTTCATCTCTGTAAATGAGTCGGTTCGTCTCTTTGAATGAGTTGGTTCATATCTGTGAATGAGTCGGTTCATCTCTACGAATAAGTTGGTTCGTCTCTGTTAACAATTCAATTCATCTCTGTAAACGAGTCAATTCATCTCTGTGAATGAGTCGGATCATGTCTGTAAATGAGTCAATTCATCTCTGTAAACGAGTCAATTCATCTCTGTAAATGAGTCGATTCATAACTTTAAATGAGTCAATTCATTTCTGTGAATAAGTAGATTCATCTCTGTGAATCCGTTGGTTCATCTCTGTAAATAAGTCGCTTCATCTCTGTACATGAGTCGGTTCATCTCTGTGAATGAGTCGTTTCAACTCTAAAAATGAGTCGCTTCATCTCAGTGAGTGAGTCGGTTCAACTCTGAATGAGTTAGTTCATCTCTGTGAATGAGTCGGATCATCTCTGTAAATGAGTTGGTTCATCTCTGTGAATGAGTCAGTTCATGTCTGTGAATGAGTCGATTCATCTCTGAATTAGTAATCATCATCTCTGTGAATGAGATGATTCATCTCTGTGAATGCGTTGGTTCATCTCTGTAAATGAGTCAATTCATCTCTGTAAACGAGTTGGTTCATCTCTGTGAATGAGTCGAATCGTCTCTGTGAATTAGAAATCATCATCTCTGTAAATGAGATGATTCATCTCTGTGAATGCGTTGGTTGATCTCTGTACATGAGTCGGTTCATCTCTTTGAATCTGTTGGTTCATCTCTGTAAATGAGTCGGTTCATCTCTTTGAATGAGTTGGTTCATATCTGTGAATGACTCGGTTCATCTCTACAAATAAGTTTTTTCGTCTCTGTTAACAATTCAATTCATCTCTGTAAACGAGTCGCTTCATATCCGTGAATGAGTCGGTTCATCTCTGTGAATGAGTCAGTTCATATGTGTAAACGAGTCAGTTCATCTCTGTAAATGCGTTGGTTCATCTCTGTAAATGAGTCAATTCATCTCTGTAAACGAGTCGGTTCATTTCTTTGAATGAGTCGATTCATCTCTGTGAATTAGTAATCATCATCTCTGTAAATGAGATGATTCATCTGTGAATGCGTTGGTTGATCTCTGTACATGAGTCGGTTCATCTCTGTGAATGAGTCGATTCATCTCTGTAAACGAGTCAGTTCATCTCTGTAAATGAGTCGATTCACCTCTGTGAATGCGTTGGTTCGTCTATGTGAATGAGTCGGTTCATCTCTGTGAATGAGTCGGTTCATCTCTACGAATAAGTTGGTTCGTCTCTGTTAACAATTCAATTCATCTCTGTAAACGAGTCAATTCATCTCTGTAAATGAGTCGATTCATAACTTTAAATGAGTCAATTCATTTCTGTGAATAAGTAGATTAATCTCTGTGAATCCGTTGGTTCTTCTCTGTAAATGAGTCGCTTCATCTCTGTAAATGAGTCGGTTCATCTCTGTGAATGAGTCGTTTCATCTCTAAAAATGAGTCGCTTTATCTCAGTGAGTGAGTCGGTTCAACTCTGAATGAGTTGGTTCATCTCTGTGAATGAGTCGGTTCATCTCTGTAAATGAGTTGGTTCATCTCTGTGAATGAGTGAGTTCGTGTCTGTGAATGAGTCGATTCATCTCTGAATTAGTAATCATCATCTCTGTAAATGAGATGATTCATCTCTGTGAATCTGTTGGTTCATGTCTGTAAATGAGTCGGTTTGTCTCTTTGAATGAGTTGGTTCATATCTGTAAATGAGTCGGTTCATCTCTACGAATAAGTTGGTTCGTCTCTGTTAACAATTCAATTCATCTCTGTAAACGAGTCGCTTCATCTCTGAATGAGTCGGATCATGTCTGTAAATGAGTCAATTCATCTCTGTAAACGAGTCAATTCATCTCTGTAAATGAGTCGATTCATAACTTTAAATGAGTCAATTCATTTCTGTGAATAAGTAGATTCATCTCTGTGAATCCGTTGGTTCATCTCTGTAAATGAGTCGCTTCATCTCTGTACATGAGTCGGTTCATCTCTGTGAATGAGTCGTTTCATCTCTAAAAATGAGTCGCTTCATCTCAGTGAGTGAGTCGGTTCAACTCTGAATGAGTTAGTTCATCTCTGTGAATGAGTCAGTTCATCTCTGTAAATGAGTCGATTCACCTCTGTGAATGCGTTGGTTCGTCTCTGTGAATGAGTCGGTTCATATCTACAAATGAGTCGGTTCATCTCTGTGAATGAGTCGTTTCATCTCTAAAAATGAGTCGCTTCATCTCAGTGAGTGAGTTGGTTCAACTCTGTGAATGAGTTGGTTCATCTCTGTGAATGAGTTGATTCATCTCTGTGAATGCGTTGGTTCATCTCTGTAAATGAGTCGATTCATCTCTGTAAACGAGTCGGTTCATCTCTGTGAATGAGTCGATTCATCTCTGTGAATTAGTAGTAATCATTTCTGTAAATGAGATGATTCATCTCTGTGAATGCGTTGGTTGATCTCTGTAAATGAGTCGGTTCATCTCTGTGAATGAGTCAGTTCATGTCTGTGAATGAGTCGATTCATCTCTGAATTAGTAATCATCATCTCTGTAAATGAGATGATTCATCTCTGTGAATGCGTTGGTTGATCTCTGTAAACGAGTCGGTTCATCTCTGTGAATCGGTTGGTTCATCTCTGTAAATGAGTCAGTTCATATGTGTAAACGAGTCAGTTCATCTCTGTAAATGCGTTGGTTCATCTCTGTAAATGAGTCGATTCATCTCTGTAAACGAGTCGGTTCATCTCTGTGAATGAGTCGATTCATCTCTGTAAACGAGTCGGTTCATCTCTTTGAATGAGTTGGTTCATATCTGTGAATGAGTCTGTTCATCTCTGTGAACGAGTCAGTTCATATGTGTAAACGAGTCAGTTCATCTCTGTAAATGCGTTGGTTCATCTCTGTAAATGAGTCAATTCATCTCTGTAAACGAGTCGGTTCATCTCTGTGAATGAGTCGATTCATCTCTGTGAATTAGTAATCATCATCTCTGTAAATGAGATGATTCATCTGTGAATGCGTTGGTTGATCTCTGTTCATGAGTCGGTTCATCTCTGTGAATGAGTCGATTCATCTCTGTAAACGAGTCAGTTCATCTCTGTAAATGAGTCGATTCACCTCTGTGAATGCGTTGGTTCGTCTCTGTGAATGCGTTGGTTCGTCTCTGTGAATGAGTCGGTTCATATCTACAAATGAGTCGGTTCATCTCTGTGAATGAGTCGTTTCATCTCTAAAAATGAGTCGCTTCATCTCAGTGAGTGAGTTGGTTCAACTCTGTGAATGAGTTGGTTCATCTCTGTGAATGAGTTGATTCATCTCTGTGAATGCGTTGGTTCATCTCTGTAAATGAGTCGATTCATCTCTGTAAACGAGTCGGTTCATCTCTGTGAATGAGTCGATTCATCTCTGTGAATTAGTAGTCATCATTTCTGTAAATGAGATGATTCATCTCTGTGAATGCGTTGGTTGATCTCTGTAAATGAGTCGGTTCATCTCTGTGAATGAGTCAGTTCATGTCTGTGAATGAGTCGATTC
Source organism: Telmatherina bonti (assembly GCF_933228915.1). Classification (NCBI taxonomy): domain Eukaryota; kingdom Metazoa; phylum Chordata; class Actinopteri; order Atheriniformes; family Telmatherinidae; genus Telmatherina; species Telmatherina bonti. The sequence continues at coordinate 5,791,561 of NC_136625.1, read as the reverse complement.
ATCTCTGAATTAGTAATCATCATCTCTGTAAATGAGATGATTCATCTCTGTGAATGCGTTGGTTGATCTCTGTAAACGAGTCGGTTCATCTCTGTGAATCGGTTGGTTCATCTCTGTAAATGAGTCAGTTCATATGTGTAAACGAGTCAGTTCATCTCTGTAAATGCGTTGGTTCATCTCTGTAAATGAGTCGATTCATCTCTGTAAACGAGTCGGTTCATCTCTGTGAATGAGTCGATTCATCTCTGTAAACGAGTCGGTTCATCTCTTTGAATGAGTTGGTTCATATCTGTGAATGAGTCTGTTCATCTCTGTGAACGAGTCAGTTCATATGTGTAAACGAGTCAGTTCATCTCTGTAAATGCGTTGGTTCATCTCTGTAAATGAGTCAATTCATCTCTGTAAACGAGTCGGTTCATCTCTGTGAATGAGTCGATTCATCTCTGTGAATTAGTAATCATCATCTCTGTAAATGAGATGATTCATCTGTGAATGCGTTGGTTGATCTCTGTTCATGAGTCGGTTCATCTCTGTGAATGAGTCGATTCATCTCTGTAAACGAGTCAGTTCATCTCTGTAAATGAGTCGATTCACCTCTTTGAATGCGTTGGTTCGTCTCTGTGAATGAGTCGGTTCATCTCTGTGAATGAGTCGGTTCATATCTACAAATGAGTCGGTTCATCTCTGTGAATGAGTCGTTTCATCTCTAAAAATGAGTCGCTTCATCTCAGTGAGTGAGTTGGTTCAACTCTGTGAATGAGTTGGTTCATCTCTGTGAATGAGTTGATTCATCTCTGTGAATGCGTTGGTTCATCTCTGTAAATGAGTCGATTCATCTCTGTAAACGAGTCGGTTCATCTCTGTGAATGAGTCGATTCATCTCTGTGAATTAGTAGTCATCATTTCTGTAAATGAGATGATTCATCTCTGTGAATGCGTTGGTTGATCTCTGTAAATGAGTCGGTTCATCTCTGTGAATGAGTCAGTTCATGTCTGTGAATGAGTCGATTCATCTCTGAATTAGTAATCATCATCTCTGTAAATGAGATGATTCATCTCTGTGAATGCGTTGGTTGATCTCTGTAAACGAGTCGGTTCATCTCTGTGAATCGGTTGGTTCATCTCTGTAAATGAGTCAGTTCATATGTGTAAACGAGTCAGTTCATCTCTGTAAATGCGTTGGTTCATCTCTGTAAATGAGTCGATTCATCTCTGTAAACGAGTCGGTTCATCTCTGTGAATGAGTCGATTCATCTCTGTAAACGAGTCGGTTCATCTCTTTGAATGAGTTGGTTCATATCTGTGAATGAGTCTGTTCATCTCTGTGAACGAGTCAGTTCATATGTGTAAACGAGTCAGTTCATCTCTGTAAATGCATTGGTTCATCTCTGTAAATGAGATGATTCATCTCTGTGAATGCGTTGGTTGATCTCTGTAAATGAGTCGGTTCATCTCTGTGAATGAGTCGATTCATCTCTGTGAATTAGTAATCATCATCTCTGTAAATGAGATGATTCATCTGTGAATGCGTTGGTTGATCTCTGTACATGAGTCGGTTCATCTCTGTGAATGATTCGATTCATCTCTGTAAACGAGTCAGTTCATCTCTGTAAATGAGTCGATTCACCTCTGTGAATGCGTTGGTTCGTCTCTGTGAATGAGTCGGTTCATCTCTGTGAATGAGTCGCTTCATCTCAGTGAGTGAGTTGGTTCAACTCTGTGAATGAGTTGGTTCATCTCTGTGAATGAGTTGATTCATCTCTGTGAATGCGTTGGTTCATCTCTGTAAATTAGTCCATTCACCTCTGTAAACGAGTCGGTTCATCTCTGTGAATGAGTCGATTCATCTCTGTGAATTAGTTGTCATCATTTCTGTAAATGAGATGAATTATCTCTGTGAATGCGTTGGTTGATCTCTGTAAATGAGTCGGTTCATCTCTGTGAATGAGTCAGTTCATGTCTGTGAATGAGTCGATTCATCTCTGAATTAGTAATCATCATTTCTGTAAATGAGATGATTCATCTCTGTGAATGCGTTGGTTGATCTCTGTACATGAGTCTGTTCATCTCTGTGAATCTGTTGGTTCATCTCTGTAAATGAGTCGGTTCATCTCTTTGAATGAGTTGGTTCATATCTGTGAATGACTCGGTTCATCTCTACGAATAAGTTGTTTCGTCTCTGTTAACAATTCAATTCATCTCTGTAAACGAGTCGCTTCATATCCGTGAATGAGTCGGTTCATCTCTGTGAATGAGTCAGTTCATATGTGTAAACGAGTCAGTTCATCTCTGTAAATGCGTTGGTTCATCTCTGTAAATGAGTCAATTCATCTCTGTAAACGAGTCGGTTCATCTCTGTGAATGAGTCGATTCATCTCTGTGAATTAGTAATCATCATCTCTGTAAATGAGATGATTCATCTGTGAATGCGTTGGTTGATCTCTGTTCATGAGTCGGTTCATCTCTGTGAATGAGTCAATTCATCTCTGTAAACGAGTCAGTTCATCTCTGTAAATGAGTCGATTCACCTCTGTGAATGCGTTGGTTCGTCTCTGTGAATGAGTTGGTTCATCTCTGTGAATGAGTCGGTTCATATCTACAAATGAGTCGGTTCATCTCTGTGAATGAGTCGTTTCATCTCTAAAAATGAGTCGCTTCATCTCAGTGAGTGAGTTGGTTCAACTCTGTGAATGAGTTGGTTCATCTCTGTGAATGAGTTGATTCATCTCTGTGAATGCGTTGGTTCATCTCTGTAAATGAGTCGATTCATCTCTGTAAACGAGTCGGTTCATCTCTGTGAATGAGTCGATTCATCTCTGTGAATTAGTAGTCATCATTTCTGTAAATGAGATGATTCATCTCTGTGAATGCGTTGGTTGATCTCTGTAAATGAGTCGGTTCATCTCTGTGAATGAGTCAGTTCATGTCTGTGAATGAGTCGATTCATCTCTGAATTAGTAATCATCATCTCTGTAAATGAGATGATTCATCTCTGTGAATGCGTTGGTTGATCTCTGTAAATGAGTCGATTCATCTCTGTAAACGAGTCGGTTCATCTCTGTGAATGAGTCGATTCATCTCTGTAAACGAGTCAGTTCATCTCTTTGAATGAGTTGGTTCATATCTGTGAATGAGTCTGTTCATCTCTGTGAACGAGTCAGTTCATATGTGTAAACGAGTCAGTTCATCTCTGTGAATGAGTCGAATCGTCTCTGTGAATTAGAAATCATCATCTCTGTAAATGAGATGATTCATCTCTGTGAATGCGTTGGTTGATCTCTGTACATGAGTCGGTTCATCTCTGTGAATCTGTTGGTTCATCTCTGTAAATGAGTCGGTTCATCTCTTTGAATGAGTTGGTTCATATCTGTGAATGACTCGGTTCATCTCTACGAATAAGTTGTTTCGTCTCTGTTAACAATTCAATTCATCTCTGTAAACGAGTCGCTTCATATCCGTGAATGAGTCGGTTCATCTCTGTGAATGAGTCAGTTCATATGTGTAAACGAGTCAGTTCATCTCTGTAAATGCGTTGGTTCATCTCTGTAAATGAGTCAATTCATCTCTGTAAACGAGTCGGTTCATCTCTGTGAATGAGTCAGTTCATGTCTGTGAATGAGTCGATTCATCTCTGTGAATTAGTAATCATCATCTCTGTAAATGAGATGATTCATCTGTGAATGCGTTGGTTGATCTCTGTACATGAGTCGGTTCATCTCTGTGAATGATTCGATTCATCTCTGTAAACGAGTCAGTTCATCTCTGTAAATGAGTCGATTCACCTCTGTGAATGCGTTGGTTCGTCTCTGTGAATGAGTCGGTTCATCTCTGTGAATGAGTCGTTTCATCTCTACAAATGAGTCGGTTCATCTCAGTGAGTGAGTTGGTTCAACTCTGTGAATGAGTTGGTTCATCTCTGTGAATGAGTTGATTCATCTCTGTGAATGCGTTGGTTCATCTCTGTAAATGAGTCGATTCATCTCTGTAAACAAGTCGGTTCATCTCTGTGAATGAGTCGATTCATCTCTGTGAATTAGTAGTCATCATTTCTGTAAATGAGATGATTCATCTCTGTGAATGCGTTGGTTGATCTCTGTAAATGAGTCGGTTCATCTCTGTGAATGAGTCAGTTCATGTCTGTGAATGAGTCGATTCATCTCTGAATTAGTAATCATCATCTCTGTAAATGAGATGATTCATCTCTGTGAATGCGTTGGTTGATCTCTTTAAACGAGTCGGTTCATCTCTGTGAATCGGTTGGTTCATCTCTGTAAATGAGTCAGTTCATATGTGTAAACGAGTCAGTTCATCTCTGTAAATGCGTTGGTTCATCTCTGTAAATGAGTCCATTCATCTCTGTAAACGAGTCGGTTCATCTCTGTGAATGAGTCGATTCATCTCTGTAAACGAGTCGGTTCATCTCTTTGAATGAGTTGGTTCATATCTGTGAATGAGTCTGTTCATCTCTGTGAACGAGTCAGTTCATATGTGTAAACGAGTCAGTTCATCTCTGTAAATGCGTTGGTTCATATCCGCGAATGAGTCGATTCATCTCTGTGAATGAGTCAGTTCTATGTGTAAACGAGTCAGTTCATCTCTGTAAATGCATTGGTTCATCTCTGTAAATGAGTCGATTCATCTCTGTAAACGAGTCGGTTCATCTCTGTGAATGAGTCGATTCATCTCTGTGAATTAGTAATCATCATCTCTGTAAATGAGATGATTCATCTCTGTGAATGCGTTGGTTGAGCTCTGTAAATGAGTCGGTTCATCTCTGTGAATGAGTCAATTCATCTCTGTAAACGAGTCAGTTCATCTCTGTAAATGAGTCGATTCATCTCTGTGAATGCGTTGGTTCGTCTCTGTGAATGAGTCTGTTCATCTCTGTGAATGAGTCGGTTCATATCTACGAATGAGTCGGTTCATCTCTGTAAATGAGTCGGTTCATCTCTACGAATGAGTCGGTTCATCTCTGTAAATGAGTCGGTTCATCTCTGTAAATGAGTCGGTTCATCTCTGTTAATGAGTTGGTTCATCTCTGTGAATGATTCAATTTATCTCTGTGAATGATTCGATTCATCTCTGTAAACGAGTCGGTTCATCTCTGTGAATGAGTTAGTTCATCTCTGTAAATGAGTTGGTTCATCTCTGTAAACGAGTCGGTTCATCTCTGTGAATGAGTCGGTTCATCTCTGTATATGAGTCGGTTTATCCCTACGAATGAGTCGGTTCATCTCTGTTAATGAGTCGGTTTATCTCTGTGAATGATTCGATTCATCTCTGTGAATGAGTCGGTTCATCTCTGTGAATGAGTCGGTTTATCTCTGTGAATGATTCGATTCATCTCTGTAAACGAGTCGGTTCATCTCTGTGAATGAGTCGGTTCATCTCTGTAAATGTGTCGGTTCATCCCTACGAATGAGTCTGTTCATCTCTGTTAATGAGTCAGTTCTTTATGGTTCTTCAAATAATAAAATTATAAAGTCATAGGAAAGAAAAGAGAAACTGGAAGCTCTACACGTCCCAGATTTTCCATGTTTCGATCTGCTTCGTTGTTTAGATGCTTAAGCAACAGAAAGTTCCAGATATCAGGAACTGACCTGTTGGATCCTTCAGTTCAAAGATCTTTCTCCGTTAACACAGCGGGGTCTTTTACATCACCTTCATACATTATCTGTAGCTAAACTCTCATCTAAACTAGAAATATTCTGAATATGTCTCAGATGAATAGTTCTTCAGTTGGTTTGAGTTCCACTTTGTTCACTGGATGCATGTAAAAGTCACATGGTTGAATACAAGCAGGAGGACGTTCTTCATAAGAACCCAGACATAAAACTGGATTTGCTTATTTTATTTTTATTTTGTTTTATTTAACCTGTATTTGATTAAGTAAAATCAGTTGAGAACAATTTCTCATTTACAATGATGACTTGACAAGAGGCCCCAGCGATTTAAACAAAGATAAACAGACTAAACAAAACAAGTTCAAACGAGGCCAGAGAAGAACAGGGAAAAGGAAACAAAACAGGCAAAAGAAGTCTCACGGCCAAAACTAAACAAAAACCGCCGTAATAACCACTAAAATATATGGAGGGAAACTAAAAAGGGAAGGGGGGGGGGGGGGGTTCAATAATTACAATGGAACGTTGTGGAGTGTTTTAGTTTCAGTTTAATTGAGGCAATCAATGGGAGAACTGAAAGTTTGAAGGAGTTTTGGAGACAGTATGGGCTTTCGAAACAGATAGAGTAATCTAAAAACTCCAGGTAGTGAAGTGGGATTTACGATTTCTGTGGGATGTTGTATTATTTATTCTTTTCTTTTTATGCTTGAATAATGGTTGGTTACAAAGACTGGATGAAACTGAAGGTAAAAGCGTAAAAATGTTCAACAAGATTTCCAAAAAGCTGGAAAACTATTAATCAAGACAATTTTAAAGGATTCTTAGAAAGTCAGAGATAAAGACATAAAGACTAGGTTAACAGTTTTGGACAGTTTTATGAAGTGACACGATTGGAAGGAATGGAAGGAAAAATGAGGAATAAATTAAGAGGTTCATCAAAAAGGATTAAAATATTTGTCTATAAATTCCTGTTATTATTCATAACAGTCTGTTTATCATAATAGTGTATTTGTATTCCATTATTTGCCTCTAATTACTAACTCCAAATAGCACAAAATGTTCGTATTTTTCCGATAAAAGTAGAAAAATGAAGACTTGCTTTAATCCTACATTTCCCATGATGCCCCGCGCAACGGAAGTACGTAATTCCCCGTGACCTTGGTTCGTCTTCTTCTCTTGTTTTCTAACAGGCAGAGAGGACGGCATGGCGAACAAGGAGCCCGGAGTAAGCGTGTTTTCCTTCTAAACTCACAGTTAAACCAACTTTTGGACTTTCCCGTCCGCAGTTCGGCAGAACCGCGCTGATGTTTCCCACTCTTTGCACGTTGTCTCGTGACACCCGGAAATGTAATAGCTTTGATGTTTGCACGTGAGTCCAGGTGATGTAAGTTAGCTTTAGCTTTTGCTCACCTGAGATCAGCTGGATGAAAAAGATTAATAACGTAAAAAACAGGTTTGTTTTTATGTATTTAACAATTTAAAGGCTTTACCAGGAGTTCCTCCACGGTTGTTTAGACTTTACGGTTAAAAATCACGTGAATTAGGAGGTTTTTGCACATTTCCACAGTTTTATTTACTTCATGTTGAATTAATAAACATTAATAATTATTTCCAGTTTTATTTCTTTAATAAAAAGGGACAGCCAGGAGTTTAATGAACGGATAAAATAAAATAAATGGATCATTTGTCTGTGTTATATGTGAGAAGCAGATCTCTCCAAGTGACAGCTGTGTTTTGGGTTATTCACACTAAAGTTTAGCGTTTTAGAAAATTAATGAATAAAAGTAGATTTTCTGTTTAAAAACTCAACCCTGAAGATTTATTTTAGGCTTGATTTCAGACATCTCCTGAGACCTGTACATGCTGATCAATATGCACCGCACATCTTTAATTTATCATATTGCCTGTTTGGACTAAAAAACATGTTAATGATGGATTAAAGCTGGTAAATCTGGCGCTTTAGGTTTGATCCTTGATGTTCATCATTACATCTCTCTGTGGATGTGAGACGCAGCGTCTGGCCTAGTCTATAAGAAGATTGGTAACTGAGCTACAGCCCTGTTCTAGTCAGACCCGGTCTCTCCAGGGTCAACTAAAGGCTCGTTCGCTGCATCGTTTCCAGAAAATGGTTCAACAAAACAGAAGCGAGCGGTGCCGGCCTTGCACCAGGGGTTAAATAAGCTGATGCCACATTCATCATCATGGTGGTCGGTAGGGACATGGTGGCAGGTGGTCTGCCACCAGGTCTCTTCCGGAGCTGGAGGGCGCTTGGCGTTCCATGGTTAGGCAAACATCCCAAAGTGAGGTAGACTGATAACTGCGAGGTTCCACGGTGAGGTAGACGGATAACTGTGAGGTTCCACGGTGAGGTAGACGGATAACTGTGAGGTTCCACGGTGAGGTAGACGGATAACTGCGAGGTTCCGCGGTGAGGTAGACGGATAACTGCGAGGTTCCACGGTGAGGTAGACGGATAACTGCGAGGTTCCGCGGTGAGGTAGACGGATAACTGCGAGGTTCCGCGGTGAGGTAGACGGATAACGGCGAGGTTCCGCGGTGAGGTAGACGGATAACGGCGAGGTTCCGCGGTGAGGTAGACGGATAACGGCGAGGTTCCGCGGTGAGGTAGACGGATAACGGCGAGGTTCCGCGGTGAGGTAGACGGATAACGGCGAGGTTCCGCGGTGAGGTAGACGGATAACCGTGAGGTGTTGTTCCTCTTCTCCTGAAAAAAATGTAGCTTGTTAAACGAGTTTTATCTGCGCGGCCTGTAGCGCGGTGTCGGCCTTCATCCCGGTGTGTTGGAGCCGCTCGGAGCAGAATGACTTTCTGTCCTCCCAGCCTGCAGAGAGTTTGTCAGTGATGAGGTTGTGATGCTGTTTCAGGGTTTCCTGCAGCAGCTGCGGCAGATCGCCAGCAGGATGTCGTCCGGACCTCGGGGTGCAGGAATCGGCCTCAAACTGCTGATCGGAGCCGGAGCTCTGGCTTACGGAGTGAAGGAGGCCACGTACACAGGTGATGTCTTGAATTTAAACTTGTTAGGTTTTATCCTGTCTGCAACAGATCCAGAACAGCAGCTGCTTCTCTGCTGTTTTCTTCATCCTGGTCTTCCTCTTTCAGGATCAGTTTTACTGTAAGCTTCTGTAGATAACCTCACAGCTCAGACTGACTGGTTGGTGGTGGAATATTTCCACCCATAAGTTCATATTTTTATAATAGCTAAAGATAATCTGCAGTTTTTGCTGGATGCAGTGATGACAAACTGATATTTTAGCATCTTGTTTCCAACAGCAAACCAAAAGATTTGGCTCTTCACAGTTATTATTTCATCTCATTGTACAAAAATGTGCATGACACGAATCTCTAAGAACATGAAGACGCACGGTGAGATTAGATCAGATTCATCCTGCAGAAACTTTGTTTGCTTTGTAGAGCAGTTAGAATAATAAACGAATCAATCTGAGACTAAACCAGTCAGAGAAAATCTGCGTTAAAAAGCTTTTATTGTGACAAAACTGGATGTAGATAACCAGTTGGTTCTCCACAGAACTTTCCAGTTTCCTGCCAGATCTCCTGATATTTCGGAATAAAGTCATAAATTATTGCAGGTCAGACAAACAACGGCAAAGACGAACTTCTGCGAGCTGCACCGCTCTGCTACATGATGTGTGGCCTTAGTTGATCTTAGATCTGCTGATCCGGTCACAAGCCGTTAAATCTGATTAAATGATCAATTTCTTTATTGAAATACCGAGTTAATTTATTTCTCAGCTGATTTTCAGGAGATAAAGAACATTTCCAATGTCCTACGTCTCCATCTTCACACTTCCACCCATCTTTTACGTTGCCATGGTTAAGTCAGTTCATCCACTAGGTGGCAGTGCAGAGTTCAGAGGTCACCTCCATGTTCTGACTCCGGTTCTCAGCTTCTTCAGATGCTTTCTGCATCATCTTCTTCCTGTTCCTCTTGTTCCTCTCTGGTTTGTTCCTTTCTCTAGTTGCGCATCAACTGAACAACTCAGCACTGCCCCGTGTGGTTTCCGGTGGTATTGCTCCTTTCCCTGCGTCGAGACGGTTAGCAGAGCTCCTTGAAAACAGACCAAATTACGTTCATAACCAAGGCGGGAGAGGGATCAAACTTTACGTCGGTCTGTCCATCTTTAGACTCATTTCAGTTGAAGAAGAAGTAGGAGGAGGAGGAGGAGAGGATGAAGAGGGTTGGATTTGTTTGTCTTCTTGACTCTGTGACCATGTCGTCCTCAGTTGAAGGAGGTCATCGAGCCATCATCTTCAGCAGGATCGGAGGGATGCAGATGGACACGGTGCTTGCCGAGGGACTCCACTTCAGGTAGGCCTTTCTGTTACCACGGCAACGAGATTAAAGTCTTCCAGCACCATGCTGCAAACTTCCTGCACCGAGAAAAAGGTCAAAATGCCATTTAACACGTTAACATGCAGCACTGTGGACGACCATCAGGCTGAGTTGGTCTACCAGCGGTGTCACAGGAACCCAGTTTCCTCTCGCATTAATAACCAATCGGATTTCAGGTTGAGACATCCAGCTGCAGGTTGGACTTCAGCTGGACTGCAGAATGACATGGATGGGGTGGATAAATGTTAAATCCATGTGCGCTCCGGCAGTTTTACCGGCAGGATGGAGGGAGCTAATGTAAGTCTGAGTCGGGTTGCGACGCCTCCGGCTGTTTACGCTGTAGATGGACACCGAACACACCGGCTTCTTACCAAAACATCACATTCCAGAAGTGCACGACTAAAACCTGAAAATGAGACAACTGCACACAATGCCGGAGTGTCTAAGCAGGAGGTTCGGCAGGGTTCTGATTGGGCCGCATCACCCGGTGAGGTATGAAGTGTTACAGAACCGACGGGTTGACACATCGATCGACATACTTATCTGAGAAGAGGCTCAATACGCAGATCAATACCAAATACCTGTTCCTCCCAACATACCAACAGTTATAGAAATAAAGTTCCAGGATGGAACTACTTCTTCCTCCGCCTGCTGTAGGCATGTGAGAAACCGCAGACGAGTCGCAGCAACAAGCTCACTACCCGCTGATCCGTCCAACACGCAGTGATGATGGAGATATTTCAGCTGCATGAGCACAACAACGAGCAGTTTGTGGTGTGAACACCTGAGAGTCGGTCAGAACTCGGTGATGATGAGGAGAGGAGGAGGGCAGCTACGGCCGGGCGGAGACAGACGGTGCTTTGGACTGAAGGAAGCTGCAGTCCAGGTTCTGTCAGAGCGGAAATGTGAAGCTGGTGCACACGACCAGCAACGTCTGGTTTACGGGGAAGTGATTAGGGCTGGGCCATATATCGAATATACTGGAGATATGGTGGCTAGTCCCCTGTGCGATATAGAAAATGTCTATATTCGTCATATTGGAGTATCCTGTTGTCACGCAGGTGTTTTTAGCTGTGGGCGGGGTTTCCTCCCTCCTCCTCGACTCTGCACCGCTTTGCACAGAGAGTTAAAGCAAGCGCACCTGTTTACGTACATAACGTGAGCTACGTGCTACGTCATGAGAGGCGGCGTGGAGCCACTGTTGCCAACTTGGCGACTTTCTCGCTAAATCTGGCGACTTTTTTTGTGAAAAGCGACAAATCTAGCGACTTTTACAGGAGTTATTGGAGACTTTCCTGGTGTTTTGGCGACTGACTTTAAAGCGCATATTGTAAAGTTATTGTCAGAAGGAGAGTCTCTCCCCGTCCTAAAGCACTCAGTCGCTCCGGCTGCAGCTGCAGCCAGTCAGAGGAGCAGAGAGGACACCTGCACGACTCCACCTACAGTCACAATGAACAGCCAAATCCACCACTGATCCCGCTCTGGATTACAGAGTGGGACGTAAATTACAAAGTTTTTCACGTCACGCAAAAATAATTCATTCTATTTGATTACATTCACAGACTCTGTCACTTACTCACCTCATCCACTGTGTGTGACACAAGCATATTTATCTAGCTCCTCATGTCTCTAGAAAGTACAGAAAGGAGTGGGAATCAAACCCTGAATTAAAAGCTGTCTGAAGCCGTTTATTGGAGACGATACGAGGACATTCTGCCTGGATTATAAGACTGATTTCTACGCTAAACTCTGCGATAAAAAAAAAAACACGACAACTCAAAAACGTATCCATAAAGCAAAGCCTTATAATAGTTCATCATTTGAAAAGTCCCCCCTAGAGCACCTATTTTCATACGTTGCATTTATTACATCATGCAAAGTCACTTTATTTTGTTTTAAAATGACATGTTTCTGCCACTGCTTTAACTGTTCAATAAACGGTTTTAATCAGTTTGCTTCGGTACAATTTCATCCTTTTGGCATGAATGTTTAAAATCAGCATATCTTAATGCAGTATGAATAATTATGTTTTAATGGAGACACAAAATCATCTTACTGATGTGATTGTATGCACCAAAGTATTAATTCAAGGCTAACATAAATATCGAGATATATATCGTATATCGTGACATGCCATAAAAATATCGGGATATTACTAAAAGGTCATATCGCCCAGCCCTAGGTGATTCAGTCTGTCTGCAGCTGGTTTCTGTGCAGATGTTAAACAACGGACGTTCCCTGCAGTCTTAAAACTCCCAGCTTTTCTCTAAGGGGCAGTAATAAGTATGATTTATGAAATAAATGCTGCAATAAATAACTGCGTGCATTCAGCCTGCAGTAATACGTTCCTGAGATGAGCTCAGCTCCACTTCATGTCTAGATTCAGCCAGGTAAGATTACCTGGATTTAGACCAGGTGTGTTAAACGGTTTTCTACTTGGAACAAAGCAGCCAGTGTGAAATAAAAGGTATTTAACGGACAGATGGAGAATTGTCGGATCATTTAAATGTTCATTGAGAGCTTGTAGACGTCTACCTGTCGGATTTTCCCTCATTTGTTACCGTCAGGCAGTTGTTTTTTTTTTAATGTCTCTGTTTAAACGTCTGAATTTTGTCTCCATCAGAATCCCCTGGTTCCAGTACCCGATCATCTACGACATCCGGGCTCGACCCAGGAAGATCTCCTCCCTGACGGGAAGCAAAGGTCAGAGTCCAGAAACAGCCTAATGGACACGTTGGACATGCATGGGTTTAGCATTCGCTGCAGTCGTTCTGATCCCAGTCAGAGTTCCTTCACTGGGGAAATCCACTTCATGATGCTCTAATCCAGCATCTTCCTCATCCTACCTGGACACTGAGCTCTCTCCAGCCACTTATGTGTGTGTTCGTCTCGTCCTCTGATGTCAGCCGTGGTGTGGCATGTCCCGCCGTCAGTGTGCGAAGCAAAACTCTGCTGCAGCATCATGCAGCTCCATAAACAAGACATAAGAAACATCACGATGCCATCAATAGTCAGAAACGAGACGTAACAAATGTCACAATGCCGTCAACAGTCAGAAACGAGACGTAACAAACGTCACAGTGCCGTCAACAGTCAGAAACGAGACGTAACAAACGTCACAATGCCGTCAACAGTCAGAAACGAGACGTAACAAACGTCATGATGCCATCAATAGTCAGAACGAGACGTAACAAACGTCACAATGCCGTCAATAGAGTCAGAAACGAGACGTAACAAACATCACGATGCCATCAATAGAGTCAGAAACGAGACGTAACAAACATAACGATGCCGTCAATAGAGTCAGAGAAGAGACGTAACAATCGTCACGATGCCGTCAATATACTCAGAAACATGACGTAACAAACGTCCCGATGCCATCAATAGTCAGAAACGAGACGTAACAAACGTCACGATGCCATCAATAGTCAGAAACGAGACGTAACAAACGTAACGATACCGTCAATAGAGTCAGAAACGAGACGTAACAAACGTCACGATGCCATCAAAGTAGTCATAAACATGACGTAACAAACGTCACAATGCCGTCAAAGTAGTCAGAAACGAGACGTAACAAACGTCACGATGCCATCAATAGTCAGAAACGAGACGTAACAAACGTCACGATGCCATCAATAGTCAGAAACGAGACGTAACAAACGTAACGATACCGTCAATAGAGTCAGAAACGAGACGTAACAAACGTCACGATGCCATCAAAGTAGTCATAAACATGACGTAACAAACGTCACAATGCCGTCAAAGTAGTCAGAAACGAGACGTAACAAACGTCACGATGCCATCAATAGTCAGAAACGAGACGTAACAAACGTCACGATGCCATCAATAGTCAGAAACGAGACGTAACAAACGTAACGATACCGTCAATAGAGTCAGAAACGAGACGTAACAAACGTCACGATGCCATCAAAGTAGTCATAAACATGACGTAACAAACGTCACAATGCCGTCAAAGTAGTCAGAAACGAGACGTAACAAACGTCACGATGCCATCAAAGTAGTCAGAAACATGACGTAACAAACGTCACAATGCCGTCAAAGTAGTCAGAAACGAGACGTAACAAACGTCACGATGCCATCAAAGTAGTCAGAAACATGACGTAACAAACGTCAAAATGCCGTCAAAGTAGTCAGAAACGAGACGTAACAAACGTCACGATGCCGTTAATGGAGTCAGAAACATGACGTAACAAACGTCAAAATGCCGTCAAAGTAGTCAGAAACGAGACGTAACAAACGTCACGATGCCGTTAATGGAGTCAGAAACAAGACGTAACAAACATCACAATGCCGTCAAAGTAGTCAGAAACGAGACGTAACAAACGTCACGATGCCGTTAATGGAGTCAGAAACAAGACGTAACAAACGTCACGATGCCGTTAATGGAGTCAGAAACGAGACGTAACAAACGTCACGATGCCGGTAATGGAGTCAGAAACGAGACGTAACAAACGTCACGATGCCGTTAATGGAGTCAGAAACGAGACGTAACAAACGTCATGTCACTAAAAGTGCGAAAAACCTAAATATTACCAAAAAAAAAAAACCCCCCAAAAAAACCGGTAATGAAATGCGTACGTGTGGTCTCGAGTCTTCCTCAGTCCAGACCCTGACAGTCTTGTCTCTGGTCTGTCTCAGACCTCCAGATGGTGAACCTGACGCTGCGAGTTCTGTCCCGGCCTCTGGCGTCCAACCTGCCCGTCCTCTACCAGCAGCTGGGACAAGACTATGACGAGCGCGTGCTGCCGTCCATCGTCAACGAGGTGCTGAAGAGCGTAGTGGCGAAATTCAACGCCTCGCAGCTCATCACGCAGAGAGCACAGGTAAACCGGCATGCTGTAAACTGAACCTTTCTGACTGAAATGTTCTGGTTCTGCAGGATATTCTGACTGAAATGTTCTGGTTCTGCAGGATATTCTGACTGAAATGTTCTGGTTCTGCAGGGTTCTTCTGACTGAAATGTTCTGGTTCTGCAGGATATTCTGACTGAAATGTTCTGGTTCTGCAGGGTTCTTCTGACTGAAATGTTCTGGTTCTGCAGGATATTCTGACTGAAATGTTCTGGTTCTGCAGGGTTCTTCTGACTGAAATGTTCTGGTTCTGCAGGATATTCTGACTGAAATGTTCTGGTTCTGCAGGGTTCTTCTGACTGAAATGTTCTGGTTCTGCAGGATATTCTAACTGAAATGTTCTGGTTCTGCAGGGTTCTTCTGACTGAAATGTTCTGGTTCTGCAGGATATTCTGACTGAAATGTTCTGGTTCTGCAGGGTTCTGACAGAAATGTTCTGGTTCTGCAGGTTATTCCGACTGAAATGTTCTGGTTCTGCAGGTTATTCCGACTGAAATGTTCTGGTTCTGCAGGTTATTCTGACTGAAATGTTCTAGTTCTGCAGGTTATTCTGACTGAAATGTTCTGGTTCTGCAGGTTATTCTGACTGAAATGTTCTGGTTCTGCAGGGTTCTTCTGACTGAAATGTTCTGGTTCTGCAGGGTTCTGACTGAAATGTTCTGGTTCTGCAGGTTATTCCGACTGAAATGTTCTGGTTCTGCAGGTTTCTAACTGAAATGTTCTGGTTCTCCAGGTTTCTGACTGAAATGTTCTGGTTCTGCAGGTTTCTGACTGAAATGTTCTGGTTCTGCAGGTTATTCCGACTGAAATGTTCTGGTTCTGCAGGATATTCCGACTGAAATGTTCTGGTTCTGCAGGGTTCTTCTGACTGAAATGTTCTGGTTCTGCAGGTTATTCCGACTGAAATGTTCTGGTTCTGCAGGTTATTCCGACTGAAATGTTCTGGTTCTGCAGGATATTCTGACTGAAATGTTCTGGTTCTGCAGGGTTCTTCTGACTGAAATGTTCTGGTTCTGCAGGGTTCTGACTGAAATGTTCTGGTTCTGCAGGTTATTCCGACTGAAATGTTCTGGTTCTGCAGGTTTCAGACTGAAATGTTCTGGTTCTGCAGGTTTCTGACTGAAATGTTCTGGTTCTGCAGGTTTCTGACTGAAATGTTCTGGTTCTTCAGGTTTCTGACTGAAATGTTCTGGTTCTGCAGGTTTTTCTGACTGAAATGTTCTGGTTCTGCAGGTTATTCCGACTGAAATGTTCTGGTTCTGCAGGTTATTCCGACTGAAATGTTCTGGTTCTGCAGGTTATTCTGACTGAAATGTTCTAGTTCTGCAGGTTATTCTGACTGAAATGTTCTGGTTCTGCAGGTTATTCTGACTGAAATGTTCTGGTTCTGCAGGGTTATTCTGACTGAAATGTTCTGGTTCTGCAGGGTTCTGACTGAAATGTTCTGGTTCTGCAGGTTATTCCGACTGAAATGTTCTGGTTCTGCAGGTTTCTAACTGAAATGTTCTGGTTCTCCAGGTTTCTGACTGAAATGTTCTGGTTCTGCAGGTTTCTGACTGAAATGTTCTGGTTCTGCAGGTTATTCCGACTGAAATGTTCTGGTTCTGCAGGATATTCCGACTGAAATGTTCTGGTTCTGCAGGGTTCTTCTGACTGAAATGTTCTGGTTCTGCAGGGTTCTGACTGAAATGTTCTGGTTCTGCAGGTTATTCCGACTGAAATGTTCTGGTTCTGCAGGTTATTCCGACTGAAATGTTCTGGTTCTGCAGGATATTCTGACTGAAATGTTCTGGTTCTGCAGGGTTCTTCTGACTGAAATGTTCTGGTTCTGCAGGGTTCTGACTGAAATGTTCTGGTTCTGCAGGTTATTCCGACTGAAATGTTCTGGTTCTGCAGGTTTCTGACTGAAATGTTCTGGTTCTGCAGGTTTCTGACTGAAATGTTCTGGTTCTGCAGGTTTCTGACTGAAATGTTCTGGTTCTTCAGGTTTCTGACTGAAATGTTCTGGTTCTGCAGGTTTTTCTGACTGAAATGTTCTGGTTCTGCAGGTTATTCCGACTGAAATGTTCTGGTTCTGCAGGGTTCTGACTGAAATGTTCTGGTTCTGCAGGTTATTCCGACTTAAATGTTCTGATTCTGCAGGTTATTCCGACTGAAATGTTCTGGTTCTGCAGGGTTCCGACTGAAATGTTCTGGTTCTGCAGGGTTCTGACTGAAATGTTCTGGTTCTGCAGGGTTCTGACTGAAATGTTCTGGTTCTTCAGGTTTCTGACTGAAATGTTGTGTTTCTGCAAGTTTCTGACTGAAATGTTCTGGTTCTGCAGGTTATTCCGACTGAAATGTTCTGGTTCTGCAGGTTTCAGACTGAAATGTTCTGGAGGTTATTACGACTGAAATTTTCTGGTTCTTCAGGTTTCTGACTGAAATGTTCTGGTTCCTCAGGTTTCCGACTGAAATGTTCTGGTTCTGCAGGTTATTCCGACTGAAATGTTCTGGTTCTGCAGGTTATTCTGACTGAAACGTTCTGGTTCTGCAGGTTTTTCTGACTGAAATGTTCTGGTTTTGCAGGTTGTTCTGACTGAAACGTTCTGGTTCTGCAGGTTGTTCTGACTGAAACGTTCTGGTTCTGCAGGTTATTCTGACTGAAACGTTCTGGTTCTGCAGGGTTCTGACTGAAACGTTCTGGTTCTGCAGGTTATTCCGACTGAAATGTTCTGGTTCTGCAGGTTTCTGACTGAAATGTTCTGGTACCTCAGGTTATTCCGACTGAAATGTTCTGGTTCTTCAGGTTATTCCGACTGAAATGTTCTGGTTCTGCAGGTTATTCCGACTAAAATGTTCTGGTTCTGCAGGTTATTCTGACTGAAACGTTCTGGTTCTGCAGGTTTTTCTGACTGAAATGTTCTGGTTTTGCAGGTTGTTCTGACTGAAACGTTCTGGTTCTGCAGGTTGTTCTGACTGAAACGTTCTGGTTCTGCAGGTTTTTCTGACTGAAATGTTCTGGTTCTGCAGGGTTCTGACTGAAACGTTCTGGTTCTTCAGGTTTCTGACTGAAATGTTCTAGTTCTTCAGGTTTCTGACTGAAATGTTCTGGTTCTGCAGGTTATTCTGACTGAAACGTTCTGGTTCTGCAGGTTATTCCGACTGAAATGTTCTGGTTCTGCAGGTTATTCCGACTGAAATGTTCTGGTTCTGCAGGGTTCTTCTGACTGAAATGTTCTGGTTCTGCAGGGTTCTTCTGACTGAAATGTTCTGGTTCTGCAGGGTTCTGACAGAAATGTTCTGGTTCTGCAGGGTTCTGACTGAAATGTTCTGGTTCTGCAGGGTTCTGACTGAAATGTTCTGGTTCTGCAGGTGTTCCAGACTGAAATGTTCTGGTTCTGCAGGTTATTCCGACTGAAATGTTCTGGTTCTGCAGGGTTCTGACTGAAATGTTCTGGTTCTTCAGGTTTCTGATTGAAATGTTCTGGTTCTGCAGGTTTCAGACTGAAATGTTCTGGTTCTTCAGGTTTCTGACTGAAATGTTCTGGTTCTTCAGGTTTCTGACTGAAATGTTCTGGTTCTGCAGGTTATTACGGCTGAAATGTTCTGGTTCTGCAGGTTATTCCGACTGAAACATTCTGGTTCTGCAGGTTATTCCGACTGAAATGTTCTGGTTCTGCAGGTTATTCCGACTGAAATGTTCTGGTTCTGCAGGTTATTCCGACTGAAATGTTCTGGTTCTGCAGGTTTTTCTGACTGAAACGTTCTGGTTCTGCAGGTTTTTCTGACTGAAATGTTCTGGTTCTGCAGGTTTCAGACTGAAATGTTCTGGTTCTGCAGGTTTCAGACTGAAATGTTCTGGTTCTGCAGGTTTCTGACTGAAATGTTCTGGTTCTGCAGGTTATTCTGACTGAAACGTTCTGGTTCTGCAGGTTATTCCGACTGAAACGTTCTGGTTCTGCAGGTTTTTCTGACTGAAACGTTCTGGTTCTGCAGGTCAGTCCGACTGAAATGTTCTGGTTCTGCAGGGTTCTGACTGAAATGTTCTGGTTCTGCAGGGTTCTGACTGAAATGTTCTGGTTCTGTAGGGTTCTGACTGAAATGTTCTGGTTCTGCAGGTTATTCTGACTGAAACGTTCTGGTTCTGCAGGTTTTTCTGACTGAAATGTTCTGGTTTTGCAGGTTGTTCTGACTGAAACGTTCTGGTTCTGCAGGTTGTTCTGACTGAAACGTTCTGGTTCTGCAGGTTTTTCTGACTGAAATGTTCTGGTTCTGCAGGGTTCTGACTGAAACGTTCTGGTTCTTCAGGTTTCTGACTGAAATGTTCTAGTTCTTCAGGTTTCTGACTGAAATGTTCTGGTTCTGCAGGTTATTCTGACTGAAACGTTCTGGTTCTGCAGGTTATTCCGACTGAAATGTTCTGGTTCTGCAGGTTATTCCGACTGAAATGTTCTGGTTCTGCAGGGTTCTTCTGACTGAAATGTTCTGGTTCTGCAGGGTTCTTCTGACTGAAATGTTCTGGTTCTGCAGGGTTCTGACAGAAATGTTCTGGTTCTGCAGGGTTCTGACTGAAATGTTCTGGTTCTGCAGGGTTCTGACTGAAATGTTCTGGTTCTGCAGGTGTTCCAGACTGAAATGTTCTGGTTCTGCAGGTTATTCCGACTGAAATGTTCTGGTTCTGCAGGGTTCTGACTGAAATGTTCTGGTTCTTCAGGTTTCTGATTGAAATGTTCTGGTTCTGCAGGTTTCAGACTGAAATGTTCTGGTTCTTCAGGTTTCTGACTGAAATGTTCTGGTTCTTCAGGTTTCTGACTGAAATGTTCTGGTTCTGCAGGTTATTACGGCTGAAATGTTCTGGTTCTGCAGGTTATTCCGACTGAAACATTCTGGTTCTGCAGGTTATTCCGACTGAAATGTTCTGGTTCTGCAGGTTATTCCGACTGAAATGTTCTGGTTCTGCAGGTTATTCCGACTGAAATGTTCTGGTTCTGCAGGTTTTTCTGACTGAAACGTTCTGGTTCTGCAGGTTTTTCTGACTGAAATGTTCTGGTTCTGCAGGTTTCAGACTGAAATGTTCTGGTTCTGCAGGGTTCAGACTGAAATGTTCTGGTTCTGCAGGTTTCTGACTGAAATGTTCTGGTTCTGCAGGTTATTCTGACTGAAACGTTCTGGTTCTGCAGGTTATTCCGACTGAAACGTTCTGGTTCTGCAGGTTTTTCTGACTGAAACGTTCTGGTTCTGCAGGTCAGTCCGACTGAAATGTTCTGGTTCTGCAGGGTTCTGACTGAAATGTTCTGGTTCTGCAGGGTTCTGACTGAAATGTTCTGGTTCTGTAGGGTTCTGACTGAAATGTTCTGGTTCTGCAGGTTTCTGACTGAAATGTTCTGGTTCTTCAGGTTTCTGACTGAAATGTTCTGGTTCTTCAGGTTTCTGACTGAAATGTTCTGGTTCTGCAGGTTATTACGGCTGAAATGTTCTGGTTCTGCAGGTTATTCTGACTGAAACGTTCTGGTTCTGCAGGTTATTCTGACTGAAATGTTCTGGTTCTGCAGGTTATTCCGACTGAAATGTTCTGGTTCTGCAGGTTTCAGACTGAAATGTTCTGGTTCTTCAGGTTTCTGACTGAAATGTTCTGGTTCTTCAGGTTTCTGACTGAAATGTTCTGGTTCTGCAGGTTATTACGGCTGAAATGTTCTGGTTCTGCAGGTTATTCTGACTGAAACGTTCTGGTTCTGCAGGTTATTCTGACTGAAACGTTCTGGTTCTGCAGGTTATTCCGACTGAAATGTTGTGGTTCTGCAGGTTTCTGACTGAAATGTTGTGGTTCTGCAAGTTTCTGACTGAAATGTTCTGGTTCTGCAGGTTATTCCGACTGAAATGTTCTGGTTCTGCAGGTTATTCCGACTGAAATGTTCTGGTTCTGCAGGTTTCTGACTCAAATTTTTTGGTTCTTCAAGTTTCTGACTGAAATGTTCTGGTTCTTCAGGTTATTCCGACTGAAATGTTCTGGTTCTGCAGGTTATTCCGACTGAAATGTTCTGGTTCTGCAGGTTTCTGACTGAAATGTTGTGGTTCTGCAAGTTTCTGACTGAAATGTTCTGGTTCTGCAGGTTATTCTGACTGAAACGTTCTGGTTCTGCAGGTTATTCTGACTGAAACGCTCTGGTTCTGCAGGTTATTCCGACTGAAATGTTCTGGTTCTGCAGGTTATTCCGACTGAAACGTTCTGGTTCTGCAGGTTATTCTGACTGAAACGTTCTGGTTCTGCAGGTTATTCTGACTGAAACGTTCTGGTTCTGCAGGTTTTTCTGACTGAAATGTTCTGGTTCTGCAGGTTTCAGACTGAAATGTTCTGGTTCTGCAGGTTTCAGACTGAAATGTTCTGGTTCTGCAGGTTTCTGACTGAAATGTTGTGGTTCTGCAAGTTTCTGACTGAAATGTTCTGGTTCTGCAGGTTATTCTGACTGAAATGTTCTGGTTCTGCAGGTTTCTGACTGAAATGTTGTGGTTCTGCAAGTTTCTGACTGAAATGTTGTGGTTCTGCAAGTTTCTGACTGAAATGTTGTGGTTCTGCAAGTTTCTGACTGAAATGTTTTGGTTCTGCAGGTTATTCCGACTGAAATGTTCTGGTTCTGCAGGTTTCAGACTGAAATGTTCTGGTTCTGCAGGTTATTCCGACTGAAATGTTCTGGTTCTGCAGGTTATTCCGACTGAAATGTTCTGGTTCTGCAGGTTATTCCGACTGAAACGTTCTGGTTCTGCAGGTTATTCTGACTGAAACGTTCTGGTTCTGCAGGTTATTCTGACTGAAACGTTCTGGTTCTGCAGGTTATTCTGACTGAAATGTTCTGGTTCTGCAGGTTATTTTGACTGAAACGTTCTGGTTCTGCAGGTTATTCTGACTGAAACGTTCTGGTTCTGCAGGTTATTCTGACTGAAACGTTCTGGTTCTGCAGGTTTTTCCGACTGAAACGTTCTGGTTCTGCAGGTTATTCCGACTGAAACGCTCTGGTTCTGCAGGTTATTCCGACTGAAACGCTCTGGTTCTGCAGGTTATTCCGACTGAAACGTTCTGGTTCTGCAGGTTATTCCGACTGAAACGTTCTGGTTCTGCAGGTTATTCCGACTGAAACGTTCTGGTTCTGCAGGTTATTCCGACTGAAACGTTCTGGTTCTGCAGGTTATTCCGACTGAAACGTTCTGGTTCTGCAGGTTATTCCGACTGAAACGTTCTGGTTCTGCAGGTTTTTCTGACTGAAACGTTCTGGTTCTGCGGGTTTTTCTGACTGAAACGTTCTGGTTCTGCGGGTTTTTCCGACTGAAACGTTCTGGTTCTGCGGGTTTTTCTGACTGAAACGTTCTGGTTCTGCAGGTTTTTCTGACTGAAACGTTCTGGTTCTGCAGGGTTCTGACTGAAATGTTCTGGTTCTGCAGGTTATTCCGACTGAAATGTTCTGGTTCTTCAGGTTTCTGACTGAAATGTTCTGGTTCTGCAAGTTTCTGACTGAAATGTTCTGGTTCTGCAGGTTATTCCAAGTGAAATGTTCTGGTTCTGCAGGTTTCTGACTGAAATGTTGTGGTTCTGTAGGTTATTACGGCTGAAATGTTCTGGTTCTGCAGGTTTTTTTGACTGAAACGTTCTGGTTCTGCAGGTTATTCTGACTGAAACGTTCTGGTTCTGCAGGTTATTCTGACTGAAACGTTCTGGTTCTGCAGGTTATTCTGACTGAAACGTTCTGGTTCTGCAGGTTATTCTGACTGAAACGTTCTGGTTCTGCAGGTTATTCTGACTGAAACGTTCTGGTTCTGCAGGTTATTCTGACTGAAACGTTCTGGTTCTGCAGGTTATTCTGACTGAAACGTTCTGGTTCTGCAGGTTTTTCCGACTGAAACGTTCTGGTTCTGCAGGTTATTCCGACTGAAACGCTCTGGTTCTGCAGGTTATTCCGACTGAAACGCTCTGGTTCTGCAGGTTATTCCGACTGAAACGTTCTGGTTCTGCAGGTTATTCCGACTGAAACGTTCTGGTTCTGCAGGTTATTCCGACTGAAACGTTCTGGTTCTGCAGGTTATTCCGACTGAAACGTTCTGGTTCTGCAGGTTATTCCGACTGAAACGTTCTGGTTCTGCGGGTTTTTCCGACTGAAACGTTCTGGTTCTGCGGGTTTTTCCGACTGAAACGTTCTGGTTCTGCGGGTTTTTCCGACTGAAACGTTCTGGTTCTGCGGGTTTTTCTGACTGAAACGTTCTGGTTCTGCGGGTTTTTCCGACTGAAACGTTCTGGTTCTGCGGGTTTTTCCGACTGAAACGTTCTGGTTCTGCGGGTTTTTCCGACTGAAACGTTCTGGTTCTGCGGGTTTTTCCGACTGAAACGTTCTGGTTCTGCGGGTTTTTCCGACTGAAACGTTCTGGTTCTGCGGGTTTTTCCGACCGAAACGTTCTGGTTCTGCGGGTTTTTCCGACCGAAACGTTCTGGTTCTGCGGGTTTTTCTGACTGAAACGTTCTGGTTCTGCGGGTTTTTCTGACTGAAACGTTCTGGTTCTGCGGGTTTTTCTGACTGAAACGTTCTGGTTCTGCGGGTTTTTCTGACTGAAACGTTCTGGTTCTGCGGGTTTTTCTGACTGAAACGTTCTGGTTCTGCGGGTTTTTCTGACTGAAACGTTCTGGTTCTGCGGGTTTTTCTGACTGAAACGTTCTGGTTCTGCAGGGTTCTGACTGAAATGTTCTGGTTCTGCAGGTTATTCCGACTGAAATGTTCTGGTTCTTCAGGTTTCTGACTGAAATGTTCTGGTTCTGCAAGTTTCTGACTGAAATGTTCTGGTTCTGCAGGTTATTCCAAGTGAAATGTTCTGGTTCTGCAGGTTTCTGACTGAAATGTTGTGGTTCTGTAGGTTATTACGGCTGAAATGTTGTGGTTCTGTAGGTTATTACGGCTGAAATGTTGTGGTTCTGTAGGTTATTACGGCTGAAATGTTGTGGTTCTGTAGGTTATTACGGCTGAAATGTTGTGGTTCTGTAGGTTATTACGGCTGAAATGTTCTGGTTCTGCAGGTTTTTTTGACTGAAACGTTCTGGTTCTGCAGGTTATTCTGACTGAAACGTTCTGGTTCTGCAGGTTATTCTGACTGAAACGCTCTGGTTCTGCAGGTTATTCCGACTGAAACGTTCTGGTTCTGCAGGTTATTCCGACTGAAACGTTCTGGTTCTGCAGGTTTCAGACTGAAACGCTCTGGTTCTGCAGGTTATTCCGACTGAAACGCTCTGGTTCTGCAGGTTATTCCGACTGAAATGTTCTGGTTCTGCAGGTTTCTCTACTGATCCGCAGAGAACTGTTTGAGCGGGCCAAAGACTTCAACATCATCCTGGACGACGTGGCGATCACCGACCTGAGCTTCAGCCGGGAGTACACGGCCGCCGTGGAGGCCAAACAAGTCGGTGAGTGGACGGGACGTCTGTTGGAACCGATCCGGTCCTAGATCTAGTTTTAGTCAGAGGAACCCGATGAATGATCAAACCTTCTGATTAGTTATTCCTGTGATGTTTTTCCTGCAGCCCAGCAGGAGGCACAGCGAGCTCAGTTCTACGTAGAAAAGGCCAAACAGGAGCAGAGGCAGAAGATCATCCAGGCTGAAGGAGAAGCTCAGGCAGCGAAGATGGTGAGATGATGAAGATCTTCTGGAATCCTGATGGAGCTGATAAACATCCACCTGATTCCAGCGTAACCATGAGAAACGTGTCGCCTTGTGTGTCTGCGTAACGAATCGTGTTCCTGTGTGTGACAGCTGGGCGAGGCCGTAACCAAGAACCCAGGTTACCTGAAACTCAGGAAGATCCGGGCAGCGCAGAACATCGCCAAGACGGTAAGCAGGACGCAGCCGAGAGTGGCGTCCCGCGGCGGGACGACCCTCGTTAGGTCAAGAAGGGAGCATGTTCCAATCCACCGTTCAATGTTCCGTTCATCAGCCGTCCGTTTAAACATCTGTCCGTCTATCCATCTATCTGATAATCCAATTCTCCATCCGTCCGTCCGTCCATCCATCCATCCATCCATCCGTCCGTCCATCCATCTGTCCATCCATCCGTTCATCCATCCATCCTTCCGTCCGTCCATCCATCCATCCTTCCGTCTATCCATCCGTTCATCTATCCATCCGTTCATCCATCCATCCGTCTATCCATCCGTTCATCCATCCATCCATCCGTCTATCCATCCGTCCGTCCATCCATCCATCCATCCATCCGTCTATCCATCCATCTGTCCATCCATCTATCTGTGGGTGTGGGATAAGCCGGGTCTGGCGGTGTGACATCAGACCGGATCAAAAGGGTTCAGTTCTGGTCCCGTCAGTCTGGATCACTACCTGGTTCTGAATGTAAACCCAGGAGGTTTCTCCTCTGTTTGATCAACCTGATCAGGTCATGTTTTTGGATCAATTCAGCATCTTCATCTCAGCTTTCATGCCGGAGCAGCAGGTTCGGATCCAAAGGGACTGAAAACCGGACCTCGTGACCTGGATGGATGTTCTCTGTAGTCAGAGTTCCTCCTGCTGCACCAGAACCGCTAGAACCATCAGAACCGTTCTTCTACCAGCTGCTGGGGTTACAAAGGTCCAGACCATAAGATGGAGGTCCACTCCGGGTTCTGATGGAGGTTCAGAGGTCCATGCCGGGTTCTGGTGAAGTCTGGTCTGTCTGATGATGATGGTGATGATGAAGGTTTCCACCAGATGGCGCCAGCAGAACAAGAACGAGTCATATGATCAGTCGTCACAGAAACAATCTTCATGTTTTCTGACCTTTTGACCTCCTGGAGGCGACCAGCTAATACCTGCAAACAGAAGAAGAAGAAACCACTCGATTTAAAGAGAAGAAGAAGAAGTGCAGACAGGATTTTTTTTATTTTTTTTATTTCATTTCCAAATATCATACGTACAGATTCAGCTACAGGGATGTGAGAGATGTACAAACGATGGTATAATAAGAACAAAGACTAAAGAATAAGTAACAGCAGATTTTTTAAAAAATGCTCAGGGTTTTTATTCATATCAGTGTATCGACTTTCACAGCATTCTTCCCTTTCACGTAACTTAGATAAGAAATATATTGGTACAATTCTTTGTGAAAAGCAAAAATTCTGTGAATGGACTTCATAAATCTGTTTTTATGTATGAAAAACTTTCCAAGTATTACAATGGAGTTAACTAATATATTGTGAGTTTTGTTTCTTATAGTAAAACCATATAAAACATTGTTTTTCTGAAGCTCAAGAACAGGCGGAAATTTAGAAAGCCATTGGAATAAATCCTCCAAAAATGCATTGATGAAGATGCAGTAAAAAAAATGTCATCTGTAGTTTCAGTGTGATTGAAACAGAATATACAATTATTACAGTCCAAGCCGAAACGTCTATTGAGGAAATCAGATGGATAAATTCCATTGATGATCTTAAGATGAACCTCCTTGGCCTTTGGTACCATTGGAAGATTAAAGAATAAGGATCTCAGATATTTTGAGTCTTTTTTAGAAAAAGAACTGAGAATGAGTTTTGGGATGAAGAAAATGGAAATAGTTCTTTGTTAAATATTTGTCTGATTGTGAGGTTACTTACTTTGGAATGAAATAAGTTCCATCCTTGTACCAAAAGGAAAAGAGGATTTGGGGTTAAACCATTTAGATGCAAATGAGATATCACTGGAAGGATTTGTTTAGGTGTGGCATTAAAAAATTTTTATGCAGACTTTTGTCGTTTACATTAATTTTGACACTAAATTCTTCAAATGAAAGCAGGTTTCCATTGCAGTCCAGTACAGACAGGAAGTACTGGTGATTATTGATCGATCAGAACCTTACAGATAATCACAACAGTTCTGGGTCTCCATCAGTAATCTGATCTGTTCCAGGTTATTGATCAGTTCCAGGTTATTGATTGGTTTCAGGTTATTGATCAGTAACTTGATCAGTATCTGGTTCGGTTGGCTCTTGTTTTATTTGCTGTTTTATAATAAATTTGTGATATTTGTTCTTATTTCGGTGGAAATCATGAAGTTGTTTCTGGGACAGACATGGAGGGTCTGTTTGGCAGAGTAAACGGTGTCGTCAGGGCCGTCAGCAGTTTGCTGATGCTGTGATAAGAACCGCTCTCTGTCCTCGGCCTCGCGTCATTGGGGCCGGTCGTTCTGGTAGCGTCCTGCATGGACGGCGAGCCGTACGTCTCAGTGGTGAATCGGCTCAGTGTTGGGCCGGGACAACATTCCCTTTGTGCTCTGTGGACTTCCACTGCATTTCCTCACTGTGTTTCCGTTTGATCTGCAGGTGGCGCAGTCCCAGAACAAAGTGTACCTGAACGCTGACAGCCTGGTGCTCAACCTGCAGGACAAAGACAGCTTCAAGTGAGTCCACACGCTCGGCAGACGCCACAGCAGGAAGGAAACAAAGCTGCCTGAACACAAACACCACTTTTGTTTTCCAGAATTTACAAGATTGTATTTTTAACCTATGAATGAGTAATGAGAGGAAAACTGAACTGGTTTTAAACCAGCCATGTCTGTCTGTGACCAGTTAAACATTTATGTTGAAACATCGCGCAACAAAAAGCGTTAAAGCAGCATTTACTGGCAGTAATGTGTTGAAAAGATTACGTTGAGACATATATTGACATTCATCTACAGTCTTTCGCTCCTTTTAAAAAGAACATTTTAATTTGATAAAGTTTTGACTTTCTGAGCTCCTCGTCAATATAAGTCGACGCAGGAGTTTGTTTTTCTGAATTTGCTTCAGCAAGAAGATGGCATCATCTGCATAAAGCAGGGTAGGGATGGTTGGCAACATGTGGTAAATTATTAATTTGTAATTAGAATAATCTGGGTCGTTAATTTGTAATTAGTATAATCTGGATCTGTAATTTGTGATTAGAATAATCTGTGTCGTTAATTTGTGATCAGAATAATCTGGGTCGTTAATTTGTGATCAGAATAATATGGGTACAAGTATGGAGCCCTGAGGAACTCCCCGCTGGCAAACCAGAACAGGAAACCACCAACCGTCACACAACCAGTTTGGTTTATCCAGGAAAACATCGTTAGTTACTTCACTGAGGACCTCCTCCGAAATAAATCCAAACATTAAAAATGCAGATTATTACATTTCAGACGTGAATGACAGATTAGATTGTTGCAGTAATCTGATTACTCCATCATGATGAAGCTAAAGCATTAACTCAGGGTCATGTTGAGTAAAACCAGAAAGCAGCTACACCTGCTCCCTAACCAGCCGAAGTACTGAGCTTTCCGCCGTCAACCCTCAGAGGTTATTGACAATGGATCATTTTTACAAAAAGCAAGCCATATCATCTTTTTTTTTTTTCATTCTTCAGCCAAGTGTGTTTAAATCACAAAAATAATGTTCAAATTGTAAATTCATGTCAGAAAGATGGCAGATGAAGATGAAATGTGAAGCAGGAATACTCCGTTCTTTCACACGAGGACTGCAGTCCTACAGGTTTTACATGTTAACATTTCTCCAGAACTCTACACTGCCTCAATATCAGTAAATAAATGTTGTTGCATCCATTTCATTTCAACCAGGAGTGTTGGAGCGGGCAAACATAGAAAACTTGGACCAGGACTTTAACCCTCATGTGGACCTGGTCCTAAGATTTGTAGTTTTTTATTTTATTTATTGTTTTTGTTTTTTATATGGAAGTTTTAATTGTTCATGTTCAAATTTTCCACAATAAGAACAAGTTTCCCAGTTGCTAAGATAAGCTAAATTAAACCAAGATAAGCTAAACTCAGCTAAGCCTAACTAAGCTAAATTAAGATAAGCCAAACTAAGCTAAACTGAGCTCAGTTTAGCCAAGCTAAACTACCTGAGCAAAGCCAAGCTAAACTAAGCTAAATTAAGCCAAGCTGAGCTAAACTGTGCTAAACCAAGCTAAGCTAAACTGAGCTAAACTAGGCTAAGCCAAACTAAGATACTGAGCTAAGCCAAGCTAAACTAAGCCAAGCTGAGCTAAACTCAGCTAAACTGTGCTAAACCAAGCTAAGCTAAACTGAGCTAAGCCAAGCTAAACTGAGCTAAATTAAGCCAAGCTGAGCTAAATTGAGCCATGCTAAGCTAAACAGAGTTAAGCCAAGCTGAGCTAAGCTAAACTGAGCTAAACTAGGCTAAGCCAAACTAAGATACTGAGCTAAGGCAAGCTAAACTGTGCTCAGCTAAGCTGAGCTAAACTGAGCCAAGCTACGCTAAACTGAGCCAAGCCAAGCTAAACTGAGCTAAGATAAGACAAGCTGTGCTAAACTGAGCTAGGCTAAGCTAAACTGAGTTAAGCCAAGCTAAACCAAGCCAAACTAAGCTAAGCCAAGCTGAACTGAGCTAAATAAGCCAAGCTGAGCCAAACTGAGCTAAGCCAAGTTAAACCGAGCCAAGCTGACCTAAGCCGAGCTAAGCTAAACTGCACCAGGCTAAGCTAAACTGCGCCAAGCTAAACTGAGCTAAGTTGGGCTAAGTTCATCGCGACCCTGGTGAGATCATGGATCCAGAAACGCAGCATCTAAACTGTCTTACTTTGCGTTTTCTTTCAGTTTGTCGTTGCTGAAGTAAGAAGTCTTTCCACCGGTCTGCCGTCTCTCCTTCAAATCTGCTTCTGCATCAGGATCCACATCAGGTTTCTGTCCTCCAGTTCAGTCGCGAACCTCTGAGGTCGCCTCAGGTTGTCCATGAGTCGCTCCTCCGCCTGACGACCTGCTTTCCACAGAAGACCACCTTCCTGCTAGTTTACATTAGAAACTCCCTCCTCAGGTGTGGAACTGAATGTGGAGTGATGGATCCACATCACCGTTCGACGACGTGCAGAAGCATCTCAGAAGGAATGGTTTTAGACCTGCTAGTTTAGATGTTAAAGCATAGTGTTGCCCCCCCCCCCCCCCAGGCTCATTAGTTCCTGTAACAGGATGGAAACAAACTGGGACCAGAAACAGACCAGCATGGCGGAGCTCTGTGTTACGAGGCTGAGGTCATGAACCAGGTCAGCTGCAGCGTTTCACTGAGTAAAGCCTCAAACGTTTAGTCACAGCATCTGATGTGTGTCTGCTACAACACACACACACACACACACACACTTCTGGAGGAATTGAAGTGTTTTCTGTTTGTCTCAACGTGAAGCTCTGATTGAATTAACGGGAAATAAATTTCTGGGGTTTTTTTTCTCTACGTCAGCTGGATGTTTTTATTTACTCCGTGTCTTTCTGATGGTTTATTTTGGTAAATTAAATATGAATTCATGTAAAAAGATGATTGTTTCTCGTGTTTTTATACAAACTGCAACTTCATTGCAGATTTTTTCCTGAAGTTATTTTAGACAAGATATAAAACCATGAAGTTCTGTTTATGTAGCACTTTTCAGAGCAAAGAACAGCAGGAAGTGCTTAACATAATAAATCAGATTAACCCGGTGGTGAGCAGGACGTGACAAATATGTATTTATTCTGTCTCCCTTCAAAACACGTTATCCATCAGTGGAACGTGGAGATTCCTCAGATGTGAATGATTCCAGGCTACAATCAAAGCTATAGATCCAGTAAACTGTTATTTCAGACCAGTCACACCGTCCTCCAGCAGCAGCTGATCGGTAACGTCAGCGAGGGTCCAGTAAAGTATTCGCCACACAACACGTCGGTTATCCAGAAAAACCAGTTTCAGGTGAAATCTGAAGTATTTTGACATTTAAAATACGTCTTCACATAAAGTATATAACCAAAGCGAAAGAACTGCAGCTCCCCTGTCGTCCACTAGGGGTGCCAAAGGCAAGCCAGTCCCATAGACTCCCATGTTAAAGACCATGTTTACGGCAGAAATAAACATGTTTACAGAAGGAATAAACATGTTCACGGCAGGAATAAACATGTTTACAGCAGGAATAAACATGTTCACGGCAGGAATAAACATGTTTACGGCAGAAATAAACATGTTTACGGCAGGAATAAACATGTTCACGGTAGGAACAAACATGTTTACAACAGGAATAAACATGTTTACAGTAGAAATAAACATGTTTACAGCCTGGTACAAAGAAATTTTTAAGTTTAGTAAGTAAAGTTTAACGTAAAGACAACTGCAAGGATGACGTATTTTATAACATCTATTTAAGTTAATTAATCATGAAATTCAGCATAATGAGGGGCGTGTCCTTTTGATTGACAGGAACACAATAACTGGCCAGAAGGCAGTGTTGCACGACGGAAGTTTTTAGCTGCCTAACGGCACGCCTAACTCTTATCAGCTGGTTACCTCGACTTAACTTTTAGCTACAGGCAGCTGGGATGTTTGATGGAAGTCAGTCAACCCCCCCAACACGCTCACAGCCCCCCTCTCACCGCCACCTATTGCCCATCTTTGTATTTTCCTGGAGTGACTGTGCGTCGCGCTACCATGATGGCGACGTAGCGTGGGGGTCACGGATACCACGCTTAGTTGGACTTTGCAGCCAAAACACTCGATCACCACAGAAAAGTCAAGATTAAAAACATTGTTTCAGTTTGTTACTAAAACAAGCATGAGCCAGACTCGTTTCCATCTTTACAATCAGCGGCTCACCAGTGGGGGCGCTGTAGGCTGCACTGTTACCAGCTGCAATGGAGTAGAAGAAGTGGCTCCTCAGGCCCATTTATGCTTCATGTAATATGGAGTATTTCATCCATCTTCTGTGTTCTTCCCGTGTGAAATCTGTTTAGTTTTGTGTTACCTTTGCGGATGCGTAGCCGAATGCAGCAAATGAAGCAGTACCAGCACAAACCATGAGAGGCAGCGTTGAGCAGTAGAGCTGATGTGCAGAAGGAGCAAAGAAGTGGAGTCTGTTTTCAATGGCCGCATCTTTTACTGCACTGCCTGCTTTTTTTCCTGAAGCGAGTTAGAAACCCTCAAGACGCAAAAACGTGGTTGCCGTAGAAACTGCAGGAATAAGAACAAAGTTAGTTTTAGTTTGATTCTTTCAACCTGTGTGTAAAAGGTTTTACCTTCTTCCTGTTTGATAAAGTACTTTACTCGTGTCTAGGATTACTTTACTCGTTCCTAGGATTACTTTACTCATTCTGGGGACTAGTTTACTCATTCACAGGATTACTTTACTCATGTCTAGGATTACTCATTTCCAGGATTACTTTACTCATTCACAGCATTACTTTACTCATTCCTAGGATTACTTTACTCATTGCTAGGATTACTTTACTCATTCACAGGATTAGTTTACTCATTCACAGGATTACTTTACTCATGTCTAGGATTACTCATTTCCAGGATTACTTTACTCATTCATTAGATTACTTTACTAATTTATAGGATCACTTTACTCATTCACAGGATTGCTTTACTAATTTCCAAGATTACTTGACTCATACCTAGGAGTACTTTACTCTTTCCCAGGATTATTTTACTCATTCCCATGATTGCTTTACTCATTCCTAGGATTAGTTTACTCATTCACAGGATTACTTTACTCATTCCTAGGATTACTTTACTCATTCACAGGACTACTTTACTCATTTCCAGGATTACTTTACTCATTCCTAGGATTACTTTACTCATACCTAGGATTGCTTTACTCATTCCTAGGATTAGTTTACTCATTCACAGGATTACTCTACTCATTCACAGGATTACTTTACTCATTCCTAGGATTACTTTACTCATTCACAGGACTACTTTACTCATTTCCAGGATTACTTTACTCATTCCCAGGATTACTTTACTCATTCATTAGATTACTTTACTAATTTATAGGATTACTTTACTCTTCCTATGATTACTTTACTCATTCACAGGATTGCTTTAAAAATTTCTAATTTTTACTCATTCCTCAGATTATTTTACTCATTTCCAGGATGCTTTACTCATTCCAAGAATTACTTTACTCATTCCAAGAATTACTTTACTCATTCCTAGGATTACTTTACTCATTCCTAGGATTACTTTACTCATTTCCAGGATTACTTTACCCATTTCTATGAGTACATTACTCATTCCTAGGATTAATTTACTCTTACCACGACATTTTTAATTCATAGGATTACTTTATTCATTCATAGAATTACTTTACTAATTCATAGGATTACTCATTTTTTAGATTACTCATTCTTAGGAATACTTTACTCATTTCCTGGAGTACTTTACTCATTAATAGGATTGCCTTACTCATTCCTGGGATTAGTTTACTCATTCCTATGAGTACTTTACTCCTTCCAAGGATTATTTCACTCATTTCCAGGATTACTTTATTCATTCCTAGGATTACTTTACTCATTCCTATGATTCCTCATTCATAGGATTACTTTACTCATTCCCAGGATTACTTTACTCATTCCTGGAGTACTTTAGCATCAGCATTGAAATTTCTGTTGTGTTCCAGGTGACACAGTAACTCCCCTGACTTACAGATTTGTGTAACAATCTTGTGTCTCGGCTTTCTGCAGAAAGCAGGATTATTCATACAGGAAGATATACTTCACTCATACTGTTTATTTTGAGAATGTTATTCTAGACAGGAGACAGAAAAATCAGCCTGGTCTAGAAGAAGTTTAAAACGACTGCCTGACGTCTGCTGCTTACCTGAGTCACACACACCTGTGTTGTTCCTGCTGAACTTATGAAAGCACACAATCATCGGATTAAAGGAGGATTTATTTAACAGGCCTCTCAGGCGGCTCTTTGTGACGCCAACAGCAGGAACACATGCATTTTCAGAGGAGCTGCGAGAGCGACAGCTGCTGCTCATTGTGAAGGAGCCGCTGAGCTCACCAGTCTCCAAAAGAGACCATCTGCACCGCAGGGGGGCGTCCAGAAGGACTCGGGTTCATGCAAATGTCCCCCGATCATGTCCAGATACAGAGGACCAGATTTCCTCTTTCACTTTAGTTTTCACTTCTACTGAAAATTCACAGCCCTTCACCTCATTTCATCATACATCTCCCCCTGGAGACTCCCCCCTCCCTCCCCTCCTCCTCTGAAGAACAAAACCAGAACAGAAAAGAGGAGATAAGATGGCTGCCGAGTTATTTATAGCCGAGAGGCTGCAGATCAGGCTGAGCTGCTGCACTGCAACCAAAACCTGCAAACAGTCGGGAAGGGGGAGGGACGGAGGGGGGGGTGCTGGACTCCATTATGTGAGTGACACAAAGCTGCCGTCCCTCCATGTTGAGACGCTGCTGTTCTTCTCCATAAGAAAGAGGAAGGAGGAGGCGGGGAAGGAAGGAGGTGCACACTTAAAGCTCAGAGGGAGGGGGGTGATGCTTCACCGGGGTGGGGTGGGGTGGGGAGGGGGGGGGGTTAAAAAGGGAAGAGAAAGGGGGGGAGGGGGGAGATGGAGGCATCTGATTGGCTGCCTCTCCACACCTAACCCGTCTGCTGGCCAATCAGGAGGCTCCGCATGGTTTGAAAGATGGCAGAGAGGAGTGGGTGGGGGAGGGGGGGTCTTTGGAGGAAAACGGCGGACTCAGAGATGATGAATGTGCTGCTGGAGTCGATCTGCAGCCGCTGCAGTTTGCTTTTCACTCAGGAAACCGTCTACGCCACAGGCTCCCCCCCCTCCCCGCCATGTGGCCAGGTCCTCCCACATGACTTCGGACCAGAAGCCCTGAACACGGCCGCGAAACCGGTTTTCCCCCTCCAGGAAGGATGGTAGCACGACCCCCCCACCCCGCGTCAATCACTTCAGACTCTTTATGAACCCCTGGTGGCGACTCTGGGAACTGCACTCCACCGCCTTCCATCTTTATTTCAGATAAAAACGTTAAATATTGCAGAATAAACGTGTTTGACTCTGTCATCTGAATGAAAGCAGACATTTTATTTCTTCTTCTACACGACAGAAGCAGAGAGACGAGCTCCTCGGTGCGAGAGTGTCCGTCCTCCACGTCTCCTGTTGCGTCTCAGAGATGCTGCAGTGACCTGGTTTTTTTATTTGCTCCACATCATCAGCACCATTTAATCTTCCGCAGGTTTCTGCGTGATCTGCGAGGCATGATGGCAAACTTAACAACCAGGAGGGAGGGAGGAGGTGAGAGAAATCACACACACATGCAAACACATGCTCACGACTCCCCCTCCCTCCCTGTCCCGTTTCCACGGTGCACAAACAAGGACGGATTACCGTTCATCTGCTCCGTCGCCATGGAAACACTGACCTCACAGTGTGGTGACCGGCAATCTGGGCTGGTCGCCATGGCGATGCGCTGGTGCCGCGGAGGGAGCGGGGTCTGCAAGGGCCTGCAGCTCTGCAGTGTCGTCAGAAGCTCCGTCTGGTCCGACCAGCAGGGGGCGTTGGAGAGCCTGGATCCTGCTCCATAAAGCGCTTTTATTTCATCATGAAGACGGTTCAAAGCAACAAAGTGCTGCAGATAAAAACAGTCAACAATAAAATCACAGTGAATAATCCTTGTTAAAACAATAAAAGAGTTAATTCAGTTCAAACCTGACAGAAGATGCAGCGGCTGCTGGAAAGACAGAAGATCTGAGATGTTCTCAGCTGTTCCACGTCAAGCTTTAAAGCTCTTATAGAAGCTGATAATCCATCGATTATTAATTCATTGCAGCTCAGAGCAACGTCTTCAAACTATTTCAATATAAAAGACGTGAAGTCCTGAAATGAGCTGGAAACGCGATTCCAGTGGCGCCACGGAGGACTTCAGACGTATGGCGTCTTCATAAGTCATGGAGTTTTTAAAGGACCAAACCAGGACTACTTCAGATACCTGCAAAGAAGACACTATATTTGGAAAAAGTATCATTATTTGTCTGAATATATTAATATTCTGAGTAATATTAGCAAAAGCTGATGAAAATATAAAAATATCATTTTATCACTGAAATCAAATGAAGCAGGAAACTGGATTCGTCTCACTTACTGGGGAACTGGACAGAAATACAACTTTATAAAACAGGCGTAAAAACAGACATTTAACCAATGTTAAAACAACAAAATACAATAAAATGTATTTTGTATTTTTTTGCAACCTAAAATAAGTCACTGTCTCATTCTGGGTTGCAGGATAATCTGTCAAAGTGTGTTTTTATACACTGAAAGGCCCGTCTTACATAAAAATGTGGAAACAAAAGAATTCTCCACGTTGCAGGGAATTACCATGGAAAAGTTGCTGGGATTTCTGCGCCGGACGGACAGTCACATTCCGCCATGTTGGAATCCCTTTGCTGTCATCCCACTTTGGTTAAAATGAATCCAAAATCCAGACTTTTACTTTTCCGTCTGCATTTAACGGATCTACAGAAGCAAGACGTCCACACGGTGATGGTTGGAGCAGAAGCAGCTGCTGTAGATGAACCTTTAGGATGGAAATAATAGTTGAAAATGAGAAAAAAAACCTTTGGTTTCTGCCATTTTCTCTGTTTTTTATCTCCCCCTAATGATGAAACTGGTCAAAGGGCTTTCTGTCTGTTTTGTTTTTTTGCAAAATTATTAAATAAAAAAAAAATTACCATAAACTCACTAAATAACTCAGCTGGCGACGGTATAAAAGAGACGAGCTGAAACCAGAAATCCGACCTTGAGGGGATCAGAGCTGAAATCATCTCAAGGCCACTGAAAAAAGTTTTTTTGTTTTTAAATTTTGGTCTGTTTAAGTGGAAAAAGACCCTTTTTTTGTCTGCTTTTTATTTCTGTTCACATATGATGCCTGGTGTCCTGGTGTGGGTTGTGGAAGTGACTGACAGTGGCCCTAAAGGGGTTTTTAAACGTGGGAAGCTGGAAAGCAGCACAAGCATGTTGTCGTTTAGCTGAATACAGCTTTTAGTCGTCACATCCTTACGAATGAATTTTTGCATAAATCTGTTCTCTTGGAAAATATGACCAAAAGTTAGCTCAGGTAACTGACCTCTAAAGAACTCGATTCTTTTTTAAAGAATGTATTTTATTCTTTTAATTTTTCTTTGTGGACCTCAGTCGTTCAAGAAGTGTTTTCAGTCCTGTCATTTCCTCTAGTCTGTGCTACAGGGACATTTGTGAGAATTACTCCTATGAAACCTTGAAATCGTGTCACGTTCAGGAAAACAATGCATTCTAGCGCATCCGCTTTACGAATATGGTCACCGCTTGGCAAGGTAGGATCAAAAAGCCACAATGACAACATGATGAAACCATGTCATCCCGTGCTAAATACATGTATAAAAACGGAAGCTTTCACAGTAGCGGTAAACTCTGGCGTTCGGTGGCGGTAGAGCCAGACTAAAAGCAGATGCGAAGGCTTTAGAAGCTGCATTTTACATCCATGTCTTTAGCAACAAGGCTAGCATGTTTTAGCAGAATGCTAACAATCAGCACTAACTAAACCAAATGAACACAGTTAGCTTTAGGCAGGGCCGGATTAAAAGTGCACAGGTTCCTGGGCCCAGAGTGTTCCAGGGGCCCCATTTCACACCGTAACATTGTGGAAATTGTGAATTGTGAAACAACATTCCTAACACTCTCTCAGTCAGTCGTATTAATAGCAACACACCAGACACTGTGGTGTAACTATCTGGCTTTTATGTACATTTGGTTTCCCTTCCAAACTGCTGGTGTTTTCCCTATGTGATCCCCACATGGGCCCCAAGAGAGTGGGGGCCCCTGCACCCATGCCCATAATGCCCAATCGATATTACAGCCTTGGCTTTAGGCTAATTTAGGCAGCATAGTTGACTTGTGAAAGAGAAAGCTGAAACTTTTTTAAAACTGCTCTCCTTCTTGAGCTCCTCCCACCCACCTGGGGAAGGTCGGCTCCACGTTGAGCTGCCGGGGCATGTTGATTTTTACATTCCCTTTCTCCTGTTCCGGTAAAAGCAGCTCCTGCGCCACAGTTAGCTGCTAGTTGCACACACTGCTAGCTGCACACACTGCTAGCTCCTCACGCTGCTAGCTCCTCATGCTGCTAGCTCCACACACTGCTAGCTGCACACACTGCTAGCTCCTCACGCTGCTAGCTCCTCAGGCTGCTAGCTCCACACACTGCTAGCTGCACACACTGCTAGCTCCTCACGCTGCTAGCTCCTCACGCTGCTAGCTCCTCATGCTGCTAGCTCCTCATGCTGCTAGCTCCTCACGCTGCTAGCTCCTCACGCTGCTAGCTCCTCACGCTGCTAGCTCCACACGCTGCTAGCTCCTCACGCTGCTAGCTCCTCACGCTGCTAGCTCCTCACGCTGCTAGCTCCACACGCTGCTAGCTCCTCACGCTGCTAGCTCCTCACGCTGCTAGCTCCTCACGCTGCTAGCTCCTCACGCTGCTAGCTCCACACGCTGCTAGCTCCTCACGCTGCTAGCTCCTCACGCTGCTAGCTCCTCATGCTGCTAGCTCCTCACGCTGCTAGCTCCTCATGCTGCTAGCTGCATACGCTACCTCTGTATGTCTGTGACATACAGAGGTAGCGTATGCAGAGACACTCACAGAGACACCTTCTGACTCAGTGCCGGTGCTGTTTGTCACTCACCAGCAGCTGCAGTTCCAAGATGGCGGCCTGTCATGGCGCTTACCAGCTTGATTCTTTCCTTACGAGAACTTGGAGGATTATTTGCATCATAACGGGCATGTTTATAGCGCATATAGAAAAGTTACACAATGTCTTTTTTTTAGCGAATTCCACCTTCCTAATTTGTGGCTTTTTTAAAATCTGTTTCTTTTCACACATTTTCATTGAATTTTTCTGATTTCTTCAGAGTATTTTCTCAGTTGTATTATCAGCATCTCTAATCAAGAAAATCAGTTTTACAGTTTAATTTAGTAAATTTGGATTCTTCGTCTGGTTGCTTGTCCTCGTGTTGCCATAGCGACGCAGGCAGCTGCTGCAGGGATGCGGTGGTGGTGTTTGCTGAGCATGAAGGAAAGTCAGTTTCCCAGAGGCCTCTGCTGTCTCCGCCAACTGGTCTCTGCTTTTACCGCCTCCGCCGTCCACAGAGGACAATGACGCATTATTTCCACTCATTTGTGTTCTCTGGGAAAAGAAAATATTGATTTATTCTCAGTTCTCTCAATTTCTTCCGTCGTTCGATGAACTTTTACAGCTTTAAATGTTTCTTTTCGCAGCTTTTTGTTCATGTAAATCGTAAAGTAACAGCAGTCGAAACACACAACAGAAGTCCAGAGTTGAATTCTTCTAAAGAAAAAACACCCCAGGGACCCTGAAATCCTGGTCCTGCTAGTTTTAGAAGTTTCCCTGCTGCAACGCACCTGGTTCAGACTCAGACTGAATGTCATGGGTTTTGAATCAGGAAAACCTGGTTCCTCTTAGCAGTGTTGTCACACACTGGAATGCTGCATAATGCTTTATTTTTAGCTTAAAGTGAAAACGATCAGCTGTTACTCGGCCGACAACTGTGGATGAGAAAT
The DNA here is from genome assembly GCF_933228915.1 of Telmatherina bonti. NCBI lineage: Eukaryota > Metazoa > Chordata > Actinopteri > Atheriniformes > Telmatherinidae > Telmatherina > Telmatherina bonti. The sequence continues at coordinate 5,752,352 of NC_136625.1, read as the reverse complement.
AAGCCGGTTGGGGTGAAATCTCACGGCATCCTTCAGCCTCCTGCCGAGCTCTCTCCATCAGTCCTGGTCCGTCCTTCTGTCTCAGGGTTAACATGTCTTCCTCCTGTTAATTTGCCGATTTGATCCAGCTAATTAACCTGCTTCTCTTTCCTGTTCCCTGTCGCCATGGAGATCCACAGGGACAACGGGGAGCTGGTGTCCCAGTTCGGGGACTGCAGCCTTCCGTCACGCCTGCCAGCTCTTGAATTATGTGCGTTTGGTCTGGTGGCTGTTTTTACCCACGATGCCACGCTTCTGTCACGTCTTTGACTCGTTTTCTTGTCAGACTAACGACTGCAGCCTCAAGCCTTGTCTGACGCTTTCATAGTTTATCTTTGTGCTTCTGACGAAGTCTGATCTGCGACTAAAGTGTGTTTGAAACAGTGCCTCTAACACCCTAATGACCGACTCCCATACAGTAGCTCATCCTAATGGGCCCCTTCTCAGACTGGTTTCTGGTTTTTTATTTTCTATGTAGTAAGACTGTCTTCAGCTATGAAGGCTTTTGCAGGCCTAACATGATCTGATTTGTAGTTTTTTTTTTTTAACTGTTTCTTTTCACACATTTTCATTTTCATTTCAGTTTAATATATAAAACCTATGGATGTGGCCACAGGGTCTGAAAAGCGAAGCCACTGTAGCCGTAAATTAGGCTGTAACGGTGTGTTATCATAGACCACCATAGACCGTATATGAAAAATGGACGGAGCCTTCGGCGGTTAAAAGTGAAGCCTATGCAGAAGTGCATAAAACTGCAGTTCCCCCTTCATCCTCTAGGGGTTCTTTTGATTGACAGGTACCCGATCTCCCGCTTCAAGTAAGAAGAACGTAGAACGACCGCGGTTTTTAACCGGTTAACGTGACTTAGCTTTAGCCCGTTTACCTCCGTTAGCTGGTTAGCTCCTGTTATCTCTGGGTTAGCTCGGTTAGCTCTTAGCGACAGGCAGCTCGGAGTTCGCTCGATGTCAATCATCCACCATGATGCTCACAGCCCCCCTCTCAGCTCCACCTCTTTGTCCATATTTGTATTTTCCGGGTGAGACGACACACATGGCCCTGCCAAGATGGTGATGGTAGGAACTGCCCACCGAGCTTCAATTCAGCTCTTCAGAAACCTACGGGTGACGTCACGGAGGCTCCGCCCATCTTTTATATATAGTCTATGGTTCACACCAAACACATTTTGAGCGCCAAGAACGTCAGGTTTACATGTAAAGTCTATGTGGTGGCGCATCACGGAGGCATCAAGCTTTCTTGCAGCATGTTTTCAGCGTTTGCTGCGGCGGTGTGATGCAAAATTTTTAAAGTTTTATAAGGTTGACACTCGAAACACACGGCAAACGCCAAAGATGGAAAATCCGAACTTTTGCCGTTTGACACGGGGCTTCAACCAATCAGAGCGATATGTAATTCGACTCAGCAGGTTGTCAAACTGGGCCGGGTAGATGAAAATAGCACTGGAAGCGAACCTCATCAACACGCAGCTTACCAAACTCAGAACGCCTACGATTTATCTGGTGAACCCAGACACGGGTTTGAGCGTTTTTAAAAGTCAAAACGCGTTTGGTCTGAACACACCGTAATACCACAGATGGCCACCAGGTGGAAACCCTATAATCTCACAATAGTGTAATACTCTAACATGACTCTTTCTGATCATTGTGCTGCTTGACAATTAAAAAATAACATATTAAATAGATTCATGCGTAAAAAGTTAATTTAGTCCAATCAATATCCCCCCTGCCATCTAAAAATATTAAAAACTAAGGATTGGTCTGCAATATAACCTAATTTCACGACATTTAACAAAACGGTTCTAATATAGATTCTGACTGGTTAAAAAAAGTGACAGCAAACGAATCTGACGCAAAATCAAAAACAGTAATGAAACTTAGATTAGTATAAATGGAACACGAGAAGAGTCAAAGCTACTGTGAACATCTGCGGAAGTACACTATATTTGTAACGTATGCATGCGTGACTCATGCGTAACGACCCAAGAAGGTCGGAAAGGTTGGATGTCCGTGTAAATGTACGCAGTGTTGTTGAGCAGGAAAATGAGAACCATGTTGGACTGTTCCAGTTTACGAGAGAAGTTCTGTAAACGGGGAAGAAGTTTTTATCACTAACAAATGTCTAAATCTATGTTTTTATTAAAACAAAAATTCAAAAATAAATAAAAGCATTCGCGTGTGACACATACATCCATTACAATGTGTTTCTATTAAAACCTGGACAATAATTTCTCCCACATCCAAATGAAATTTTCTGAACAAACACGATGACGTTCTTCTTCTCCTGGAGAGAGATCTTATCGCTCTGTTCTTATTGGACGCCAGAACAAGCTAATAAACGTGTTGCTCTTCAGTCTGTCCTCTCTACAGCCAGACTTTACGTCTGTTTTATAGACCATGATCTGAGATGGAGACAGGAAGCGAGACCGATCCGGTTCTGTGTTGTGTTCAGCTGAGCTGTGGGAACCGTCGCCTCCAGCTCTGTTCTGCCGCTTTCTGGATCCGTCGTGTTCTTTGGTTTTTTTTCTCCCACTGCTCTTCGTCACATCACGCTGTTGACAGGTGGGATGGAAACCAGCAGTAAGCTTCTCAACACTGGTCCCCCCCTGAAACGCCACAAACGGAAACTTCCAGCCCAGATTTCTGTTTTCTGGGTCTCACACAGACTCACAGTGAAACCCCAGAGATGTTTGCATATTTATTACAGAATTTATCTGGTTAAAAACATGGAGTCAGTTTTAGGACCCAAAAGACACAAAAGACGGACATGCAGACAGACGGACAGTTTCATTCGTTTCCTGCATCAGTTATGTACGTAATTCGGATTGTTTTCAAGGAGCTTAGCTAAATTTCATGACACAGAAAATGGAGCAATACCCCCAGAACGCTGCACCCCCCAGGGGGTTGAGTGCTACAACCAGAGAAAGGAACAAACCATGACGAAGAAAATAAAAATCATCTGAAGAAGAAAGAAGATTAATAAAGCAGAAAAAGTTATCTTCCTTCTTCTTGTAATGTTTTCAGACGGTAGATAACCTCATCGTGTCCCATTACCACGACCAACCGGTGTCAGAACTCTGAACTCAGCACTGCCCCCTGGTGGCGGAGCCACAGTGGCGACGTAGAAGGAGACTGGTGAGGTCAGCGACGTCTGATGGCGTCCGACGCTGACATTTACATGTGTAAGGGGGCAGAAATCAGCTCCTCCTCTTCATTAGCGCCTCCTCTTCATCAGCACCTCCTCCTACTACCCTCCTCCTCATCAGGTCCTCCTCCTAGTCCCGACTCAGACTCCCTCTTTAGTTCAGGGTGTGACAGATGAACCAGGTGTACTAAGTAATCTGAGGGAGATGCTGAGGCCCTGATCCCAGTGTTCATACTGGTTCTGAGGACTGGTTCTGACCCGAGTCTGACCAGAGGTCATGGCAGCCAGACGCTTCCTGCTTCCCCGTGACGGATGAACCTTCTGACCCAGCAGAAACCATCCGTGGTCTTCAGTCTGTTGCTTTCAGATGCAGGAAATGCATCTCCGATTACCCCCCTCCCTTCCTGCTGTGTGTGTGTGTGTGTGTGTGTGTGTGTGTGTGTGTGTGTGTGTGTGTGTGTGTGCGCGCGTGTTTACATGTCTTTGTGAGGACCACGTTGAGTCCCAGGTCCTGGAGCGAGGACGTTGGGTTCAGGCGTTCAGACTGGGTTCAGCTTCTGGTTCTGGCTGGGATGCAGCTTTCAGCTGCAGTTCTTCAGGTTCAGATGGGGTTCGGGTTCATCTCCTGACAACGTTGGCAGGAAACATGTATGTGTGAGTCGGAGGAGGAGGACGCCGGATCGATTGATGAGTTCAGGCTGCAGCAGCACTTTGTTCCTCTGCTCTGAACTCAATACATTATTTTTATTGATGTTCTGACTGAAAGTCAAACTTTACACCAGAATTAGGAGTAAAGCAGGTGATTTAATGTGCTGATCCTGCTCTCCAGAGGACGAACCCTGCAGGGTTTAATGATCCTTGGACGTGTCATTTGGTTCAGCGTCGTGGTTGTGTGGATGACGAGCTGTCAGGTGGACTGGCAGGAAATGTTCCTCTCCTGACTGATCCTGCTGACTGCGTCTCACCGTACGTCCACCACTACTGGACAAATCATAAATCAGCTGCAGTCATGGCCCCAGATGGATAAACTCAACTTATTTATTCATATTCTGACTAAATATGAATGATTTTAACTTAACCACTGAAGTTTTAGATCAATTTAGGTTCAGATACATTTGGTTAAAAGAATAAACCTTGCAAAGCCGGTGTATTCAGTTCGGTCCTACGTGATCCAGCAGGTTTTCCAGGTATTCCTGCTTCAACACACCTGAATCAAATAAAACTGAGCCAACAGCCTTTCAGGTTTCACACAATAAGTCATTGATTCAGTTGTGTTGGAGCAAGGAGACATGGAAAACCTGCTGGATTGCAGGTTTTGTCGGAACTGTTGTAAAATGTAAAACTGACCCTTGGTTAAGCCCCGCCTCCCATAGTTACTGTTGCTAGGCAGGCTTTCTATTCCGCCATTTTTCCCGGCAAATCACACGGATTTCTCAGCAACTATGGTTAAAGATAATTCAAACAAGAATGTTTTTGCATTGCAGGAGGAGTCATTGTTTTATTCTAAGCTAACTTGAATGTAGGAGTTGTATTTGTTACGTTTTAGCCCGTTGCTAAACGTTTCGCAACAGTTTTTATCTGATGTATTTGTTTGGCCTCAAGTGGTAAACAATGGCCTCAGTTGGCGTTAGCTTCTTACCCTGAAACAAACCTCGTAGTTTGTTGTTTTCTTCCGTGGATTCAGGTCTGACTGAGGTCTTTCACACCCTTTCGTCCATATTTAGCTTCGGTCCAGCTGTGATTTGGAAAGGCGAAAAATACAAAATCTGAACTCAAGTACTACAGACGCGCTGCACCGTGGCGTAGTGGTTAGCACTGTGGCAGGGTCACTGGTTCAATCCTCGGCTGGGGCGAGGCACGACTGGTGGTCTTTCTGTGTGGAGTTTGCATGTTCTCCCCATGTATTCTGGGTTCTCTCTGGGTACTCCAGCTTCCTCCCACCATCCAAAGACAGTCCCCTGCGACCCTTAATTGGATCAAGCGGTTTCAGAAAATGAATGAATGGTAAACAAGGAGGATGTGCTCTAGCGCCACCAGGTGGTCAGGAGTTAGGATCAGGACAGACAGAACAAAAAACTATTCTTGTATTCCTAAATCCTGTTTTGATAGAGCAAATTATGATTTGTGTGTCTACTGCGGCTTGTCGGACCCTTTTCTCTTAGTTACCGTTGCTAACGTATAATTGGTCAGTGGCAGCTCGAGGGCGGGACTTAGCGGAGGGTCAGTTCACTAAACTTCTGCTTAAAAGCTTTTCATATCATGCATACATTGGTCGTGCATGTTCGTAACTACTAAAGGCGGTCAGAAGAGTTAACGTGCTTCGTATTTTCTCATTGAACACGCTGAAATGTCTTACATCGACGCAGATCTGATGAAACTGAAGAAAAGAGAATTATGACAAATTCCAAAGGTTTTTCTAACCTGCCCAAAAAGCCTTGAAAGATCTTTATCACAACTTTGTCGGATAAATCGAGCTGCTGTGAAGCAGCGGGACAGATCTCGCCGGTGGATTTTAATGATCCTTCTTTGCTAGTTCGGACAAAGAATGAGGACAACCCCTGAGGCAGTTTACAGCTGTTTCCATGGTAATGACCAGGTCGCTGTAGCAAGGCGACCTCGGCGGCGTCCTCGGGCAGTGATTCTTTACCGTTAACCTAGAGGGACGCAAGAAACATAACCCTACGAGAAGTTTGCTGAACATGTCCCAGTTTTTTCCTCATATCTAATTTTGTTTTTGTTTACTTTTCTTTGTAGAGAGGACGACTGTCAACATGTGGACGTCTGAGCCGAACAAAGTCCTGACAGCCGCGGTAACATGACACGGCGCTGATGATCCACGACGGCGAGTGAAAGTCGACCTGCTTCATAGAGAAAGTTGTCAGGTTGTGAGAATATTTAGGCGGAATCAGGTTCTGTCTACTTTCACTGCTCTGATTCATCGTCAGGCCTCAGCTGCTGTTTTTATCCTTCCGTTTTCTGGTTTGCAGATAAAAACAGGAAGTGTGCAGAGTGATCTCAGCCATGTTTGATAGCCTTCAGCTCGACTCGCACAAACACAGCAGCATTTCCTCATTCTTTACATTTCCGCCTCAAGGCCGAATAGCGCCACATATTTGTTTTCATCCAGAGCAGGAAGAGGCGGAACGAGTGCTGCTGCTGGAACATGTGTTCACAGGAAGAAAAAGAAGCGTTGGCTTGTTTGTGCTGCTGCTGGAGGAGGGAGGGAGGGCTCCGGTTCTCATGTTTTCACCAAGAGATTCAGCAGAAAGCAGTGCCTGCCACAGCCAGGAGGCTGGAAACAGCCTGAAGGTGGCGCCACAGCAGCATCAGCTTGTTTCCCTGCTGATCTGATCCGCCTGACATCACTGCAGCTTCTGCATGTTTTCAGTTCCCAAATGGAGGATTTAAGCTGACATGAGTGAGAAATTTAACGCTGTATGTTGAAGTCTGACACTTCTCGTCGTGTCAACCATAAGCCGGCGTTGGTAGGAGCCACAGATAGACCCCGACATAAGTTATTATGAAGAAAAAAGCACATGAAGTGTTCCTTCAGGTCCTCGACGGCGCATTCTGGTGATCAGACGTAGTTCTTGGAACGATGCTGGAGAGTTGACGTGTTCTCACTCCAACACCTTGAGCTTCATGGGAAGCAACAGAAAATGCAGCTTTTCCTCCAGCAGCTGCTGGAATAAAGTCTTTTTACTGGCTGCTAACCAGGCAGCTGTGCTTCACATGTCCTGTTAGCAGGCCTGAGCCAAAATGCTCGACTTTTACAAAAAAAAAAAATCAAACATTTAGTCAGTTTTAACTCAGACCTGCAGGTTTCAATCCTTTAACAACTAATCACATTAAATAAAGTCTGGATATGTTCAAGAGGTGGATGTTATTTGGCAACAGTTTTTCCTCCAATGACCCCCAAAAATTCAGATCCATGTGATCCGATTTACGGGAGGCAAACCAAAAGGTGGCGCTCTAGTTGCCTCTGGAACTATGTTGGCCAATCAGAGAGCTGAGAAAAATCACATGGATCATTGGTTTAATGTAGTGAAATCTTGATATCGCTAAATCTAAAGTAAAACACAAAGAACGTCTTGGTTCGCTGGCATTATAGCGCCTGTCCTGCAGCAGTCCCAACCAGAAACATTGACTAGCTTGTTACAACGCTTCCAGAACCACATCCCCGTGCAAAATAACGTCCAGAAACATGTCCCATTGCAAAATCATGTCACATTTCACATTTCAATGCCAACTCGCGTCCAAAATCACATACCCATTTTAAATCACGACCAAAACCTTGTTCCTGTGCAAAATCACGTCCCTGATGAAGATCACTTCCAAAATCTCCCCCCCCGTGCAAAATCCCGCCCAAAATGCCGTCCCTGTGCACAATGACATCCATAATTACGTCCAAAATCATGTGCCTGTCCATAATCACGTCCAAAACCACTTCCCTGTGAAAAATCACGTCCAAAATCCCGTGTGCTTCCTACGTGTCCCTTCCTCCTAGAACTGCCTTGAATGTAAATATGGCAATAGAAATCTGCTGATGGAAAGGTCTACATTGAGAAAAACCTTTCAAAAATCACTAAAATCTCACGGGGCTGGTTTTGCAGACGCGTCCATATAGAAATGTATCACAACAATGTAATGGAAACACCTTTTTCCACATTTGCATGTCCTTGGATGCGACTTAAGGGGTCATGTGATCAGTTCATTTCAATTCCGGATTCTTCTTTAGTCTTCTGATGAAGACAGTCATGTCAACCCAAATATCTGATCTATCTGCTATCTCCATTCCCCTCAGCGTAACGTCTTGCAGGACAAGATTTTAGCAGAATTATGCCGTATTCACTAAACATCATGGAAACATCACAATTATAGAAATATTGCTTTTATTTAGAGAAACACTGGAACAGAAACACAACGACTGATTCATGTTTAATGGGTCTTCAGATGTCAAAGGTCTGCATTGGGACCTGGACTGGACGTTCCAGATGTTCTGGAACAGGCCTGGGTCTGGACCCCAGAGGGTCTGGAAAAGGACTGGGTCTGGACTCCAGAGTGTCTGGAATAGAACTGGGACTGGACTCTGGAGAGTCTGGAAATGGACTGGGACTGGACTCTGGAGGGTCTGGAACAGGACCTGGACTGGAGTCCAGATGTTCTGGAACAGGACTGGGACTGGAATCCAGATGTTCTGGGACAGAACTGGGTATGGACCCCAGAGGGTCTTGCA
>NC_136625.1:5568918-5741418 GCF_933228915.1 Telmatherina bonti | reverse complement strand
TAAACAATTAGGAGCAGAAATCTTTTAGAAATACATCCGTGACGACAAGGCTCAACAATGACTAAAGCAGAAAGTGTTATAACCAGGTCAGGAACAAGGTTAAGACCTGCAAACCCACAAAATGCAGGTCAAAATTAATTTGGTGCATAGAAATAAAAGCTTTCAGTCCAGTTCAGCAGATGACGAATGAACCAAATAATTGCACTTATTTGTCCATAGTTAATTTTTCCTGATTTACCCTTGTGTGTTTACGTACTTTGAAGTCTGTGGTGTTTGCACGCTGCTGAATGAGGAAATTTAAACCAGCTCTGAAGGAAAAACCAGATGTCAGATCAGAGAAGCGTCTGCTAAGTGACTGTAGAATAGAAAGGAGTAGAATAAAATCGAGAATGTAACGGTAGCTGAACGGCGGAAAGAACAAGGCAGGTTACTAGAAAATAAAAATGTTGGTGAAGACGTACGTAAATGGGGATGTACATTTCAAACATCATCATACGTGGCCACTGTCATAGTTCCATGCTTCTTTTACGTTGCCATGGTAGTTCAGCCAGCTCATCACTAGGGGGCAGTGCTGAGTTCAGAGTTCACTTCCATTATTTGACACCAGTTAGTAGCGATAACTAACTGCTATAAAGTTGTTTACTACCATCCCAAAACACCAGAAAAAGAATAAAACCACAAAATTTTTGTTGTTCTCACCTTCTTCCTCAGGTGCTTTTTATTTCCCTTTGCTGCGTCTTTCTCCAGTTCCACTTCTCAGTGTGTGTGTCAGTTGTACAATACAACACTGCCCCTTGTGGTTTCCGGTGGTATTGTTCTGTTTTCTCTGTCAAGTGACGGATCACTAAGCTTCTTCAAAATGGACTACGTACAAAAATTCACATCCACCAGGGCCCCAAAAATGGACCATATTATGCAAAATATTCCGTTTATGGCTTCAGCGTATCGAATAAATGGCTTTAAAAGCGTAACTAAAGGCAACTGGATTTCTTTTTCTTGGTTGATTGTTTTTCATGGATAGTCAAGCTCTTAAGCCAGAAATTTCCCCAGTTTTTAACCTGGCATTTACATAGACAGCTGGCTCCATTGTGAGAGTAATTATACTCATTCATGGTTGTGTACTACGCTATGAAAATGAGGAATATGTCTCACTTTTTCTTTTTTATAATTCTGGATTTGTTCAATAATCTTGTGACGGGAACGTTTAATTATTTTTACTGCTATCGACCCTGTGAGATTATGCCCAGTCAAACTGGTCTCATCACTGCCCATTACTGGTTCCTCACATTCACGTTCATTTCTGACATTAACAAATACTTCAAGCATACCAAATATGTGAGGCAGTCATGATCTACGTGTCGTTAAGACCCAGTACATTCTCAGCCTTTGGATTATCATTACTTTAACTCATTGGCTTCCAAAGACATCTTTTGATGTCTTTCTGAATCCGAACTTTCCCTTCCAAAGACATCAAAAAATATCTTTTGCATTTCTGTATATGGAAAGCCAATTTGGCTGGGTGTGCATCAAGACATCTCCAAAATGCACTTTCCAAGCTTACACCTAACATGTTGTGAACGCACTCCAAGCGCGCTCCCTGAAGACATCTTGAGGCATACAATCGGCCAAATTGGCGCTCCACATCTACAGTCCCAAAAAACAAGCCAAAATGCCCCAAAATGCTAGCAGCACAGGCTTCTCTGCTGTGACAATGCCTGGCAGCCAATGAGTTAATAACAGAATATTCCCCAACATGTATTTACTGTATTTATTGTTAAAATAGGGACATGTGATGCATGTACTTAAATCACATTTTAGCCACTGGCTATTTTCTATCTGTTCTATGCAGTCTACCTGTAGTGTATTTTAAATAGTCAGAGGAGCAGCTGCAGTGAGAGACCGATCTTTCATCGATGCAGGACTGAGAGGTTTAGAAGGCCTTTGGTTCCAGCCGCAATTAGACTGTTTAATATTAATCTTTATTTTAAACTATTTATCTTTTTTAAAGGAACTGTTGGAACACCCTAAATTTCCCCCCTATCTATCTATCTATCTATCTATCTATCTATCTATCTATCTATCTATCTATCTATCTATCTATCTATCTATCTATCTATCTACTTAAGAAAAAACATTTATTTTGACATAGAACACTGCAAAGCAACTGCAAATTCATTATTTAAAAAAGTGTGAATGACAGCAAAATATCTGCTTTCAAAACACAAAACTGGGATAAAACCACGACTAAACCTTTATTCAGTTTAACTGCTTCAGACAATGGTCTTTTTATAATGTTTAGCATCCAACAGCCACCAAAACCCACTGAATCTGGATTAGCTCCAGCAGTTAGCTTAGCCTAGGATAACAGCTGGTTTTAGGAAGTCAGGTACAGAAATGGTCCACTGTGATAAACAAAAACTGGATCAACATTAACTTAAACAACATTAACTTAAACAACATAAACACATCGAGAAATGTTCATTCTTGAGCTTTTTTTGTTTTATTTTTTCAGCTCCAACTCAACTATGCTAGCTGTTCCCTCCTCATGCTAAACTAAGCTAGCAAGTGGCTTGTTCTAGGCTTGTACATTTCCAGAGATGTTTGAAACAAATTAAATAGAAAACGTGTGAGTAAATGTGTCACAGTAAAGCAGCTTTAGATGAACAACATGGAGACTAAAGTTTTATATGAGACAAGACAGGAGCGTAAAAGATTTCAGTTAATCTTCTCTCCGATATCTGCACTTACTGGTGCATCTCTTTTAACATTGTCAGCATCACTATTCTTTTGCTGCACATTAATATGTGATCTCTGGTTGTACTATCGGAATTTAGAGCTCAGCATTCCTTTCTGGGACAACCTGACCACCAGGAAGGATCTGGGCAGGATATGGACAATGATGAAGGGTGAGAACCATATCTCTAGTTATAAGGATGGCAAGACTTTCTATCATCTTATTGTGGTCAGAATTCTGTCAGGTACAGTCTTCTGAATGGATTCTCCCACTATAACCACATAACTTCTTTGTTCTACTTTTATTCACCTGTTTATTTACTTGTCTCTTTTTTCTTTTTTTTTTCTTAATAAACCTTGTTCATCTTTTTCCATGTCATCCAGACTATTTGTCATTTTCTCCACAACAGTTTGGGAGAAAGTTTTTTGTTTTTACCAAAGAACAGCCTAGTTAACATTTAGCTTTCCTGGCAGATCAATGTGCAGTTTTTCTCCATTTGGCCTGATGTTGACTGTGTGACTCTGACCTCTGATTGGTTTTTACTCGGTGTGGGACCATTGTTCTCTCACATGAGTTCCTTTTTCATCTCAGATTCCAGTGAAACACGAACACAACTTCATGTGTCATTTTAAACAAATAACACAGACAAACCAGACAGCTGCGTCCACCAGGAGGAAAATCTGGTTTATCTCAAAGTGGAAAAACCTGAAACAGGATCTGAGTCCAGATCCCGGCTGAGCCGGGACTCCGGTCCGGGTTTTCCGCGCTCCCAGCTCAGCCTTCTTCTTCACGAAGCAGCCGCCATTTCAGGGTCTGCAGAGGCCTTCTCTGTCATGGAGGAACAAAAGCTGCTCTGTCTTTGTCTGCAGCTCGCGCTCACGCGCAGCGTGTCCATTTCGCAGCCACTTTCACACCTGATCTGCAAACACAGCAGCAGATTAAAGAAATCCCGGCTGCAGATTGATGAGTGGAAAGGTCATCTTGAGACGCGCGCGCGCACGTTTCTGCGCGTGGCCGCGCTTTTATGTCTCGATCTGCGGCAGATTTTTATCCAAACACATGAAAGAAACGCGGATATTTATAGAAATCTGACTCATTGCTGGTTTAATGGGAAGAAAACGTGCAGATGTGACATGATTATAAGTTCATAACATGTTTATGACATGTTTATTTATTACATGTTCATGACATGTTTAGGACGTGTTTATAACATGTTTATGACGTGTTTGTCAGTTTATGACACGTTTATGACGTGTTTATTACATGTTTCTGACATGTTTCTGACATGTTAATTTATGATGTTTATGACATGTTTATTTATGACATGTTTATTTATGACATGTTTATGACATGTTTCTGATGACCATGTGGAGTAAACGTCCCTGAAGCGATCCGCGAGCGTTTTTTATTCCACTTCTGGGTGTTTTACATCCCAGATTTAACTCCATGAAGAAGATTTTCCTTCCTTCTGGTCTGAAAGCAGCGATGAAGGACTGGGCTTCATGTTTATGGTCTGGAAACGCCTTCAGACCCCCCCAGCACGCGCAGAAAGGCCCATATCAAAAGAGCGTTTGATGTCGGGCTGTGTGGGCCGCTGGGGGGGGGGGGGGGGGGGGGGGGGGGGTAAACAGCTGGAATACCAAACCCACTCTGTTGCATTGCTCTGAATGCTAACGCTGTGCTTTCACCCACACATGCAACAAAGGAGGCAAACACTGCAGTCCTGTTGGCGCCACCTGCAGGCTGCACGTGTTACTGCACACTACCTCATTCACGGCCTGAAATGTTTCGTCTCTCTTTTCATCTCATCCTTTATATTTAACTCATTAAATATTACATTTGTTCTGTATTGATCAGTGAACAAATGATCCAGAGTTTCTCCTCATGTTTCATGCTTCATGTTGAGAGGAAGCATGAAGAGAAAATCCCTAATCTTCCTGCACAGCATCCAGATTTATCTTTATGTTTCTGTCTGAAACATGAAGAAACCAGAAGCAGAGCAGGAGTCTCTTCCTGTTCTGCTGTTTACAGAACCGTCTGGACCTCGGCTGGTTCTGACCAACACATCAGAGAAGGTGGAACCAGAAGCTTCCTCTGACTTTGTTGTTTCATCGTGTTTTTCCTGCAGACGTCAGATGATGAATAAGAGAATTCAGCAGATTCATGATGGACCTTCATCTCAACCTGTTTATAAAAACTAGGAGGTTTTCTTTCCTGGTTCTGGTTCTGATGGAGGTTTTCCTTCCTGGTTCTGGTCCTGATGGAGGTTTTCCTTCCTGGTTCTGGTCCTGATGGAGGTTTTCCTTCCTGGTTCTGGTCCTGATGGAGGTTTTCCTTCCTGGTTCTGGTCCTGATGGAGGTTTTCCTTCCTGGTTCTGGTCCTGATGGAGGTTTTCCTTCCTGGTTCTGGTTCTGATGGAGGGTTTCCTTCCTGGTTCTGGTTCTGGTTCTGGTCCAGATGGAGGTTTTCCTTCCTGGTTCTGGTCCAGATGGAGGTTTTCCTTCCTGGTTCTGGTCCTGATGGAGGTTTTCCTCCCTGGTTCTGATTCTGGTCCAGATGGAGGTTTTCCTTCCTGGTTCTGGTCCTGATGGAGGTTTTCCTCCCTGGTTCTGATTCTGGTCCAGATGGAGGTTTTCCTTCCTGGTTCTGGTCCTGATGGAGGTTTTCCTTCCTGGTTCTGGTCCAGATGGAGGTTTTCCTTCCTGGTTCTGGTTCTGGTTCTGGTCCTGATGGAGGTTTTCCTTCCTGGTTCTGGTTCTGATGGAGGTTTTCCTTCCTGGTTCTGATTCTGGTCCAGATGGAGGTTTTCCTTCCTGGTTCTGGTTCTGGTCCTGATGGAGGTTTTCCTTCCTGGTTCTGGTCCTGATGGAGGTTTTCCTTCCTGGTTCTGGTTCTGATGGAGGTTTTCCTTCCTGGTTCTGATTCTGGTCCAGATGGAGGTTTTCCTTCCTGGTTCTAGTCCTGATGGAGGTTTTCCTTCCTGGTTCTGGTTCTGGTCCTGATGGAGGTTTTCCTTCCTGGTTCTGGTTCTGATGGAGGTTTTCCTTCCCGGTTCTGGTCCTGATGGAGGGTTTCCTTCCTGGTTCTGGTTCTGGTCCAGATGGAGGTTTTCCTTCCTGGTTCTGGTCCTGATGGAGGTTTTCCTTTCCTGGTTCTGGTCCAGATGGAGGTTTTCCTTCCTGGTTCTGGTTCTGGTCCTGATGGAGGTTTTCCTTCCTGGTTCTGGTTCTGATGGAGGTTTTCCTTCCTGATTCTGGTCCTGATGGAGGTTTTCCTTCCTGGTTCTGGTCCTGATGGAGGTTTTCCTTCCTGGTTCTGGTTCTGATGGAGGTTTTCCTTCCTGGTTCTGGTTCTGATGGAGGTTTTCCTTCCTGATTCTGGTCCTGATGGAGGTTTTCCTTCCTGGTTCTGGTCCTGATGGAGGTTTTCCTTCCTGGTTCTGGTTCTGATGGAGGTTTTCCTTCCTGGTTCTGATTCTGGTCCAGATGGAGGTTTTCCTTCCTGGTTCTGGTCCAGATGGAGGTTTTCCTTCCTGGTTCTGGTTCTGGTCCTGATGGAGGTTTTCCTTCCTAGTTCTGGTTCTGATGGAGGTTTTCCTTCCTGATTCTGGTCCTGATGGAGGTTTTCCTTCCTGGTTCTGGTTCTGATGGAGGTTTTCCTTCCTGATTCTGGTCCTGATGGAGGTTTTCCTTCCTGGTTCTGGTCCTGATGGAGGTTTTCCTTCCTGGTTCTGGTTCTGATGGAGGTTTTCCTTCCTGGTTCTGATTCTGGTCCAGATGGAAGTTTTCCTTCCTGGTTCTGGTCCTGATGGAACTTTCCTTTCCTGGTTCTGGTCCAGATGGAGGTTTTCCTTCCTGGTTCTGGTTCTGGTCCTGATGGAGGTTTTCCTTCCTGGTTCTGGTTCTGATGGAGGTTTTCCTTCCCGGTTCTGGTCCTGATGGAGGGTTTCCTTCCTGGTTCTGGTTCTGGTCCAGATGGAGGTTTTCCTTCCTGGTTCTGGTCCAGATGGAGGTTTTTCTTCCTGGTTCTGGTCCTGATGGAGCTTTCCTTTCCTGGTTCTGGTCCAGATGGAGGTTTTCCTTCCTGGTTCTGGTCCTGATGGAGGTTTTCCTTCCTGGTTCTGGTTCTGATGGAGGTTTTCCTTCCTGATTCTGGTCCTGATGGAGGTTTTCCTTCCTGGTTCTGGTCCTGATGGAGGTTTTCCTTCCTGGTTCTGGTTCTGATGGAGGTTTTCCTTCCCGGTTCTGGTCCTGATGGAGGTTTTCCTTCCTGGTTCTGGTTCTGATGAAGGTTTTCCTTCCTGATTCTGGTCCTGATGGAGGTTTTCTTTCCTGGTTCTGGTTCTGATGGAGGTTTTTCTTCCTGGTTCTGGTCCAGATGGAGGTTTTCCTTCCTGGTTCTGGTCCTGATGGAGGTTTTCCTTCCTGGTTCTGGTTCTGATGGAGGTTTTCCTTCCCGGTTCTGGTCCTGATGGAGGGTTTCCTTCCCGGTTCTGGTCCTGATGAAGGGTTTCCTTCCTGGTTCTGGTTCTGGTCCAGATGGAGGTTTTCCTTCCTGGTTCTGGTCCAGATGGAGGTTTTCCTTCCTGGTTCTGGTCCTGATGGAGGTTTTCTTTCCTGGTTCTGGTTCTGATGAAGGTTTCCCTTCCTGATTCTGGTCCTGGTGGAGGTTTTCTTTCCTGGTTCTGGTTCTGATGGAGGTTTTCCTTCCCGGTTCTGGTCCAGATGGAGGTTTTCCTTCCTGGTTCTGTTCCTGATGGAGGTTTTTCTTCCCGGATCTGGTTCTGGTCCTGATGGAGGTTTTCTTTCCTGGTTCTGTTTCCGATGGCAGTTTTCCTTCCTGGTTCTGGTCCTGATGGAGGTTTTCCTTCCTGGTTCTGGTTCTGATGGAGGTTTTCCTTCCCGGTTCTGGTCCTGATGGAGGTGTTCCTTCCTGGTTCTGGTTCTGGTCCAGATGGAGGTTTTACTTCCTGGTTCTGGTCCTGATGGAGGTTTTCCTTCGAGGTTCTGGTTCTGGTCCTGATGGAGGTTTTCCTTCCTGGTTCTGGTCCTGATGGAGGTTTTCCTTCCTGGTTCTGGTCCCGATGGAGGTTTTCCTTCCTGGTTCTGGTCATGATGGAGGTTTTCCTTCCTGGTTCTGGTTCTGATGGAGGTTTTCCTTCCCGACTCTGGTCCTGATGGAGGTTTTCCTTCCTGGTTCTGGTTCTGGTCCAGATGGAGGTGCTCCTTCCTGGTTCTGGTCTTGATGGAGGTTTTCTTTCCTGGTTCTGGTCCTGATGGAGGTATTCCTTCCTGGTTCTGGTCCAGATGGAGGTTTTCCTTCCTGGTTCTGGTTCTGATGGAGGTTTTCCTTCCTGGTTCTGGTCCTGATGGAGGTTTTCCTTCCTGGTTCTGGTTCTGATGGAGGTTTTCCTTCATGGTTCTGGTCATGATGGAGGTTTTCCTTCCTGGTTCTGCTTCTGATGGAGGTTTTCCTTCCCGGTTCTGGTCCTGATGGAGGTTTTCCTTCCTGGTTCTGGTTCTGGTCCAGATGGAGGTTTTCCTTCCTGATTCTGGTCCTGATGGAGGTTTTCTTTCCTGGTTCTTGTCCTGATGGAGGTTTTCCTTCCTGATTCTGGTCCTGATGGAGGTTTTCCTTCCTGGTTCTGGTCCTGATGGAGGTTTTCCTTCCTGGTTCTGGTTCTGATGGAGGTTTTCCTTCCTGGTTCTGATTCTGGTCTAGATGGAGGTTTTCCTTCCTGGTTCTGGTCCTGATGGAGCATTCCTTTCCTGGTTCTGGTCCAGATGGAGGTTTTCCTTCCTGGTTCTCGTTCTGGTCCTGATGGAGGTTTTCCTTCCTGGTTCTGGTTCTGATGGAGGTTTTCCTTCCCGGTTCTGGTCCTGATTGAGGGTTTCCTTCCTGGTTCTGGTTCTGGTCCAGATGGAGGTTTTCCTTCCTGGTTCTGGTCCAGATGGAGGTTTTCCTTCCTGGTTCTGGTCCTGATGGAGCTTTCCTTTCCTGGTTCTGGTCCAGATGGAGGTTTTCCTTCCTGGTTCTGGTTCTGGTCCTGATGGAGGTTTTCCTTCCTGGTTCTGGTCCTGATGGAGGTTTTCCTTCCTGGTTCTGGTTCTGATGGAGGTTTTTCTTCCCGGTTCTGGTCCTGATGGAGGTTTTCCTTCCTGGTTCTGGTCCTGATGGAGGTTTTCCTTCCTGGTTCTGGTCCTGATGGAGGTTTTTCTTCCCGGATCTGGTTCTGGTCCTGATGGAGGTTTTCTTTCCTGGTTCTGTTTCCGATGGCGGTTTTCCTTCCTGGTTCTGGTCCTGATGGAGGTTTTCCTTCCTGGTTCTGGTTCTGGTCCTGATGGAGGTTTTCCTTCCTGGTTCTGGTCCCGATGGAGGTTTTCCTTCCTGGTTCTGGTCATGATGGAGGTTTTCCTTCCTGGTTCTGGTTCTGATGGAGGTTTTCCTTCCCGACTCTGGTCCTGATGGAGGTTTTCCTTCCTGGTTCTGGTTCTGGTCCAGATGGAGGTGCTCCTTCCTGGTTCTGGTCTTGATGGAGGTTTTCTTTCCTTGTTCTGGTCCTGATGGAGGTATTCCTTCCTGGTTCTGGTCCAGATGGAGGTTTTCCTTCCTGGTTCTGGTTCTGATGGAGGTTTTCCTTCCTGGTTCTGGTCCTGATGGAGGTTTTCCTTCCTGGTTCTGGTTCTGATGGAGGTTTTCCTTCATGGTTCTGGTCATGATGGAGGTTTTCCTTCCCGACTCTGGTCCTGATGGAGGTTTTCCTTCCTGGTTCTGGTTCTGGTCCAGATGGAGGTGCTCCTTCCTGGTTCTGGTCTTGATGGAGGTTTTCTTTCCTTGTTCTGGTCCTGATGGAGGTATTCCTTCCTGGTTCTGGTCCAGATGGAGGTTTTCCTTCCTGGTTCTGGTTCTGATGGAGGTTTTCCTTCCTGGTTCTGGTCCTGATGGAGGTTTTCCTTCCTGGTTCTGGTTCTGATGGAGGTTTTCCTTCATGGTTCTGGTCATGATGGAGGTTTTCCTTCCTGGTTCTGCTTCTGATGGAGGTTTTCCTTCCCGGTTCTGGTCCTGATGGAGGTTTTCCTTCCTGGTTCTGGTTCTGGTCCAGATGGAGGTTTTCCTTCCTGATTCTGGTCCAGATGGAGGTTTTCTTTCCTGGTTCTCGTCCTGATGGAGGTTTTCCTTCCTGATTCTGCTCCTGATGGAGGTTTTCCTTCCTGGTTCTGGTCCTGATGGAGGTTTTCCTTCCTGGTTCTGGTTCTGATGGAGGTTTTCCTTCCTGGTTCTGATTCTGGTCTAGATGGAGGTTTTCCTTCCTGGTTCTGGTCCTGATGGAGCATTCCTTTCCTGGTTCTGGTCCAGATGGAGGTTTTCCTTCCTGGTTCTCGTTCTGGTCCTGATGGAGGTTTTCCTTCCTGGTTCTGGTTCTGATGGAGGTTTTCCTTCCCGGTTCTGGTCCTGATGGAGGGTTTCCTTCCTGGTTCTGGTTCTGGTCCAGATGGAGGTTTTCCTTCCTGGTTCTGGTCCAGATGGAGGTTTTCCTTCCTGGTTCTGGTCCTGATGGAGCTTTCCTTTCCTGGTTCTGGTCCAGATGGAGGTTTTCCTTCCTGGTTCTGGTTCTGGTCCTGATGGAGGTTTTCCTTCCTGGTTCTGGTCCTGATGGAGGTTTTCCTTCCTGGTTCTGGTTCTGATGGAGGTTTTCCTTCCCGGTTCTGGTCCTGATGGAGGTTTTCCTTCCTGGTTCTGGT
This sequence comes from Telmatherina bonti, assembly GCF_933228915.1. Classification (NCBI taxonomy): domain Eukaryota; kingdom Metazoa; phylum Chordata; class Actinopteri; order Atheriniformes; family Telmatherinidae; genus Telmatherina; species Telmatherina bonti. Next base: position 5,730,941 of record NC_136625.1, on the reverse strand, counting down.
CCTGATGGAGGTTTTCCTTCCTGGTTCTTGTCCTGATGGAGGTTTTTCTTCCCGGATCTGGTTCTGGTCCTGATGGAGGTTTTCTTTCCTGGTTCTGTTTCCGATGGCGGTTTTCCTTCCTGGTTCTGGTCCTGATGGAGGTTTTCCTTCCTGGTTCTGGTTCTGATGGAGGTTTTCCTTCCCGGTTCTGGTCCTGATGGAGGTGTTCCTTCCTGGTTCTGGTTCTGGTCCTGATGGAGGTTTTCCTTCCTGGTTCTGGTTCTGGTCCTGATGGAGGTTTTCCTTCCTGATTCTGGTCCTGATGGAGGTTTTCCTTCCTGGTTCTGGTCCTGATGGAGGTTTTCCTTCCTGGTTCTGGTTCTGATGGAGGTTTTCCTTCCTGGTTCTGGTTCTGATGGAGGTTTTCCTTCCTGATTCTGGTCCTGATGGAGGTTTTCCTTCCTGGTTCTGGTCCTGATGGAGGTTTTCCTTCCTGGTTCTGGTTCTGATGGAGGTTTTCCTTCCTGGTTCTGATTCTGGTCCAGATGGAGGTTTTCCTTCCTGGTTCTGGTCCAGATGGAGGTTTTCCTTCCTGGTTCTGGTTCTGGTCCTGATGGAGGTTTTCCTTCCTAGTTCTGGTTCTGATGGAGGTTTTCCTTCCTGATTCTGGTCCTGATGGAGGTTTTCCTTCCTGGTTCTGGTTCTGATGGAGGTTTTCCTTCCTGATTCTGGTCCTGATGGAGGTTTTCCTTCCTGGTTCTGGTCCTGATGGAGGTTTTCCTTCCTGGTTCTGGTTCTGATGGAGGTTTTCCTTCCTGGTTCTGATTCTGGTCCAGATGGAAGTTTTCCTTCCTGGTTCTGGTCCTGATGGAACTTTCCTTTCCTGGTTCTGGTCCAGATGGAGGTTTTCCTTCCTGGTTCTGGTTCTGGTCCTGATGGAGGTTTTCCTTCCTGGTTCTGGTTCTGATGGAGGTTTTCCTTCCCGGTTCTGGTCCTGATGGAGGGTTTCCTTCCTGGTTCTGGTTCTGGTCCAGATGGAGGTTTTCCTTCCTGGTTCTGGTCCAGATGGAGGTTTTTCTTCCTGGTTCTGGTCCTGATGGAGCTTTCCTTTCCTGGTTCTGGTCCAGATGGAGGTTTTCCTTCCTGGTTCTGGTCCTGATGGAGGTTTTCCTTCCTGGTTCTGGTTCTGATGGAGGTTTTCCTTCCTGATTCTGGTCCTGATGGAGGTTTTCCTTCCTGGTTCTGGTCCTGATGGAGGTTTTCCTTCCTGGTTCTGGTTCTGATGGAGGTTTTCCTTCCCGGTTCTGGTCCTGATGGAGGTTTTCCTTCCTGGTTCTGGTTCTGATGAAGGTTTTCCTTCCTGATTCTGGTCCTGATGGAGGTTTTCTTTCCTGGTTCTGGTTCTGATGGAGGTTTTTCTTCCTGGTTCTGGTCCAGATGGAGGTTTTCCTTCCTGGTTCTGGTCCTGATGGAGGTTTTCCTTCCTGGTTCTGGTTCTGATGGAGGTTTTCCTTCCCGGTTCTGGTCCTGATGGAGGGTTTCCTTCCCGGTTCTGGTCCTGATGAAGGGTTTCCTTCCTGGTTCTGGTTCTGGTCCAGATGGAGGTTTTCCTTCCTGGTTCTGGTCCAGATGGAGGTTTTCCTTCCTGGTTCTGGTCCTGATGGAGGTTTTCTTTCCTGGTTCTGGTTCTGATGAAGGTTTCCCTTCCTGATTCTGGTCCTGGTGGAGGTTTTCTTTCCTGGTTCTGGTTCTGATGGAGGTTTTCCTTCCCGGTTCTGGTCCAGATGGAGGTTTTCCTTCCTGGTTCTGTTCCTGATGGAGGTTTTTCTTCCCGGATCTGGTTCTGGTCCTGATGGAGGTTTTCTTTCCTGGTTCTGTTTCCGATGGCAGTTTTCCTTCCTGGTTCTGGTCCTGATGGAGGTTTTCCTTCCTGGTTCTGGTTCTGATGGAGGTTTTCCTTCCCGGTTCTGGTCCTGATGGAGGTGTTCCTTCCTGGTTCTGGTTCTGGTCCAGATGGAGGTTTTACTTCCTGGTTCTGGTCCTGATGGAGGTTTTCCTTCGAGGTTCTGGTTCTGGTCCTGATGGAGGTTTTCCTTCCTGGTTCTGGTCCTGATGGAGGTTTTCCTTCCTGGTTCTGGTCCCGATGGAGGTTTTCCTTCCTGGTTCTGGTCATGATGGAGGTTTTCCTTCCTGGTTCTGGTTCTGATGGAGGTTTTCCTTCCCGACTCTGGTCCTGATGGAGGTTTTCCTTCCTGGTTCTGGTTCTGGTCCAGATGGAGGTGCTCCTTCCTGGTTCTGGTCTTGATGGAGGTTTTCTTTCCTGGTTCTGGTCCTGATGGAGGTATTCCTTCCTGGTTCTGGTCCAGATGGAGGTTTTCCTTCCTGGTTCTGGTTCTGATGGAGGTTTTCCTTCCTGGTTCTGGTCCTGATGGAGGTTTTCCTTCCTGGTTCTGGTTCTGATGGAGGTTTTCCTTCATGGTTCTGGTCATGATGGAGGTTTTCCTTCATGGTTCTGCTTCTGATGGAGGTTTTCCTTCCCGGTTCTGGTCCTGATGGAGGTTTTCCTTCCTGGTTCTGGTTCTGGTCCAGATGGAGGTTTTCCTTCCTGATTCTGGTCCTGATGGAGGTTTTCTTTCCTGGTTCTTGTCCTGATGGAGGTTTTCCTTCCTGATTCTGGTCCTGATGGAGGTTTTCCTTCCTGGTTCTGGTCCTGATGGAGGTTTTCCTTCCTGGTTCTGGTTCTGATGGAGGTTTTCCTTCCTGGTTCTGATTCTGGTCTAGATGGAGGTTTTCCTTCCTGGTTCTGGTCCTGATGGAGCATTCCTTTCCTGGTTCTGGTCCAGATGGAGGTTTTCCTTCCTGGTTCTCGTTCTGGTCCTGATGGAGGTTTTCCTTCCTGGTTCTGGTTCTGATGGAGGTTTTCCTTCCCGGTTCTGGTCCTGATTGAGGGTTTCCTTCCTGGTTCTGGTTCTGGTCCAGATGGAGGTTTTCCTTCCTGGTTCTGGTCCAGATGGAGGTTTTCCTTCCTGGTTCTGGTCCTGATGGAGCTTTCCTTTCCTGGTTCTGGTCCAGATGGAGGTTTTCCTTCCTGGTTCTGGTTCTGGTCCTGATGGAGGTTTTCCTTCCTGGTTCTGGTCCTGATGGAGGTTTTCCTTCCTGGTTCTGGTTCTGATGGAGGTTTTTCTTCCCGGTTCTGGTCCTGATGGAGGTTTTCCTTCCTGGTTCTGGTCCTGATGGAGGTTTTCCTTCCTGGTTCTGGTCCTGATGGAGGTTTTTCTTCCCGGATCTGGTTCTGGTCCTGATGGAGGTTTTCTTTCCTGGTTCTGTTTCCGATGGCGGTTTTCCTTCCTGGTTCTGGTCCTGATGGAGGTTTTCCTTCCTGGTTCTGGTTCTGGTCCTGATGGAGGTTTTCCTTCCTGGTTCTGGTCCCGATGGAGGTTTTCCTTCCTGGTTCTGGTCATGATGGAGGTTTTCCTTCCTGGTTCTGGTTCTGATGGAGGTTTTCCTTCCCGACTCTGGTCCTGATGGAGGTTTTCCTTCCTGGTTCTGGTTCTGGTCCAGATGGAGGTGCTCCTTCCTGGTTCTGGTCTTGATGGAGGTTTTCTTTCCTTGTTCTGGTCCTGATGGAGGTATTCCTTCCTGGTTCTGGTCCAGATGGAGGTTTTCCTTCCTGGTTCTGGTTCTGATGGAGGTTTTCCTTCCTGGTTCTGGTCCTGATGGAGGTTTTCCTTCCTGGTTCTGGTTCTGATGGAGGTTTTCCTTCATGGTTCTGGTCATGATGGAGGTTTTCCTTCCCGACTCTGGTCCTGATGGAGGTTTTCCTTCCTGGTTCTGGTTCTGGTCCAGATGGAGGTGCTCCTTCCTGGTTCTGGTCTTGATGGAGGTTTTCTTTCCTTGTTCTGGTCCTGATGGAGGTATTCCTTCCTGGTTCTGGTCCAGATGGAGGTTTTCCTTCCTGGTTCTGGTTCTGATGGAGGTTTTCCTTCCTGGTTCTGGTCCTGATGGAGGTTTTCCTTCCTGGTTCTGGTTCTGATGGAGGTTTTCCTTCATGGTTCTGGTCATGATGGAGGTTTTCCTTCCTGGTTCTGCTTCTGATGGAGGTTTTCCTTCCCGGTTCTGGTCCTGATGGAGGTTTTCCTTCCTGGTTCTGGTTCTGGTCCAGATGGAGGTTTTCCTTCCTGATTCTGGTCCAGATGGAGGTTTTCTTTCCTGGTTCTCGTCCTGATGGAGGTTTTCCTTCCTGATTCTGCTCCTGATGGAGGTTTTCCTTCCTGGTTCTGGTCCTGATGGAGGTTTTCCTTCCTGGTTCTGGTTCTGATGGAGGTTTTCCTTCCTGGTTCTGATTCTGGTCTAGATGGAGGTTTTCCTTCCTGGTTCTGGTCCTGATGGAGCATTCCTTTCCTGGTTCTGGTCCAGATGGAGGTTTTCCTTCCTGGTTCTCGTTCTGGTCCTGATGGAGGTTTTCCTTCCTGGTTCTGGTTCTGATGGAGGTTTTCCTTCCCGGTTCTGGTCCTGATGGAGGGTTTCCTTCCTGGTTCTGGTTCTGGTCCAGATGGAGGTTTTCCTTCCTGGTTCTGGTCCAGATGGAGGTTTTCCTTCCTGGTTCTGGTCCTGATGGAGCTTTCCTTTCCTGGTTCTGGTCCAGATGGAGGTTTTCCTTCCTGGTTCTGGTTCTGGTCCTGATGGAGGTTTTCCTTCCTGGTTCTGGTCCTGATGGAGGTTTTCCTTCCTGGTTCTGGTTCTGATGGAGGTTTTCCTTCCCGGTTCTGGTCCTGATGGAGGTTTTCCTTCCTGGTTCTGGTCCTGATGGAGGTTTTCCTTCCTGGTTCTTGTCCTGATGGAGGTTTTTCTTCCCGGATCTGGTTCTGGTCCTGATGGAGGTTTTCTTTCCTGGTTCTGTTTCCGATGGCGGTTTTCCTTCCTGGTTCTGGTCCTGATGGAGGTTTTCCTTCCTGGTTCTGGTTCTGATGGAGGTTTTCCTTCCCGGTTCTGGTCCTGATGGAGGTGTTCCTTCCTGGTTCTGGTTCTGGTCCTGATGGAGGTTTTACTTCCTGGTTCTGGTCCTGATGGAGGTTTTCCTTCGAGGTTCTGGTTCTGGTCCTGATGGAGGTTTTCCTTCCTGGTTCTGGTTCTGGTCCTGATGGAGGTTTTCTTTCCTGGTTCTGGTCCTGATGGAGGTTTTCCTTCCTGGTTCTGGTCCAGATGGAGGTTTTCCTTCCTTGTTCTGGTTCTGATGGAGGTTTTCCTTCCTGGTTCTGGTCCAGATGGAGGTTTTTCTTCCTGGTTCTGGTTCTGATGGAGGTTTTCCTTCCTGGTTCTGGTCCTGATGGAGGTTTTCCTTCCTGGTTCTGGTTCTGATGGAGGTTTTACTTCATGGTTCTGGTCATGATGGAGGTTTTCCTTCCTGGTTCTGGTTCTGATGGAGGTTTTCCTTCCCGGTTCTGGTCCTGATGGAGGTTTTCCTTCCTGGTTCTGGTTCTGGTCCAGATGGAGGTTTTCCTTCCTGATTCTGGTCCTGATGGAGGTTTTCTTTCCTGGTTCTGGTTCTGATGGAGGTTTTCCTTCCTGATTCTGGTCCTGATGGAGGTTTTCCTATCTGGTTCTGGTTCTGATGGAGGTTTTCCTTCCTGATTCTGGTCCTGATGGAGGTTTTCCTTCCTGGTTCTGGTCCTGATGGAGGTTTTCCTTCCTGGTTCTGGTTCTGATGGAGGTTTTCCTTCCTGGTTCTGATTCTGGTCCAGATGGAGGTTTTCCTTCCTTGTTCTGGTCCTGATGGAGCTTTCCTTTCCTGGTTCTGGTCCAGATGGAGGTTTTCCTTCCTGGTTCTGGTTCTGGTCCTGATGGAGGTTTTCCTTCCTGGTTCTGGTCCTGATGGAGGTTTTCCTTCCCGGTTCTGGTCCTGATGGAGGTTTTCCTTCCTGGTTCTGGTCCTGATGGAGGTTTTCCTTCCTGGTTCTTGTCCTGATGGAGGTTTTTCTTCCCGGATCTGGTTCTGGTCCTGATGGAGGTTTTCTTTCCTGGTTCTGTTTCCGATGGCGGTTTTCCTTCCTGGTTCTGGTCCTGATGGAGGTTTTCCTTCCTGGTTCTGGTTCTGATGGAGGTTTTCCTTCCCGGTTCTGGTCCTGATGGAGGTGCTCCTTCCTGGTTCTGGTTCTGGTCCTGATGGAGGTTTTACTTCCTGGTTCTGGTCCTGATGGAGGTTTTCCTTCCTGGTTCTGGTTCTGGTCCTGATGGAGGTTTTCTTTCCTGGTTCTGGTCCTGATGGAGGTTTTCCTTCCTGGTTCTGGTCCAGATGGAGGTTTTCCTTCCTGGTTCTGGTTCTGATGGAGGTTTTCCTTCCTGGTTCTGGTCCAGATTGAGGTTTTTCTTCCTGGTTCTGGTTCTGATGGAGGTTTTCCTTCCTGGTTCTGGTCCTGATGGAGGTTTTCCTTCCTGGTTCTGGTTCTGATGGAGGTTTTACTTCATGGTTCTGGTCATGATGGAGGTTTTCCTTCCTGGTTCTGGTTCTGATGGAGGTTTTCCTTCCCGGTTCTGGTCCTGATGGAGGTTTTCCTTCCTGGTTCTGGTTCTGGTCCAGATGGAGGTTTTCCTTCCTCATTTTGGTCCTGATGGAGGTTTTCTTTCCTGGTTCTGGTCCTGATGGAGGTTTTCCTTCCTGGTTCTGGTTCTGATGGAGGTTTTCCTTCCTGATTCTGGTCCTGATGGAGGTTTTCCTTCCTGGTTCGGGTCCTGATGGAGGTTTTCCTTCCTGGTTCTGGTTCTGATGGAGGTTTTCCTTCCTGGTTCTGATTCTGGTCTAGATGGAGGTTTTCCTTCCTGGTTCTGGTCCTGATGGAGCTTTCCTTTCCTGGTTCTGGTCCAGATGGAGGTTTTCCTTCCTGGTTCTGGTTCTGGTCCTGATGGAGGTTTTCCTTCCTGGTTCTGGTTCTGATGGAGGTTTTCCTTCCCGGTTCTGGTCCTGATGGAGGGTTTCCTTCCTGGTTCTGGTTCTGGTCCAGATGGAGGTTTTCCTTCCTGGTTCTGGTCCAGATGGAGGTTTTCCTTCCTGGTTCTGGTCCTGATGGAGCTTTCCTTTCCTGGTTCTGGTCCAGATGGAGGTTTTCCTTCCTGGTTCTGGTTCTGGTCCTGATGGAGGTTTTCCTTCCTGGTTCTGGTCCTGATGGAGGTTTTCCTTCCTGGTTCTGGTCCAGATGGAGGTTTTTCTTCCTGGTTCTGGTCCTGATGGAGCTTTCCTTTCCTGGTTCTGGTCCAGATGGAGGTTTTCCTTCCTGGTTCTGGTTCTGGTCCTGATGGAGGTTTTCCTTCCTGGTTCTGGTTCTGATGGAGGTTTTCCTTCCTGATTCTGGTCCTGATGGAGGTTTTCCTTCCTGGTTCTGGTCCTGATGGAGGTTTTCCTTCCTGGTTCTGGTTCTGATGGAGGTTTTCCTTCCCGGTTCTGGTCCTGATGGAGGTTTTCCTTCCTGGTTCTGGTTCTGATGAAGGTTTTCCTTCCTGATTCTGGTCCTGATGGAGGTTTTCCTTCCTGGTTCTGGTTCTGATGGAGGTTTTCCTTCCTGATTCTGGTCCTGATGGAGGTTTTCCTTCCTGGTTCTGGTCCAGATGGAGGTTTTCCTTCCCGGTTCTGGTCCTGATGGAGGTTTTCCTTCCCGGTTCTGGTCCTGATGGAGGGTTTCCTTCCTGGTTCTGGTTCTGGTCCAGATGGAGGTTTTCCTTCCTGGTTCTGGTCCAGATGGAGGTTTTCCTTCCTGGTTCTGGTCCTGATGGAGGTTGTCTTTCCTGGCTCTGGTTCTGATGAAGGTTTTCCTTCCTGATTCTGGTCCTGATGGAGGTTTTCTTTCCTGGTTCTGGTTCTGATGGAGGTTTTCCTTCCCGGTTCTGGTCCAGATGGAGGTTTTCCTTCCTGGTTCTGGTCCTGATGGAGGTTTTTCTTCCCTGATCTGGTTCTGGTCCTGATGGAGGTTTTCTTTCCTGGTTCTGTTTCCGATGGCGGTTTTCCTTCCTGGTTCTGGTTCTGGTCCTGATGGAGGTTTTCCTTCCTGGTTCTGGTTCTGATGGAGGTTTTCCTTCCCGGTTCTGGTCCTGATGGAGGTGTTCCTTCCTGGTTCTGGTTCTGGTCCAGATGGAGGTTTTACTTCCTGGTTCTGGTCCTGATGGAGGTTTTCCTTCGAGGTTCTGGTTCTGGTCCTGATGGAGGTTTTCCTTCCTGGTTCTGGTTCTGGTCCTGATGGAGGTTTTCCTTCCTGGTTCTGGTCCCGATGGAGGTTTTCCTTCCTGGTTCTGGTCATGATGGAGGTTTTCCTTCCTGGTTCTGGTTCTGATGGAGGTTTTCCTTTCCGACTCTGGTCCTCATGGAGGTTTTCCTTCCTGGTTCTGGTTCTGGTCCAGATGGAGGTGCTCCTTCCTGGTTCTGGTCTTGATGGAGGTTTTCTTTCCTGGTTCTGGTCCTGATGGAGGTTTTCCTTCCTGGTTCTGGTCCAGATGGAGGTTTTCCTTCCTGGTTCTGGTCCTGATGGAGGTTTTCCTTCCTGGTTCTGGTTCTGATGGAGGTTTTCCTTCATGGTTCTGGTCATGATGGAGGTTTTCCTTCCTGGTTCTGGTTCTTATGGAGGTTTTCCTTCCCGGTTCTGGTCCTGATGGAGGTTTTCCTTCCTGGTTCTGGTTCTGGTCCAGATGGAGGTTTTCCTTCCTGATTCTGGTCCTGATGGAGGTTTTCTTTCCTGGTTCTTGTCCTGATGGAGGTTTTCCTTCCTGATTCTGGTCCTGATGGAGGTTTTCCTTCCTGGTTCTGGTCCTGATGGAGGTTTTCCTTCCTGGTTCTGGTTCTGATGGAGGTTTTCCTTCCTGGTTCTGATTCTGGTCTAGATGGAGGTTTTCCTTCCTGGTTCTGGTCCTGATGGAGCTTTCCTTTCCTGGTTCTGGTCCAGATGGAGGTTTTCCTTCCTGGTTCTGGTTCTGGTCCTGATGGAGGTTTTCCTTCCTGGTTCTGGTTCTGATGGAGGTTTTCCTTCCCGGTTCTGGTCCTGATGGAGGGTTTCCTTCCTGGTTCTGGTTCTGGTCCAGATGGAGGTTTTCCTTCCTGGTTCTGGTCCAGATGGAGGATTTCCTTCCTGGTTCTGGTCCTGATGGAGCTTTCCTTTCCTTGTTCTGGTCCAGATGGAGGTTTTCCTTCCTGGTTCTGGTTCTGGTCCTGATGGAGGTTTTCCTTCCTGGTTCTGGTCCTGATGGAGGTTTTCCTTCCTGGTTCTGGTTCTGATGGAGCTTTCCTTTCCTGGTTCTGGTTCTGATGGAGGTTTTCCTTCCCGGTTCTGGTCCTGATGGAGGTTTTCCTTCCTGGTTCTGGTCCTGATGGAGGTTTTCCTTCCTGGTTCTTGTCCTGATGGAGGTTTTTATTCCCGGATCTGGTTCTGGTCCTGATGGAGGTTTTCTTTCCTGGTTCTGTTTCCGATGGCGGTTTTCCTTCCTGGTTCTGGTCCTGATGGAGGTTTTCCTTCCTGGTTCTGGTTCTGATGGAGGTTTTCCTTCCCGGTTCTGGTCCTGATGGAGGTGTTCCTTCCTGGTTCTGGTTCTGGTCCAGATGGAGGTTTTTCTTCCTGGTTCTGGTTCTGATGGAGGTTTTCCTTCCTGGTTCTGGTCCTGATGGAGGTTTTCCTTCCTGGTTCTGGTTCTGATGGAGGTTTTCCTTCATGGTTCTGGTCATGATGGAGGTTTTCCTTCCTGGTTCTGGTTCTGGTCCAGATGGAGGTTTTCCTTCCCGGTTCTGGTCCTGATGGAGGTTTTCCTTCCTGGTTCTGGTTCTGGTCCAGATGGAGGTTTTCCTTCCTGATTCTGGTCCTGATGGAGGTTTTCTTTCCTGGTTCTTGTCCTGATGGAGGTTTTCCTTCCTGGTTCTGGTTCTGATGGAGGTTTTCCTTCCTGATTCTGGTCCTGATGGAGGTTTTCCTTCCTGGTTCGGGTCCTGATGGAGGTTTTCCTTCCTGGTTCTGGTTCTGATGGAGGTTTTCCTTCCTGGTTCTCATTCTGGTCTAGATGGAGGTTTTCCTTCCTGGTTCTGGTTCTGATGGAGCTTTCCTTTCCTGGTTCTGGTCCAGATGGAGGTTTTCCTTCCTGGTTCTGGTTCTGGTCCTGATGGAGGTTTGCCTTCCTGGTTCTGGTTCTGATGGAGGTTTTCCTTCCCGGTTCTGGTCCTGATGGAGGGTTTCCTTCCTGGTTCTGGTTCTGGTCCAGATGGAGGTTTTCCTTCCTGGTTCTGGTCCTGATGGAGCTTTCCTTTCCTGGTTCTGGTCCTGATGGAGGGTTTCCTTCCTGGTTCTGGTTCTGGTCCAGATGGAGGTTTTCCTTCCTGGTTCTGGTCCAGATGGAGGATTTCCTTCCTGGTTCTGGTCCTGATGGAGCTTTCCTTTCCTTGTTCTGGTCCAGATGGAGGTTTTCCTTCCTGGTTCTGGTTCTGGTCCTGATGGAGGTTTTCCTTCCTGGTTCTGGTCCTGATGGAGGTTTTCCTTCCTGGTTCTGGTTCTGATGGAGCTTTCCTTTCCTGGTTCTGGTTCTGATGGAGGTTTTCCTTCCCGGTTCTGGTCCTGATGGAGGTTTTCCTTCCTGGTTCTGGTCCTGATGGAGGTTTTCCTTCCTGGTTCTTGTCCTGATGGAGGTTTTTATTCCCGGATCTGGTTCTGGTCCTGATGGAGGTTTTCTTTCCTGGTTCTGTTTCCGATGGCGGTTTTCCTTCCTGGTTCTGGTCCTGATGGAGGTTTTCCTTCCTGGTTCTGGTTCTGATGGAGGTTTTCCTTCCTGGTTCTGGTTCTGATGGAGGTTTTCCTTCCCGGTTCTGGTCCTGATGGAGGTTTTCCTTCCTGGTTCTCATTCTGGTCTAGATGGAGGTTTTCCTTCCTGGTTCTGGTTCTGATGGAGCTTTCCTTTCCTGGTTCTGGTCCAGATGGAGGTTTTCCTTCCTGGTTCTGGTTCTGGTCCTGATGGAGGTTTGCCTTCCTGGTTCTGGTTCTGATGGAGGTTTTCCTTCCCGGTTCTGGTCCTGATGGAGGGTTTCCTTCCTGGTTCTGGTTCTGGTCCAGATGGAGGTTTTCCTTCCTGGTTCTGGTCCTGATGGAGCTTTCCTTTCCTGGTTCTGGTCCAGATGGAGGTTTTCCTTCCTGGTTCTGGTTCTGGTCCTGATGGAGGTTTTCCTTCCTGGTTCTGGTCCTGATGGAGGTTTTCCTTCCTGGTTCTGGTTCTGATGGAGGGTTTCCTTCCCGGTTCTGTTCCTGATGGAGGTTTTCCTTCCTGGTTCTGGTTCTGATGAAGGTTTTCCTTCCTGATTTTGGTCCTGATTGAGGTTTTCTTTCCTGGTTCTGGTTCTGATGGAGGTTTTTCTTCCTGGTTCTGGTCCAGATGGAGGTTTTCCTTCCTGGTTCTGGTCCTGATGGAGGTTTTCCTTCCTGGTTCTGGTTCTGATGGAGGTTTTCCTTCCCGGTTCTGGTCCTGATGGAGGGTTTCCTTCCCGGTTCTGGTCCTGATGGAGGGTTTCCTTCCTGGTTCTGGTTCTGGTCCAGATGGAGGTTTTCCTTCCTGGTTCTGGTCCAGATGGAGGTTTTCCTTCCTGGTTCTGGTCCTGATGGAGGTTTTCTTTCCTGGTTCTGGTTCTGATGAAGGTTTTCTTTCCTGATTCTGGTCCTGATGGAGGTTTTCTTTCCTGGTTCTGGTTCTGATGGAGGTTTTCCTTCCCGGTTCTGGTCCAGATGGAGGTTTTCCTTCCTGGTTCTGGTCCTGATGGAGGTTTTTCTTCCCGGATCTGGTTCTGGTCCTGATGGAGGATTTCTTTCCTGGTTCTGTTTCCGATGGCGGTTTTCCTTCCTGGTTCTGGTCCTGATGGAGGTTTTTCTTCCCGGATCTGGTTCTAGTCCTGATGGAGGTTTTCTTTCCTGGTTCTGTTTCCGATGGAGGTTTTCCTTCCTGGTTCTGGTCCTGATGGAGGTTTTCTTTCCTGGTTCTGTTTCCGATGGAGGTGTTCCTTCCTGGTCCTGGTCCTGATGGAGGTTTTCCTTCCTCGTTCTGGTTCTGATGGAGGTTTTCCTTCCGGGCTCTGGTCCTGATGGAGGTTTTCCTTCCTGGTTCTGGTTCTGGTCCAGATGGAGGTGCTCCTTCCTGGTTCTGGTCTTGATGGAGGTTTTCTTTCCTGGTTCTGGTCCTGATGGAGGTTTTCCTTCCTGGTTCTGGTCCAGATGGAGGTTTTCCTTCCTGGTTCTGGTCCTGATGGAGGTTTTCCTTCCTGGTTCTGGTTCTGATGGAGGTTTTCCTTCATGGTTCTGGTCATGTTGGAGGTTTTCCTTCCTGGTTCTGGTTCTTATGGAGGTTTTCCTTCCCGGTTCTGGTCCTGATGGAGGTTTTCCTTCCTGGTTCTGGTTCTGGTCCAGATGGAGGTTTTCCTTCCTGATTCTGGTCCTGATGGAGGTTTTCTTTCCTGGTTCTTGTCCTGATGGAGGTTTTCCTTCCTGATTCTGGTCCTGATGGAGGTTTTCCTTCCTGGTTCTGGTCCTGATGGAGGTTTTCCTTCCTGGTTCTGGTTCTGATGGAGGTTTTCCTTCCTGGTTCTGATTCTGGTCTAGATGGAGGTTTTCCTTCCTGGTTCTGGTCCTGATGGAGCTTTCCTTTCCTGGTTCTGGTCCAGATGGAGGTTTTCCTTCCTGGTTCTGGTTCTGATGGAGGTTTTCCTTCCCGGTTCTGGTCCTGATGGAGGGTTTCCTTCCTGGTTCTGGTTCTGGTCCAGATGGAGGTTTTCCTTCCTGGTTCTGGTCCAGATGGAGGATTTCCTTCCTGGTTCTGGTCCTGATGGAGCTTTCCTGGTTCTGGTTCTGGTCCTGATGGAGGTTTTCCTTCCTGGTTCTGGTCCTGATGGAGGTTTTCCTTCCTGGTTCTGGTCCTGATGGAGGTTTTCCTTCCTGGTTCTGGTTCTGATGGAGGTTTTCCTTCCCGGTTCTGGTCCTGATGGAGGTTTTCCTTCCTGGTTCTGGTCCTGATGGAGGTTTTCCTTCCTGGTTCTTGTCCTGATGGAGGTTTTTCTTCCCGGATCTGGTTCTGGTCCTGATGGAGGTTTTCTTTCCTGGTTCTGTTTCCGATGGCGGTTTTCCTTCCTGGTTCTGGTCCTGATGGAGGTGTTCCTTCCTGGTTCTGGTTCTGGTCCAGATGGAGGTTTTTCTTCCTGGTTCTGGTTCTGATGGAGGTTTTCCTTCCTGGTTCTGGTCCTGATGGAGGTTTTCCTTCCTGGTTCTGGTTCTGATGGAGGTTTTCCTTCATGGTTCTGGTCATGATGGAGGTTTTCCTTCCTGGTTCTGGTTCTGATGGAGGTTTTCCTTCCCGGTTCTGGTCCTGATGGAGGTTTTCCTTCCTGGTTCTGGTTCTGGTCCAGATGGAGGTTTTCCTTCCTGATTCTGGTCCTGATGGAGGTTTTCTTTCCTGGTTCTTGTCCTGATAGAGGTTTTCCTTCCTGGTTCTGGTTCTGATGGAGGTTTTCCTTCCTGATTCTGGTCCTGATGGAGGTTTTCCTTCCTGGTTCGGGTCCTGATGGAGGTTTTCCTTCCTGGTTCTGGTTCTGATGGAGGTTTTCCTTCCTGGTTCTCATTCTGGTCTAGATGGAGGTTTTCCTTCTTGGTTCTGGTCCTGATGGAGCTTTCCTTTCCTGGTTCTGGTCCAGATGGAGGTTTTCCTTCCTGTTTCTGGTTCTGGTCCTGATGGAGGTTTTCCTTCCTGGTTCTGGTTCTGATGGAGGTTTTCCTTCCCGGTTCTGGTTCTGATGGAGGGTTTCCTTCCTGGTTCTGGTTCTGGTCCAGATGGAGGTTTTCCTTCCTGGTTCTGGTCCTGATGGAGCTTTCCTTTCCTGGTTCTGGTCCAGATGGAGGTTTTCCTTCCTGGTTCTGGTTCTGGTCCTGATGGAGGTTTTCCTTCCTGGTTCTGGTCCTGATGGAGGTTTTCCTTCCCGGTTCTGGTTCTGATGGAGGTTTTCCTTCCCGGTTCTGTTCCTGATGGAGGTTTTCCTTCCTGGTTCTGGTTCTGATGAAGGTTTTCCTTCCTGATTTTGGTCCTGATTGAGGTTTTCTTTCCTGGTTCTGGTTCTGATGGAGGTTTTTCTTCCTGGTTCTGGTCCAGATGGAGGTTTTCCTTCCTGGTTCTGGTCCTGATGGAGGTTTTCCTTCCTGGTTCTGGTTCTGATGGAGGTTTTCCTTCCCGGTTCTGGTCCTGATGGAGGGTTTCCTTCCCGGTTCTGGTCCTGATGGAGGGTTTCCTTCCTGGTTCTGGTTCTAGTCCAGATGGAGGTTTTCCTTCCTGGTTCTGGTCCAGATGGAGGTTTTCCTTCCTGGTTCTGGTCCTGATGGAGGTTTTCTTTCCTGGTTCTGGTTCTGATGAAGGTTTTCCTTCCTGATTCTGGTCCTGATGGAGGTTTTCTTTCCTGGTTCTGGTTCTGATGGAGGTTTTCCTTCCCGGTTCTGGTCCAGATGGAGGTTTTCCTTCCTGGTTCTGGTCCTGATGGAGGTTTTTCTTCCCGGATCTGGTTCTGGTCCTGATGGAGGTTTTCTTTCCTGGTTCTGTTTCCGATGGAGGTTTTCCTTCCTGGTTCTGGTCCTGATGGAGGTTTTTCTTCCCGGATCTGGTTCTGGTCCTGATGGAGGTTTTCTTTCCTGGTTCTGTTTCCGATGGAGGTTTTCCTTCCTGGTTCTGGTCCTGATGGAGGTTTTCTTTCCTGGTTCTGTTTCCGATGGAGGTGTTCCTTCCTGGTCCTGGTCCTGATGGAGGTTTTCCTTCCTGGTTCTGGTTCTGATGGAGGTTTTCCTTCCGGGCTCTGGTCCTGATGGAGGTTTTCCTTCCTGGTTCTGGTTCTGGTCCAGATGGAGGTGCTCCTTCCTGGTTCTGGTCTTGATGTAGGTTTTCTTTCCTGGTTCTGGTCCTGATGGAGGTTTTCCTTCTTGGTTCTGGTTCTGATGGAGGTTTTCCTTCCTGGTTCTGGTCATGATGGAGGTTTTCCTTCCTGGTTCTGGTTCTGATGGAGGTTTTCCTTCCCAGTTCTGGTCCTGATGGAGGTTTTCCTTCCTGGATCTGGTTCTGGTCCAGATGGAGGTTTTCCTTCCTGGTACTGGTCGAGATGGAGGTTTTCCTTCCTGGTTCTGGTTCTGATGAAGGTTTTCCTTCCTGGTTCTGGTCCTGATGGAGGTTTTCCTTCCTGGTTCTGGTTCTGATGGAGGTTTTTGTTCCCGGTTCTGGTCCTGATGGAGGTTTTCCTTCCTGGTTCTGGTTCTGGTTCTGGTCCAGATGGAGGTTTTCCTTCCTGGTTCTGGTCCTGATGGAGGTTTTCCTTCCTGGTTCTGGTCCAGATGGAGGTTTTTCTTCCTGGTTCTGGTTCTGATGGAGGTTTTCCTTCCTGGTTCTGGTTCTGATGGAGGTTTTCCTTCCTGATTCTGGTCTTGATGGATTTTTTCCTTCCTGGTTCTGGTTCTGATGGAGGTTTTCCTTCCTGGTTCTGGTCCTGGTGGAGGTTTTCCTTCCCGGTTCTGGTCCTGATGGAGGTTTTCCTTCTTGGTTCTGGTTCTGGTCCAGATGGAGGTTTTCCTTCCTGGTTCTGGTCCAGGTGGAGGTTTTCCTTCCTGGTTTTGATTCTGATGGAGGTTTTCCTTCCTGATTCTGGTCCTGATGGAGGTTTTCTTTCCTGGTTCTGGTTCTGATGGAGGTTTTCCTCCCTGGTTCTGGTCCAGATGGAGGTTTTCCTTCCTGGTTCTCGTTCTGATGGAGGTTTTCCTTCCTGGTTCTGGTTCTGGTCCAGATAGAGGTTTTCCTTCCTGGTTCTGGTCCTGATTGAGGTTTTCTTTCCTGGTTCTGGTTCTGATGGAGGTTTTCCTTCCTGATTCTGGTTCTGATGGAGGTTTTCCTTCCCGGTTCTGGTTCTGATGGAGGTTTTCCTTCCTGGTTCTGGTTCTGATGGAGCTTTTCTTTCCTGGTTCTGGTTCTGATGGAGGTTTTCCTTCCTGGTTCTGGTCCTGATGTAGGTTTTCCTTCCTGGTTTGGGTTCTGATGGAGGTTTTCCTCCCTGGTTCTAGTCCTGATGGAGGTTTTCCTTCCTGGTTCTGGTTCTGATGGTTTTCCTACCCGGTTCTGGTCCTGATGGATTTTTTCCTTCCTGGTTCTGGTTCTGGTCCAGATGGAGGTTTTCCTTCCTGGTTCTGGTCATGATGGAGGTTTTCCTTCCTGGTTCTGGTTCTGATGGAGGTTGTCGTTCCCGGTTCTGGTTCTGATGGAGGTTTTCCTTCCTGGTTCTGGTTCTGGTCCAGATGGAGGTTTTCCTTCCTGGTTCTGGTCCTGATGGAGGTTTTCCTTCCTGGTTCTGGTCCAGATGGAGGTTTTTCTTCCTGGTTCTGGTTCTGATTGAGGTTTTCCTTCCTGATTCTGGTCTTGATGGAGGTTTTCCTTCCTGGTTCTGGTTCTGATGGAGGTTTTCCTTCCCGGTTCTGGTCCTGATGGAGGTTTTCCTTTTTGGTTCTGGTTCTGGTCCAGATGGAGGTTTTCCTTCCTGGTTCTGGTCCAGATGGAGGTTTTCCTTCCTGGTTCTGGTTCTGATGGAGGTTTTCCTTCCTGATTCTGGTCCTGATGGAGGTTTTCTTTCCTGGTTCTGGTTCTGATGGAGGTTTTCCTTCCTGGTTCTGGTCCAGATGGAGGTTTTCCTTCCTGGTTCTGGTTCTGATGGAGGTTTTCCTTCCTGGTTCTGGTCCAGATGGAGGTTTTCCTTCCTGGTTCTGGTCCTGATTGAGGTTTTCCTTCCTGGTTCTGGTTCTGATGGAGGTTTTCCTTCCTGATTCTGGTTCTGATGGAGGTTTTCCTTCCCAGTTCTGGTTCTGATGGAGGTTTTCCT
The DNA here is from genome assembly GCF_933228915.1 of Telmatherina bonti. Lineage (NCBI taxonomy): Eukaryota > Metazoa > Chordata > Actinopteri > Atheriniformes > Telmatherinidae > Telmatherina > Telmatherina bonti. Next base: position 5,714,080 of record NC_136625.1, on the reverse strand, counting down.
TCCTGGTTCTGGTTCTGATGGAGCTTTTCTTTCCTGGTTCTGGTTCTGATGGAGGTTTTCCTTCCTGGTTCTGGTCCTGATGTAGGTTTTCCTTCCTGGTTCTGGTTCTGATGGAGGTTTTCCTCCCTGGTTCTTGTCCTGATGGAAGTTTTCCTTCCTGGTTCTGGTTCTGATGGAGGTTTTCCTTCCTGGTTCTGGTTCTGGTCCAGATGGAGGTTTTCCTTCCTGGTTCTGGTTTTGGTCCAGATGGAGGTTTTCCTTGCTGGTTGTGGTTCTGATGAAGGTTTTCCTTCCTGATTCTGGTTCTGATGGAGGTTTTACTTCCTTATTCTGGTTCTGATGTAGGTTTTCCTTCCTGATTCTGTTCCTGATGGAGGTTTTCTTTCCTGGTTCTGGTTCTGATGGAGGTTTTCCTTCCCGGTTCTGGTCCTGATGGAGGTTTTCCTTCCTGGTTCTGGTTCTGGTCCAGATGGAGGTTTTCCTTCCTGGTTCTGTTCGTGATGGAGGTTTTCTTTCCTGGTTCTGGTTCTTATGGAGGTTTTCCTTCCTGGTTCTGCTCCTGATGGAGGTTTTCCTTCCTGGTTCTGGTCCTGATTGAGGTTTTCTTTCCTGGTTCTGGTTCTGATGGAGGTTTTCTTTCCTGGTTCTGGTTCTGATGGAGGTTTTCCTTCCCGGTTCTCGTCCTGATGGAGGTTTTCCTTCCTGGTTCTGGTTCTGGTCCAGATGGAGGTTTTCCTTCCTGGTTCTGGTCTTGATGGAGGTTTTCCTTCCTGGTTCTGCTCCTGATGGAGGTTTTCCTTCCTGGTTCTGGTCCTGGTGTAGGGTTTCCTTCCTGGTTCTGGTTCTGATGGAGGTTTTCCTTCCTGATTCTGGTCCTGATGGAGGTTTTCTTTCCTGGTCCTGGTTCTGATGGAGGTTTTCCTTCCTGGTTCTGGTCCAGATGGAGGTTTTCCTTCCTGGTTCTGGTTCTGGTCCAGATGGAGGTTTTCCTTCCTGGTTCTGGTCCTGATGGAGGTTTTCTTTCCTGGTTCTGGTCCTTATGGAGGTTTTCCTTCCTGGTTCTGGTCCAGATGGAGGTTTTCCTTCCTGGTTCTTGTCCTGATTGAGGTTTTCTTTCCTGGTTCTGGTTCTGATGGAGGTTTTCTTTCCTGGTTCTGGTTCTGATGGAGGTTGTCCTTCCCGGTTCTCGTCCTGATGGAGGTTTTCCTTCCTGGTTCTGGTTCTGGTCCAGATGGAGGTTTTCCTTCCTGGTTCTGGTCTTGATGGAGGTTTTCCTTCCTGGTTCTGCTCCTGATGGAGGTTTTCCTTCCTGGTTCTGGTCCTGGTGGAGGTTTTCCTTCCTGGTTCTGGTTCTGATGGAGGTTTTCCTTCCTGATTCTGGTCCTGATGGAGGTTTTCTTTCCTGGTCCTGGTTCTGATGGAGGTTTTCCTTCCTGGTTCTGGTCCAGATGGAGGTTTTCCTTCCTGGTTCTGGTTCTGATGGAGGTTTTCCTTCCTGGTTCTGGTTCTGATGGAGGTTTTCCTTCCTGATTCTGGTCCTGATGGAGGTTTTCTTTACGGGTTCTGGTTCTGATGGAGGTTTTCCTTCCTGGTTCTGGTTCTGATCGAGGTTTTCCTTCCTGATTCTGGTCCTGATGGAGGTTTTCCTTCCTGGTTCTGGTTCTGATGGAGGTTTTCCTCCCTGGTTCTGGTCCAGATGGAGATTTTCCTTCCTGGTTCTGGTTCTGATGGTTTTCCTTCCCGGTTCTGGTCCTGATGGATTTTTTACTTCCTGGTTCTGATTCTGGTCCAGATGGAGGTTTTCCTTCCTGGCTCTGGACCTGATCGAGGTTTTCCTTCCTGGTTCTGGTCCAGATGGAGGTTTTTCTTCCTGGTTCTGGTTCTGATGGAGGTTTTCCTTCCTGATTCTGGTCTTGATGGAGGTTTTCCTTCCTGGTTCTGGTTCTGATGGAGGTTTTCCTTCTCAGTTCTGGTCCTGATGGAGGTTTTCCTTCTTGGTTCTGGTTCTGGTCCAGATGGAGGTTTTCCTTCCTGGTTCTGGTCCAGATGGAGGTTTTCCTTCCTGGTTCTGGTTCTGATGGAGGTTTTCCTTCCTGATTCTGGTCCTGATGGAGGTTTTCTTTCCTGGTTCTGGTTCTGATGGAGGTTTTCCTTCCTGGTTCTGGTCCAGATGGAGGTTTTCCTTCCTGGTTCTGGTTCTGATGGAGGTTTTCCTTCCTGGTTCTGGTCCAGATGGAGGTTTTCCTTCCTGGTTCTGGTCCTGATTGAGGTTTTTCTTCCTTGTTCTGGTTCTGATGGAGGTTTTCCTTCCTGATTCTGGTTCTGATGGAGGTTTTCCTTCCCGGTTCTGGTTCTGATGGAGGTTTTCCTTCCTGGTTCTGGTTCTGATGGAGCTTTTCTTTCCTGGTTCTGGTTCTGATGGAGGTTTTCCTTCCTGGTTCTGGTCCTGATGTAGGTTTTCCTTCCTGGTTCGGGTTCTGATGGAGGTTTTCCTCCCTGGTTCTGGTCCTGATGGAGGTTTTCCTTCCTGGTTCTGGTTCTGATGGAGGTTTTCCTTCCTGGTTCTGGTTCTGGTCCAGATGGAGGTTTTCCTTCCTGGTTCTGGTTCTGGTCCAGATGGAGGTTTTCCTTCCTGGTTCTGGTTCTGATGAAGGTTTTCCTTCCCCATTCTGGTTCTGATGGTGGTTTTCATTCCCGGTTCTGGTCCTGATGGAGGTTTTCCTTTCTGGTTCTGGTTCTTGTCCTGATGGAGGTTTTCCTTTCTGGTTCTGGTTCTTGTCCAGATGGAGGTTTTCCTTCCTGGTTCTTGTCCTGATTGAGGTTTTCTTTCCTGGTTCTGGTTCTTATGGAGGTTTTCCTTCCTGGTTCTGCTCCTGATGGAGGTTTTCCTTCCTGGTTCTGGTCCTGATTGAGGTTTTCTTTCCTGGTTCTGGTTCTGATGGAGGTTTTCTTTCCTGGTTCTGGTTCTGATGGAGGTTTTCCTTCCCGGTTCTCGTCCTGATGGAGGTTTTCCTTCCTGGTTCTGGTTCTGGTCCAGATGGAGGTTTTCCTTCCTGGTTCTGGTCTTGATGGAGGTTTTCCTTCCTGGTTCTGCTCCTGATGGAGGTTTTCCTTCCTGGTTCTGGTCCTGGTGTAGGTTTTCCTTCCTGGTTCTGGTTCTGATGGAGGTTTTCCTTCCTGATTCTGGTCCTGATGGAGGTTTTCTTTCCTGGTCCTGGTTCTGATGGAGGTTTTCCTTCCTGGTTCTGGTCCAGATGGAGGTTTTCCTTCCTGGTTCTGGTTCTGGTCCAGATGGAGGTTTTCCTTCCTGGTTCTGGTTCTTATGGAGGTTTTCCTTCCTGGTTCTGGTCCAGATGGAGGTTTTCCTTCCTGGTTCTGGTCCTGATTGAGGTTTTCTTTCCTGGTTCTGGTTCTGATGGAGGTTTTCTTTCCTGGTTCTGGTTCTGATGGAGGTTTTCCTTCCCGGTTCTCGTCCTGATGGAGGTTTTCCTTCCTGGTTCTGGTTCTGGTCCAGATGGAGGTTTTCCTTCCTGGTTCTGGTCTTGATGGAGGTTTTCCTTCCTGGTTCTGCTCCTGATGGATGTTTTCCTTCCTGCTTCTGGTCCTGGTGGAGGTTTTCCTTCCTGGTTTTTGTTCTGATGGAGGTTTTCCTTCCTGATTCTGGTCCTGATGGAGGTTTTCTTTCCTGGTCCTGGTTCTGATGGAGGTTTTCCTTCCTGGTTCTGGTCCAGATGGAGGTTTTCCTTCCTGGTTCTGGTTCTGATGGAGGTTTTCCTTCCTGGTTCTGGTTCTGATGGAGGTTTTCCTTCCTGATTCTGGTCCTGATAGAGGTTTTCTTTACGGGTTCTGGTTCTGATGGAGGTTTTCCTTCCTGGTTCCGGTCCAGATGGAGGTTTTCCTTCCTGGTTCTGGTTCTGATCGAGGTTTTCCTTCCTGATTCTGGTCCTGATGGAGGTTTTCCTTCCTGGTTCTGGTTCTGATGGAGGTTTTCCTCCCTGGTTCTGGTCCAGATGGAGGTTTTCCTTCCTGGTTCTGGTTCTGATGGTTTTCCTTCCCGGTTCTGGTCCTGATGGATTTTTTCCTTCCTGGTTCTTGTCCTGATGGAGGTTTTTCTTCCCGGATCTGGTTCTGGTCCTGATGGAGGTTTTCCTTCCTGGTTCTGGTCCAGATGGAGGATTTCCTTCCTGGTTCTGGTCCTGATGGAGCTTTCCTGGTTCTGGTTCTGGTCCTGATGGAGGTTTTCCTTCCTGGTTCTGGTCCTGATGGAGGTTTTCCTTCCTGGTTCTGGTCCTGATGGAGGTTTTCCTTCCTGGTTCTGGTTCTGATGGAGGTTTTCCTTCCCGGTTCTGGTCCTGATGGAGGTTTTCCTTCCTGGTTCTGGTCCTGATGGAGGTTTTCCTTCCTGGTTCTGGTCCTGATGGAGGTTTTTCTTCCCGGATCTGGTTCTGGTCCTGATGGAGGTTTTCTTTCCTGGTTCTGTTTCCGATGGCGGTTTTCCTTCCTGGTTCTGGTCCTGATGGAGGTTTTCCTTCCTGGTTCTGGTTCTGATGGAGGTTTTCCTTCCCGGTTCTGGTCCTGATGGAGGTGTTCCTTCCTGGTTCTGGTTCTGGTCCAGATGGAGGTTTTTCTTCCTGGTTCTGGTTCTGATGGAGGTTTTCCTTCCTGGTTCTGGTCCTGATGGAGGTTTTCCTTCCTGGTTCTGGTTCTGATGGAGGTTTTCCTTCATGGTTCCTGTCATGATGGAGGTTTTCCTTCCTGGTTCTGGTTCTGATGGAGGTTTTCCTTCCCGGTTCTGGTCCTGATGGAGGTTTTCCTTCCTGGTTCTGGTTCTGGTCCAGATGGAGGTTTTCCTTCCTGATTCTGGTCCTGATGGAGGTTTTCTTTCCTGGTTCTTGTCCTGATGGAGGTTTTCCTTCCTGGTTCTGGTTCTGATGGAGGTTTTCCTTCCCGGTTCTGGTCCTGATGGAGGTGTTCCTTCCTGGTTCTGGTTCTGGTCCAGATGGAGGTTTTTCTTCCTGGTTCTGGTTCTGATGGAGGTTTTCCTTCCTGGTTCTGGTCCTGATGGAGGTTTTCCTTCCTGGTTCTGGTTCTGATGGAGGTTTTCCTTCATGGTTCCTGTCATGATGGAGGTTTTCCTTCCTGGTTCTGGTTCTGATGGAGGTTTTCCTTCCCGGTACTGGTCCTGATGGAGGTTTTCCTTCCTGGTTCTGGTTCTGGTCCAGATGTAGGTTTTCCTTCCTGGTTCTGGTCTTGATGGAGGTTTTCCTTCCTGGTTCTGCTCCTGATGGAGGTCTTCCTTCCTGGTTCTGGTCCTGGTGTAGGTTTTCCTTCCTGGTTCTGGTTCTGATGGTGGTTTTCCTTCCTGATTCTGGTCCTGATGGAGGTTTTCTTTCCTGGTCGTGGTTCTGATGGAGGTTTTCCTTCCTGGTTCTGGTCCAGATGGAGGTTTTCCTTCCTGGTTCTGGTTCTGGTCCAGATGGAGGTTTTCCTTCCTGGTTCTGGTCCTGATGGAGGTTTTCTTTCCTGGTTCTGGTTCTTATGGAGGTTTTCCTTCCTGGTTCTGGTCCAGATGGAGGTTTTCCTTCCTGGTTCCCTTCCTGATTGAGGTTTTCTTTCCTGGTTCTGGTTCTGATGGAGGTTTTCTTTCCTGGTTCTGGTTCTGATGGAGGTTTTCCTTCCCGGTTCTCGTCCTGATGGAGGTTTTCCTTCCTGGTTCTGGTTCTGGTCCAGATGGAGGTTTTCCTTCCTGGTTCTGGTCTTGATGGAGGTTTTCCTTCCTGGTTCTGCTCCTGATGGAGGTTTTCCTTCCTGGTTCTGGTCCTGGTGGAGGTTTTCCTTCCTGGTTCTGGTTCTGATGGAGGTTTTCCTTCCTGATTCTGGTCCTGATGGAGGTTTTCTTTCCTGGTCCTGGTTCTGATGGAGGTTTTCCTTCCTGGTTCTGGTCCAGATGGAGGTTTTCCTTCCTGGTTCTGGTTCTGATGGAGGTTTTCCTTCCTGGTTCTGGTTCTGATGGAGGTTTTCCTTCCTGATTCTGGTCCTGGTGGAGGTTTTCTTTACGGGTTCTGGTTCTGATGGAGGTTTTCCTTCCTGGTTCTGGTTCTGATCGAGGTTTTCCTTCCTGATTCTGGTCCTGATGGAGGTTTTCCTTCCTGGTTCTGGTTCTGATGGAGGTTTTCCTCCCTGGTTCTGGTCCAGATGGAGGTTTTCCTTCCTGGTTCTGGTTCTGATGGTTTTCCTTCCCGGTTCTGGTCCTGATGGATTTTTTCCTTCCTGGTTCTGATTCTGGTCCAGATGGAGGTTTTCCTTCCTGGTTCTGGTCCTGATGGAGGTTTTCCTTCCTGGTTCTGGTCCAGATGGAGGTTTTTCTTCCTGGTTCTGGTTCTGATGGAGGTTTTCCTTCCTGATTCTGGTCTTGATGGAGGTTTTCCTTCCTGGTTCTGGTTCTGATGGAGGTTTTCCTTCTCGGTTCTGGTCCTGATGGAGGTTTTCCTTCTTGGTTCTGGTTCTGGTCCAGATGGAGGTTTTCCTTCCTGGTTCTGGTCCAGATGGAGGTTTTCCTTCCTGGTTCTGGTTCTGATGGAGGTTTTCCTTCCTGATTCTGGTCCTGATGGAGGTTTTCTTTCCTGGTTCTGGTTCTGATGGAGGTTTTCCTTCCTGGTTCTGGTCCAGATGGAGGTTTTCCTTCCTGGTTCTGGTTCTGATGGAGGTTTTCCTTCCTGGTTCTGGTCCAGATGGAGGTTTTCCTTCCTGGTTCTGGTCCTGATTGAGGTTTTTCTTCCTTGTTCTGGTTCTGATGGAGGTTTTCCTTCCTGATTCTGGTTCTGATGGAGGTTTTCCTTCCCGGTTCTGGTTCTGATGGAGGTTTTCCTTCCTGGTTCTGGTTCTGATGGAGCTTTTCTTTCCTGGTTCTGGTTCTGATGGAGGTTTTCCTTCCTGGTTCTGGTCCTGATGTAGGTTTTCCTTCCTGGTTCGGGTTCTGATGGAGGTTTTCCTCCCTGGTTCTGGTCCTGATGGAGGTTTTCCTTCCTGGTTCTGGTTCTGATGGAGGTTTTCCTTCCTGGTTCTGGTTCTGGTCCAGATGGAGGTTTTCCTTCCTGGTTCTGGTTCTGGTCCAGATGGAGGTTTTCCTTCCTGGTTCTGGTTCTGATGAAGGTTTTCCTTCCCCATTCTGGTTCTGATGGTGGTTTTCCTTCCCGGTTCTGGTCCTGATGGAGGTTTTCCTTTCTGGTTCTGGTTCTTGTCCTGATGGAGGTTTTCCTTTCTGGTTCTGGTTCTTGTCCAGATGGAGGTTTTCCTTCCTGGTTCTTGTCCTGATTGAGGTTTTCTTTCCTGGTTCTGGTTCCTATGGAGGTTTTCCTTCCTGGTTCTGCTCCTGATGGAGGTTTTCCTTCCTGGTTCTGGTCCTGATTGAGGTTTTCTTTCCTGGTTCTGGTTCTGATGGAGGTTTTCTTTCCTGGTTCTGGTTCTGATGGAGATTTTCCTTCCCGGTTCTCGTCCTGATGGAGGTTTTCCTTCCTGGTTCTGGTTCTGGTCCAGATGGAGGTTTTCCTTCCTGGTTCTGGTCTTGATGGAGGTTTTCCTTCCTGGTTCTTCTCCTGATGGAGGTTTTCCTTCCTGGTTCTGGTCCTGGTGTAGGTTTTCCTTCCTGGTTCTGGTCCTGATGGAGGTTTTCTTTCCTGGTCCTGGTTCTGATGGAGGTTTTCCTTCCTGGTTCTGGTCCAGATGGAGGTTTTCCTTCCTGGTTCTGGTTCTGGTCCAGATGGAGGTTTTCCTTCCTGGTTCTGGTTCTTATGGAGGTTTTCCTTCCTGGTTCTGGTCCAGATGGAGGTTTTCCTTCCTGGTTCTGGTCCTGATTGAGGTTTTCTTTCCTGGTTCTGGTTCTGATGGAGGTTTTCTTTCCTGGTTCTGGTTCTGATGGAGGTTTTCCTTCCCGGTTCTCGTCCTGATGGAGGTTTTCCTTCCTGGTTCTGGTTCTGGTCCAGATGGAGGTTTTCCTTCCTGGTTCTGGTCTTGATGGAGGTTTTCCTTCCTGGTTCTGCTCCTGATGGAGGTTTTCCTTCCTGGTTCTGGTCCTGGTGGAGGTTTTCCTTCCTGGTTTTGGTTCTGATGGAGGTTTTCCTTCCTGATTCTGGTCCTGATGGAGGTTTTCTTTCCTGGTCCTGGTTCTGATGGAGGTTTTCCTTCCTGGTTCTGGTCCAGATGGAGGTTTTCCTTCCTGGTTCTGGTTCTGATGGAGGTTTTCCTTCCTGGTTCTGGTTCTGATGGAGGTTTTCCTTCCTGATTCTGGTCCTGATGGAGGTTTTCTTTACGGGTTCTGGTTCTGATGGAGGTTTTCCTTCCTGGTTCTGGTCCTGATGGATTTTTTCCTTCCTGGTTCTTGTCCTGATGGAGGTTTTTCTTCCCGGATCTGGTTCTGGTCCTGATGGAGGTTTTCCTTCCTGGTTCTGGTCCAGATGGAGGATTTCCTTCCTGGTTCTGGTCCTGATGGAGCTTTCCTGGTTCTGGTTCTGGTCCTGATGGAGGTTTTCCTTCCTGGTTCTGGTCCTGATGGAGGTTTTCCTTCCTGGTTCTGGTCCTGATGGAGGTTTTCCTTCCTGGTTCTGGTTCTGATGGAGGTTTTCCTTCCCGGTTCTGGTCCTGATGGAGGTTTTCCTTCCTGGTTCTGGTCCTGATGGAGGTTTTCCTTCCTGGTTCTGGTCCTGATGGAGGTTTTTCTTCCCGGATCTGGTTCTGGTCCTGATGGAGGTTTTCTTTCCTGGTTCTGTTTCCGATGGCGGTTTTCCTTCCTGGTTCTGGTCCTGATGGAGGTTTTCCTTCCTGGTTCTGGTTCTGATGGAGGTTTTCCTTCCCGGTTCTGGTCCTGATGGAGGTGTTCCTTCCTGGTTCTGGTTCTGGTCCAGATGGAGGTTTTTCTTCCTGGTTCTGGTTCTGATGGAGGTTTTCCTTCCTGGTTCTGGTCCTGATGGAGGTTTTCCTTCCTGGTTCTGGTTCTGATGGAGGTTTTCCTTCATGGTTCCTGTCATGATGGAGGTTTTCCTTCCTGGTTCTGGTTCTGATGGAGGTTTTCCTTCCCGGTTCTGGTCCTGATGGAGGTTTTCCTTCCTGGTTCTGGTTCTGGTCCAGATGGAGGTTTTCCTTCCTGATTCTGGTCCTGATGGAGGTTTTCTTTCCTGGTTCTTGTCCTGATGGAGGTTTTCCTTCCTGGTTCTGGTTCTGATGGAGGTTTTCCTTCCTGATTCTGGTCCTGATGGAGGTTTTCCTTCCTGGTTCGGGTCTTGATGGAGGTTTTCCTTCCTGGTTCTGGTTCTGATGGAGGTTTTCCTTCCTGGTTCTCATTCTGGTCTAGATGGAGGTTTTCCTTCCTGGTTCTGGTCCTGATGGAGCTTTCCTTTCCTGGTTCTGGTCCAGATGGAGGTTTTCCTTCCTGGTTCTGGTTCTGGTCCTGATGGAGGTTTTCCTTCCTGGTTCTGGTTCTGATGGAGGTTTTCCTTCCCGGTTCTGGTCCTGATGGAGGGTTTCCTTCCTGGTTCTGGTTCTGGTCCAGATGGAGGTTTTCCTTCCTGGTTCTGGTCCTGATGGAGCTTTCCTTTCCTGGTTCTTGTCCAGATGGAGGTTTTCCTTCCTGGTTCTGGTTCTGGTCCTGATGGAGGTTTTCCTTCCTGGTTCTGGTGCTGATGGAGGTTTTCCTTCCTGGTTCTGGTTCTGATGGAGGTTTTCCTTCCCGGTTCTGTTCCTGATGGAGGTTTTCCTTCCTGGTTCTGGTTCTGATGAAGGTTTTCCTTCCTGATTTTGGTCCTGATTGAGGTTTTCTTTCCTGGTTCTGGTTCTGATGGAGGTTTTTCTTCCTGGTTCTGGTCCAGATGGAGGTTTTCCTTCCTGGTTCTGGTCCTGATGGAGGTTTTCCTTCCTGGTTCTGGTTCTGATGGAGGTTTTCCTTCCCGGTTCTGGTCCTGATGGAGGGTTTCCTTCCCGGTTCTGGTCCTGATGGAGGGTTTCCTTCCTGGTTCTGGTTCTGGTCCAGATGGAGGTTTTCCTTCCTGGTTCTGTTCCAGATGGAGGTTTTCCTTCCTGGTTCTGGTCCTGATGGAGGTTTTCTTTCCTGGTTCTGGTTCTGATGAAGGTTTTCCTTCCTGATTCTGGTCCTGATGGAGGTTTTCTTTCCTGGTTCTGGTTCTGATGGAGGTTTTCCTTCCCGGTTCTGGTCCAGATGGAGGTTTTCCTTCCTGGTTCTGGTTCTGGTCCAGATGGAGGTTTTCCTTCCTGGTTCTGGTCCAGATGGAGGTTTTCCTTCCTGGTTCTGGTCCTGATGGAGGTTTTCTTTCCTGGTTCTGGTTCTGATGAAGGTTTTCCTTCCTGATTCTGGTTCTGATGAAGGTTTTCCTTCCTGATTCTGGTTCTGATGGAGGTTTTCCTTCCCGGTTATGGTCCTGATGGAGGTTTTCCCTCCTGGTTCTGGTTCTGGTCCAGATGGACGTTTTCCTTCCTGGTTCTGGTCCTGATTGAGGTTTTCTTTCCTGGTTCTGGTTCTGATGGAGGTTTTCCTTCCTGATTCTGGTACTGATGGAGGTTTTCCTTCCTGATTCTGGTCCTGATGGAGGTTTTCTTTCCTGGTTCTGGTTCTGATGGAGGTTTTCCTTCCTGGTTCTGGTTCTGATGGAGGTTTTCCTTCCTTATTCTGGTCCTGATGGAGGTTTTCCTTCCTGGTTCTGGTCCAGATGGAGATTTTCCTTCCTGGTTCTGGTTCTGATGGAGGTTTTCCTTCCTGGTTCTGGTTCTGATGGTAGTTTTCTTTCCTGGTTCTGGTTCTGATGGAGGTTTTCCTTCCCGGTACTGGTCCTGATGGAGGTTTTCCTTCCTGGTTCTGGTTCTGGTCCTGATGGAGGTTTTCCTTCCTGGTTCTCGTCCTGGTTAAAGTTTTCCTTCCTGGTTCTAGTTCTGATGGAGGTTTTCCTTCCTGATTCTGGTCCTGATGGAGGTTTTCTTTCCTGGTTCTGGTTCTGATGGACGTTTTCCTTCCTGGTTCTGGTCTTGATGGAGGTTTTCCTTTCTGGTTCTGGTTCTGACGGAGGTTTTCCTTCCCGGTTCTGGTCCTGATGGAGGTTTTCCTTCCTGGTTCTGGTTCTGGTCCAGATGGAGGTTTTCCTTCCTGGTTCTGGTTCTGGTTCTGATGGAGGATTTCCTTCCTGGTTCTGGTGCAGATGGAGGTTTTCCTTCCTGGTTCTGGTCCTGATTGAGGTTTTCTTTCCTTGTTCTGGTTCTGATGAAGGTTTTCCTTCCTGATTCTGGTTCTGATGGAGGTTTTCCTTCCCGGTTATGGTCCTGATGGAGGTTTTCCCTCCTGGTTCTGGTTCTGGTCCAGATGGACGTTTTCCTTCCTGGTTCTGGTCCTGATTGAGGTTTTCTTTCCTGGTTCTGGTTCTGATGGAGGTTTTCCTTCCTGATTCTGGTCCTGGTGGAGGTTTTCTTTCCTGGTTCTGGTTCTGATGGAGGTTTTCCTTCCTGATTCTGGTCCTGATGGAGGTTTTCTTTCCTGGTTCTGGTTCTGATGGAGGTTTTCCTTCCTGGTTCTGGTTCTGATGGAGGTTTTCCTTCCTTATTCTGGTCCTGATGGAGGTTTTCTTTCCTGGTTCTGGTTCTGATGGAGGTTTTCCTTCCTGGTTCTGGTCCAGATGGAGATTTTCCTTCCTTGTTCTGGTTCTGATGGAGGTTTTCCTTCCTGGTTCTGGTTCTGATGGTAGTTTTCTTTCCTGGTTCTGGTTCTGATGGAGGTTTTCCTTCCCGGTACTGGTCCTGATGGAGGTTTTCCTTCCTGGTTCTGGTTCTGGTCCAGATGGAGGTTTTCCTTCCTGGTTCTCGTCCTGGTTGAGGTTTTCCTTCCTGGTTCTAGTTCTGATGGAGGTTTTCCTTCCTGATTCTGGTCCTGATGGAGGTTTTCTTTCCTGGTTCTGGTTCTGATGGAGGTTTTCCTTCCTGGTTCACGTCCAGATGAAGGTTTTCCTTCCTGGTTCTGGTCTTGATGGAGGATTTCCTTTCTGGTTCTGGTTCTGACGGAGGTTTTCCTTCCCGGTTCTGGTCCTGATGGAGGTTTCCTTCCTGGTTCTGGTTCTGGTCCAGATTGAGGTTTTCCTTCCTGGTTCTGGTTCTGGTTCTGATGGAGGATTTCCTTCCTGGTTCTGGTGCAGATGGAGGTTTTCCTCCCTGGTTCAGGTTCTGATGGAGGTTTTCCTTCCTGGTTCTGGTTCTGATGGAGGTTTTCCTTCCTTATTCTGGTCCTGATGGAGGTTTTCTTTCCTGGTTCTGGTTCTGATGGAGGTTTTCCTTCCTGGTTCTGGTCCAGATGGAGATTTTCCTTCCTGGTTCTGGTTCTGATGGAGGTTTTCCTTCCTGGTTCTGGTTCTGATGGTAGTTTTCTTTCCTGGTTCTATTTCTGATGGAGGTTTTCCTTCCTGGTTCTGGTTCTGGTCCAGATGGAGGTTTTCCTTCCTGGTTCTCGTCCTGGTTGAGGTTTTCCTTCCTGGTTCTAGTTCTGATGGAGGTTTTCCTTCCTGATTCTGGTCCTGATGGAGGTTTTCCTTCCTGGTTCTGGTCCTGATGGAGGTTTTCCTTCCTGGTTCTGGTCCTGATGGACATTTTCCTCCCTGGTTCAGGTCCTGATGGAGGTTTTCCTTCCTGGTTCTGTTCCTGATGGAGGTTTTCTTTCCTGGTTCTGGTCCAGATGGAGGTTTTCCTTCCTGGTTCTGGTCATGATGGAGGTTTTCCTTCCTGGTTCTGGTTCTGGTCCAGATGGAGGTTTTTCTTCCTCGTTCTGGTCCTGATGGAGGTTTTCCTTCCTGATTCTGGTCCTAATGGAGGTTTTCTTTCCTGGTTCTGGTTCTGATGGAGGTTTTCCTTCCTGGTTCTGGTCCAGATGGAGGTTTTCCTTCCTGATTCTGGTCCTAATGGAGGTTTTCCTTCCTGTTTCTGGTCCTGATGGAGGTTTTCTTTCCTGGTTCTGGTTCTGATGGAGGTTTTCCTTCCTGGTTCTGGTCCAGAATGAGGTTTTCCTTCCTGGTTCTGGTCCTGATGGAGGTTTTCATTCCTTGTTCTGGTTCTGATGGAGGTTTTCCTTCCTAGTTCTGGTTCTGATGGAGGTTTTCCTTCCCGGTTCCGGTCCTGATGGAGGTTTTCCTTCCTGGTTCTGGTTCTGGTCCAGATGGAGGTTTTTCTTCCCCGTTCTGGTTCTGATGGAGGTTTTCCTTCCCGGTTCTGGTCCTGATGGAGATTTTCATTCCTGGTTCTGGTTCTGATGGAGGTTTTCCTTCCTGGTTCTGGTTCTGGTCCAGATGGAGGTTTTCTTTCCTGGTTCTTGTTCTGATGAAGGTTTTCCTTCCTGATTCTGGTTCTGACGGAGGGTTTCCTTCCCGGTTCTGGTCCTGATGGAGGTTTTCCTTCCTGGTTCTGGTTCTGGTTCTGATGGAGGATTTCCTTCCTGGTTCTGGTGCAGATGGAGGTTTTCCTTCCTGGTTCTGGTCCTGATTGAGGTTTTCTTTCCTTGTTCTGGTTCTGATGAAGGTTTTCCTTCCTGATTCTGGTTCTGATGGAGGTTTTCCTTCCCGGTTATGGTCCTGATGGAGGTTTTCCCTCCTGGTTCTGGTTCTGGTCCAGATGGACGTTTTCCTTCCTGGTTCTGGTCCTGATTGAGGTTTTCTTTCCTGGTTCTGGTTCTGATGGAGGTTTTCCTTCCTGATTCTGGTTCTGATGGAGGTTTTCCTTCCCGGTTCTGGTCCAGATGGAGGTTTTCCTTCCTGGTTCTGGTCCAGATGGAGATTTTCCTTCCTGGTTCTGGTTCTGATGGAGGTTTTCCTTCCTGGTTCTGGTTCTGATGGTAGTTTTCTTTCCTGGTTCTGGTTCTGATGGAGGTTTTCCTTCCCGGTACTGGTCCTGATGGAGGTTTTCCTTCCTGGTTCTGGTTCTGGTCCTGATGGAGGTTTTCCTTCCTGGTTCTAGTTCTGATGGAGGTTTTCCTTCCTGATTCTGGTCCTGATGGAGGTTTTCTTTCCTGGTTCTGGTTCTGATGGAGGTTTTCCTTCCTGGTTCTGGTCTTGATGGAGGTTTTCCTTTCTGGTTCTGGTTCTGACGGAGGTTTTCCTTCCCGGTTCTGGTCCTGATGGAGGTTTTCCTTCCTGGTTCTGGTTCTGGTCCAGATGGAGGTTTTCCTTCCTGGTTCTGGTTCTGGTTCTGATGGAGGATTTCCTTCCTGGTTCTGGTGCAGATGGAGGTTTTCCTTCCTGGTTCTGGTCCTGATTGAGGTTTTCTTTCCTTGTTCTGGTTCTGATGAAGGTTTTCCTTCCTGATTCTGGTTCTGATGGAGGTTTTCCTTCCCGGTTATGGTCCTGATGGAGGTTTTCCCTCCTGGTTCTGGTTCTGGTCCAGATGGACGTTTTCCTTCCTGGTTCTGGTCCTGATTGAGGTTTTCTTTCCTGGTTCTGGTTCTGATGGAGGTTTTCCTTCCTGATTCTGGTCCTGGTGGAGGTTTTCTTTCCTGGTTCTGGTTCTGATGGAGGTTTTCCTTCCTGATTCTGGTCCTGATGGAGGTTTTCTTTCCTGGTTCTGGTTCTGATGGAGGTTTTCCTTCCTGGTTCTGGTTCTGATGGAGGTTTTCCTTCCTTATTCTGGTCCTGATGGAGGTTTTCTTTCCTGGTTCTGGTTCTGATGGAGGTTTTCCTTCCTGGTTCTGGTCCAGATGGAGATTTTCCTTCCTTGTTCTGGTTCTGATGGAGGTTTTCCTTCCTGGTTCTGGTTCTGATGGTAGTTTTCTTTCCTGGTTCTGGTTCTGATGGAGGTTTTCCTTCCCGGTACTGGTCCTGATGGAGGTTTTCCTTCCTGGTTCTGGTTCTGGTCCAGATGGAGGTTTTCCTTCCTGGTTCTTGTCCTGGTTGAGGTTTTCCTTCCTGGTTCTAGTTCTGATGGAGGTTTTCCTTCCTGATTCTGGTCCTGATGGAGGTTTTCTTTCCTGGTTCTGGTTCTGATGGAGGTTTTCCTTCCTGGTTCACGTCCAGATGAAGGTTTTCCTTCCTGGTTCTGGTCTTGATGGAGGATTTCCTTTCTGGTTCTGGTTCTGACGGAGGTTTTCCTTCCCGGTTCTGGTCCTGATGGAGGTTTCCTTCCTGGTTCTGGTTCTGGTCCAGATGGAGGTTTTCCTTCCTGGTTCTGGTTCTGGTTCTGATGGAGGATTTCCTTCCTGGTTCTGGTGCAGATGGAGGTTTTCCTCCCTGGTTCAGGTTCTGATGGAGGTTTTCCTTCCTGGTTCTGGTTCTGATGGAGGTTTTCCTTCCTTATTCTGGTCCTGATGGAGGTTTTCTTTCCTGGTTCTGGTTCTGATGGAGGTTTTCCTTCCTGGTTCTGGTCCAGATGGAGATTTTCCTTCCTGGTTCTGGTTCTGATGGAGGTTTTCCTTCCTGGTTCTGGTTCTGATGGTAGTTTTCTTACCTGGTTCTATTTCTGATGGAGGTTTTCCTTCCCGGTACTGGTCCTGATGGAGGTTTTCCTTCCTGGTTCTGGTTCTGGTCCAGATGGAGGTTTTCCTTCCTGGTTCTCGTCCTGGTTGAGGTTTTCCTTCCTGGTTCTAGTTCTGATGGAGGTTTTCCTTCCTGATTCTGGTCCTGATGGAGGTTTTCCTTCCTGGTTCTGGTCCTGATGGAGGTTTTCCTTCCTGGTTCTGGTCCTGATGGACATTTTCCTCCCTGGTTCAGGTCCTGATGGAGGTTTTCCTTCCTGGTTCTGTTCCTGATGGAGGTTTTCTTTCCTGGTTCTGGTCCAGATGGAGGTTTTCCTTCCTGGTTCTGGTCATGATGGAGGTTTTCCTTCCTGGTTCTGGTTCTGGTCCAGATGGAGGTTTTTCTTCCTCGTTCTGGTCCTGATGGAGGTTTTCCTTCCTGATTCTGGTCCTAATGGAGGTTTTCTTTCCTGGTTCTGGTTCTGATGGAGATTTTCCTTCCTGGTTCTGGTCCAGATGGAGGTTTTCCTTCCTGATTCTGGTCCTAATGGAGGTTTTCCTTCCTGTTTCTGGTCCTGATGGAGGTTTTCTTTCCTGGTTCTGGTTCTGATGGAGGTTTTCCTTCCTGGTTCTGGTCCAGAATGAGGTTTTCCTTCCTGGTTCTGGTCCTGATGGAGGTTTTCATTCCTTGTTCTGGTTCTGATGGAGGTTTTCCTTCCTAGTTCTGGTTCTGATGGAGGTTTTCCTTCCCGGTTCCGGTCCTGATGGAGGTTTTCCTTCCTGGTTCTGGTTCTGGTCCAGATGGAGGTTTTTCTTCCCCGTTCTGGTTCTGATGGAGGTTTTCCTTCCCGGTTCTGGTCCTGATGGAGATTTTCTTTCCTGGTTCTGGTTCTGATGGAGGTTTTCCTTCCTGGTTCTGGTTCTGGTCCAGATGGAGGTTTTCCTTCCTGATTCTGGTCCTGATGGAGGTTTTCTTTCCTGGTTCTGGTTCTGATGGCGGTTTTCCTTCCTGGTTCTGGTTCTGGTCCAGATGGAGGTTTTCTTTCCTGGTTCTGTTTCTGATGGAGGTTTTCCTTCCTGGTTCTGGTCCAGATGGAGGTTTTCCTTCCCGGTTCTGGTCCTGATGGAGGTTTTCCTTCCTGGTTCTGGTTCTGGTCCAGATGGAGGTTTTTCTTCCTGGTTCTGCTCCTGATCGAGGTTTTCCTTCCTGGTTCTGTTTCTGATGGAGGTTTTCCTTCCTGGTTCTGGTCCAGATGAAGGTTTTCCTTCCTGGTTCTGGTCCTGATGGAGGTTTTCCTTTCTGGTTCTGGTTCTGATGGAGGTGTTCCTTCCCGGTTCTGGTCCTGTTGGAGGTTTTCCTTCCTGGTTCTGGTTCTGGTCCAGATGGAAGTTTTCCTCCCTGGTTCTGGTTCTTGCCTTGATGGAGGTTTTCCTTCCTGGTTCTTGTTCTGATGGAGGTTTTCCTTCCCGGTTCTGGTCCTGATGGAGGTTTTCCTTCTAGGTTCTGGTTCTGGTCCAGACGGAGGTTTTACTTCCTGGTTCTGGTCCAGATGGAGGTTTTCTTTCCTGGTTCTTGTTCTGATGAAGGTTTTCCTTCCTGATTCTGGTTCTGACGGAGGGTTTCCTTCCCGGTTCTGGTCCTGATGGAGGTTTTCCTTCCTGGTTCTGGTTCTGGTTCTGATGGAGGATTTCCTTCCTGGTTCTGGTGCAGATGGAGGTTTTCCTTCCTGGTTCTGGTCCTGATTGAGGTTTTCTTTCCTTGTTCTGGTTCTGATGAAGGTTTTCCTTCCTGATTCTGGTTCTGATGGAGGTTTTCCTTCCCGGTTATGGTCCTGATGGAGGTTTTCCCTCCTGGTTCTGGTTCTGGTCCAGATGGACGTTTTCCTTCCTGGTTCTGGTCCTGATTGAGGTTTTCTTTCCTGGTTCTGGTTCTGATGGAGGTTTTCCTTCCTGATTCTGGTTCTGATGGAGGTTTTCCTTCCCGGTTCTGGTCCAGATGGAGGTTTTCCTTCCTGGTTCTGGTCCAGATGGAGATTTTCCTTCCTGGTTCTGGTTATGATGGAGGTTTTCCTTCCTGGTTCTGGTTCTGATGGTAGTTTTCTTTCCTGGTTCTGGTTCTGATGGAGGTTTTCCTTCCCGGTACTGGTCCTGATGGAGGTTTTCCTTCCTGGTTCTGGTTCTGGTCCTGATGGAGGTTTTCCTTCCTGGTTCTCGTCCTGGTTAAAGTTTTCCTTCCTGGTTCTAGTTCTGATGGAGGTTTTCCTTCCTGATTCTGGTCCTGATGGAGGTTTTCTTTCCTGGTTCTGGTTCTGATGGAGGTTTTCCTTCCTGGTTCTGGTCTTGATGGAGGTTTTCCTTTCTGGTTCTGGTTCTGACGGAGGTTTTCCTTCCCGGTTCTGGTCCTGATGGAGGTTTTCCTTCCTGGTTCTGGTTCTGGTCCAGATGGAGGTTTTCCTTCCTGGTTCTGGTTCTGGTCCTGATGGAGGTTTTCCTTCCTGGTTCTGGTTCTGGTGCAGATGGAGGTTTTCCTTCCTGGTTCTGGTCCTGATTGAGGTTTTCTTTCCTTGTTCTGGTTCTGATGAAGGTTTTCCTTCCTGATTCTGGTTCTGATGGAGGTTTTCCTTCCCGGTTATGGTCCTGATGGAGGTTTTCCCTCCTGGTTCTGGTTCTGGTCCAGATGGACGTTTTCCTTCCTGGTTCTGGCCCTGATTGAGGTTTTCTTTCCTGGTTCTGGTTCTGATGGAGGTTTTCCTTCCTGATTCTGGTCCTGGTGGAGGTTTTCTTTCCTGGTTCTGGTTCTGATGGAGGTTTTCCTTCCTGATTCTGGTCCTGATGGAGGTTTTCTTTCCTGGTTCTGGTTCTGATGGAGGTTTTCCTTCCTGGTTCTGGTTCTGATGGAGGTTTTCCTTCCTTATTCTGGTCCTGATGGAGGTTTTCTTTCCTGGTTCTGGTTCTGATGGAGGTTTTCCTTCCTGGTTCTGGTCCAGATGGAGATTTTCCTTCCTTGTTCTGGTTCTGATGGAGGTTTTCCTTCCTGGTTCTGGTTCTGATGGTAGTTTTCTTTCCTGGTTCTGGTACTGATGGAGGTTTTCCTTCCCGGTACTGGTCCTGATGGAGGTTTTCCTTCCTGGTTCTGGTTCTGGTCCAGATGGAGGTTTTCCTTCCTGGTTCTCGTCCTGGTTGAGGTTTTCCTTCCTGGTTCTAGTTCTGATGGAGGTTTTCCTTCCTGATTCTGGTCCTGATGGAGGTTTTCTTTCCTGGTTCTGGTTCTGATGGAGGTTTTCCTTCCTGGTTCACGTCCAGATGAAGGTTTTCCTTCCTGGTTCTGGTCTTGATGGAGGTTTTCCTTTCTGGTTCTGGTTCTGACGGAGGTTTTCCTTCCCGGTTCTGGTCCTGATGGAGGTTTCCTTCCTGGTTCTGGTTCTGGTCCAGATGGAGGTTTTCCTTCCTGGTTCTGGTTCTGGTTCTGATGGAGGATTTCCTTCCTGGTTCTGGTGCAGATGGAGGTTTTCCTCCCTGGTTCAGGTTCTGATGGAGGTTTTCCTTCCTGGTTCTGGTTCTGATGGAGGTTTTCCTTCCTTATTCTGGTCCTGATGGAGGTTTTCTTTCCTGGTTCTGGTTCTGATGGAGGTTTTCCTTCCTGGTTCTGGTCCAGATGGAGATTTTCCTTCTTGGTTCTGGTTCTGATGGAGGTTTTCCTTCCTGGTTCTGGTTCTGATGGTAGTTTTCTTTCCTGGTTCTATTTCTGATGGAGGTTTTCCTTCCCGGTACTGGTCCTGATGGAGGTTTTCCTTCCTGGTTCTGGTTCTGGTCCAGATGGAGGTTTTCCTTCCTGGTTCTCGTCCTGGTTGAGGTTTTCCTTCCTGGTTCTAGTTCTGATGGAGGTTTTCCTTCCTGATTCTGGTCCTGATGGAGGTTTTCCTTCCTGGTTCTGGTCCTGATGGAGGTTTTCCTTCCTGGTTCTGGTCCTGATGGACATTTTCCTCCCTGGTTCAGGTCCTGATGGAGGTTTTCCTTCCTGGTTCTGGTCCTGATGGAGGTTTTCCTTCCTGGTTCTGGTCCAGATGGAGGTTTTCCTTCCTGGTTCTGGTCATGATGGAGGTTTTCCTTCCTGGTTCTGGTTCTGGTCCAGATGGAGGTTTTTCTTCCTCGTTCTGGTCCTGATGGAGGTTTTCCTTCCTGATTCTGGTCCTAATGGAGGTTTGCTTTCCTGGTTCTGGTTCTGATGGAGGTTTTCCTTCCTGGTTCTGGTCCAGATGGAGGTTTTCCTTCCTGATTCTGGTCCTAATGGAGGTTTTCCTTCCTGTTTCTGGTCCTGATGGAGGTTTTCTTTCCTGGTTCTGGTTCTGATGGAGATTTTCCTTCCTGGTTCTGGTCCAGAATGAGGTTTTCCTTCCTGATTCTGGTCCTGATGGAGGTTTTCATTCCTTGTTCTGGTTCTGATGGAGGTTTTCCTTCCTAGTTCTGGTTCTGATGGAGGTTTTCCTTCCCGGTTCCGGTCCTGATGGAGGTTTTCCTTCCTGGTTCTGGTTCTGGTCCAGATGGAGGTTTTTCTTCCCCGTTCTGGTTCTGATGGAGGTTTTCCTTCCCGGTTCTGGTCCTGATGGAGATTTTCTTTCCTGGTTCTGGTTCTGGTCCAGATGGAGGTTTTTCTTCCTCGTTCTGGTCCTGATGGAGGTTTTCCTTCCTGGTTCTGGTCCTGATGGAGGTTTTACTTCCTGGTTCTGGTTCTGATGGAGGTTTTCCATCCTGGTTCTGGTCCTGATGGAGGTTTTCCTTCCTGGTCCTGGTCCTGATGGAGGTTTTCTTTCCTGGTTCTGGTCCTGATGGAGGTTTTCCTTCCTGGTTCTGGTCCTGATGGAGGTTTTCCTTCCTGGTTCTGGTCCTGATGGACATTTTCCTCCCTGGTTCTGGTCCTGATGGAGGTTTTCTTTCCTGGTTCTGGTCCAGATGGAGGTTTTCCTTCCTGGTTCTGGTCCTGATGGAGGTTTTCCTTCCTGGTTCTGGTTCTGGTCCAGATGGAGGTTTTTCTTCCTCGTTCTGGTCCTGATGGAGGTTTTCCTTCCTGATTCTGGTCCTGATGGAGGTTTTACTTCCTGGTTCTGGTTCTGATGGAGGTTTTCCTTCTTACTTATTCTGGTCCTAATGGAGGTTTTCCTTCCTGGTTTTGGTCCAGATGGAGGTTTTCCTTGTTACTTATTCAGGTCCTAATGGAGGTTTTCCTTCTTGGTTCAGGTCCAGATGGAGGTTTTCATTCCTGGTTCTGGTTCTGATGGAGGTTTTCCTTCCTAGTTCTGGTTCTAATGGAGGTTTTCCTTCCCGGTTCCGGTCCTGATGGAGGTTTTCCTTCCTGGTTCTGGTTCTGGTCCAGATGGAGGTTTTTCTTCACCGTTCTGGTTCTGATGGAGGTTTTCCTTCCCGGTTCCGGTCCTGATGGAGGTTTTCCAACCTGGTTCTGGTTCTGGTCCAGATGGAGGTTTTTCTTCCTCGTTCTGGTCCTGATGGAGGTTTTCCTTCCTGGTTCTGGTCTTGATGGAGGTTTTACTTCCTGGTTCTGGTTCTGATGGAGGTTTTCCATCCTGGTTCTGGTCCTGATGGAGGTTTTCCTTCCTGGTCCTGGTACTGATGGAGGTTTTCTTTCCTGGTTCTGGTCCTGATGGAGGTTTTCCTTCCTGGTTCTGGTCCTGATGGACATTTTCCTCCCTGGTTCAGGTCCTGATGGAGGTTTTCCTTCCTGGTTCTGATCCTGATGGAGGTTTTCTTTCCTGGTTCTGGTCCAGATGGAGGTTTTCCTTCCTGGTTCTGGTCCTGATGGAGGTTTTCCTTCCTGGTTCTGGTTCTGGTCCAGATGGAGGTTTTTCTTCCTCGTTCTGGTCCTGATGGAGGTTTTCCTTCCTGATTCTGGTCCTGATGGAGGTTTTACTTCCTGGTTCTGGTTCTGATGGAGGTTTTCCATTCTGGTTCTGGTCCTGATGGAGGTTTTCCGTCCTGGTCCTGGTCCTGATGGAGGTTTTCTTTCCTGGTTCTGGTCCTGATGGAGGTTTTCCTTCCTGGTTCTGGTCCTTATGGAGGTTTTCCTTCCTGGTTCTGGTCCTGATGGAGGTTTTTTCTTCCTGGTTCTGGTCCTGATGGAGGTTTTCCTTCCTGGTTCTGGTCCTGATGGAGGTTTTCCTTCCTGGTTCTGGTCCAGATGGAGGTTTTCCTTCCTGATTCTGGTCCTGATGGAGGTTTTCCTTCCTGGTTCTGGTCCAGATGGAGGTTTTCTATCCTGGTTCTGGTTCTGATGGAGGTTTTCCTTCCCGGTTCTGGTCCTGATGGAGGTTTTCCTTCCTTGTTCTGGTTCTGATCCAGACGGAGGTTTTTCTTCCTGGTTCTGGTCCTGATGGAGGTTTTCTTTGCTGGTTCTTTTTCTGATGGAGGTTTTCCTTCCTGGTTCTGGTCCAGATGAAGGTTTTCCTTCCTGGTTCTGGTCCTGATGGAGGTTTTCCTTTCTGGTTCTGGTTCTGATGGAGGTTTTCCTTCCCGGTTCTGGTCCTGATGGAGGTTTTCCTTCCTGGTTCTGGTTCTGGTCCAGATGGAGGTTTTCCTCCCTGGTTCTGGTTCTTGTCCAGATGGAGGTTTTCCTTTCTGGTTCTGGTTCTGATGGAGGTTTTCCTTCCCGGTTCTGGTCCTGATGGAGGTTTTCCTTCCTGGTTCTGGTTCTGGTCCAGATGGAGGTTTTCCTTCCTGGTTCTGGTTCTGGTCCAGATGGAGGTTTTTCTTCCCCGTTCTGGTTCTGATGGAGGTTTTCCTTCCCGGTTCTGGTCCTGATGGAGGTTTTCCTTCCTGGTTCTGGTTCTGGTCCAGATGGAGGTTTTTCTTCCTCGTTCTGGTCCTGATGGAGGTTTTCTTTCCTGGTTCTGGTCCTGATGGAGGTTTTCCTTCCTGGTTCTGGTCCTGATGGAGGTTTTCCTTCCTGGTTCTGGTCCTGATGGACATTTTCCTCCCTGGTTCTGGTCCTGATGGAGGTTTTCTTTCCTGGTTCTGGTCCAGATGGAGGTTTTCCTTCCTGGTTCTGGTCCGGATGGAGGTTTTCCTTCCTGGTTCTGGTTCTGGTCCAGATGGAGGTTTTTCTTCCTCGTTCTGGTCCTGATGGAGGTTTTCCTTCCTGATTCTGGTCCTAATGGAGGTTTTCTTTCCTGGTTCTGGTTCTAATGGAGGTTTTCCTTCCTGGTTCTGGTCCAGATGGAGGTTTTCCTTCCTGATTCTGGTCCTAATGGAGGTTTTCCTTCCTGTTTCTGGTCCTGATGGAGGTTTTCTTTCCTGGTTCTGGTTCTGATCGAGGTTTTCCTTCCTGGTTCTGGTCCAGAATGAGGTTTTCCTTCCTGGTTCTGGTCCTGATGGAGGTTTTCATTCCTGGTTCTGGTTCTGATGGAGGTTTTCCTTCCTAGTTCTGGTTCTGATGGAGGTTTTCCTTCCCGGTTCCGGTCCTGATGGAGGTTTTCCTTCCTGGATCTGGTTCTGGTCCAGATGGAGGTTTTTCTTCCCCGTTCTGGTTCTGATGGAGGTTTTCCTTCCCGGTTCCGGTCCTGATGGAGGTTTTCCTTCCTGGTTCTGGTTCTGGTCCAGATGGAGGTTTTTCTCCCTCGTTCTGGTCCTGATGGAGGTTTTCCTTCCTGGTTCTGGTCTTGATGGAGGTTTTACTTCCTGGTTCTGGTTCTGATGGAGGTTTTCCATCCTGGTTCTGGTCCTGATGGAGGTTTTCCTTCCTGGTTCTGGTCCTGATGAACATTTTCCTCCCTGGTTCAGGTCCTGATGGAGGTTTTCCTTCCTGGTTCTGATCCTGATGGAAGTTTTCTTTCCTGGTTCTGGTCCAGATGGAGGTTTTCCTTCCTGGTTCTTGTCCTGATGGAGGTTTTCCTTCCTGGTTCTGGTTCTGGTCCAGATGGAGGTTTTTCTTCCTCGTTCTGGTCCTGATGGAGGTTTTCCTTCCTGGTTCTGGTCCTGATGGAGGTTTTACTTCCTGGTTCTGGTTCTGATGGAGGTTTTCCATCCTGGTTCTGGTCCTGATGGAGGTTTTCCTTCCTGGTCCTGGTCCTGATGGAGGTTTTCTTTCCTGGTTCTGGTCCTGATGGAGGTTTTCCTTCCTGGTTCTGGTCCTGATGGAGGTTTTCCTTCCTGGTTCTGGTCCTGATGGACATTTTCCTCCCTGGTTCTGGTCCTGATGGAGGTTTTCTTTCCTGGTTCTGGTCCAGATGGAGGTTTTCCTTCCTGGTTCTGGTCCTGATGGAGGTTTTCCTTCCTGGTTCTGGTTCTGGTCCAGATGGAGGTTTTTCTTCCTCGTTCTGGTCCTGATGGAGGTTTTCCTTCCTGATTCTGGTCCTGATGGAGGTTTTACTTCCTGGTTCTGGTTCTGATGGAGGTTTTCCTTCTTACTTATTCTGGTCCTAATGGAGGTTTTCCTTCCTGGTTTTGGTCCAGATGGAGGTTTTCCTTGTTACTTATTCAGGTCCTAATGGAGGTTTTCCTTCTTGGTTCAGGTCCAGATGGAGGTTTTCATTCCTGGTTCTGGTTCTGATGGAGGTTTTCCTTCCTAGTTCTGGTTCTAATGGAGGTTTTCCTTCCCGGTTCCGGTCCTGATGGAGGTTTTCCTTCCTGGTTCTGGTTCTGGTCCAGATGGAGGTTTTTCTTCACCGTTCTGGTTCTGATGGAGGTTTTCCTTCCCGGTTCCGGTCCTGATGGAGGTTTTCCAACCTGGTTCTGGTTCTGGTCCAGATGGAGGTTTTTCTTCCTCGTTCTGGTCCTGATGGAGGTTTTCCTTCCTGGTTCTGGTCTTGATGGAGGTTTTACTTCCTGGTTCTGGTTCTGATGGAGGTTTTCCATCCTGGTTCTGGTCCTGATGGAGGTTTTCCTTCCTGGTCCTGGTACTGATGGAGGTTTTCTTTCCTGGTTCTGGTCCTGATGGAGGTTTTCCTTCCTGGTTCTGGTCCTGATGGACATTTTCCTCCCTGGTTCAGGTCCTGATGGAGGTTTTCCTTCCTGGTTCTGATCCTGATGGAGGTTTTCTTTCCTGGTTCTGGTCCAGATGGAGGTTTTCCTTCCTGGTTCTGGTCCTGATGGAGGTTTTCCTTCCTGGTTCTGGTTCTGGTCCAGATGGAGGTTTTTCTTCCTCGTTCTGGTCCTGATGGAGGTTTTCCTTCCTGATTCTGGTCCTGATGGAGGTTTTACTTCCTGGTTCTGGTTCTGATGGAGGTTTTCCATTCTGGTTCTGGTCCTGATGGAGGTTTTCCGTCCTGGTCCTGGTCCTGATGGAGGTTTTCTTTCCTGGTTCTGGTCCTGATGGAGGTTTTCCTTCCTGGTTCTGGTCCTTATGGAGGTTTTCCTTCCTGGTTCTGGTCCTGATGGAGGTTTTTTCTTCCTGGTTCTGGTCCTGATGGAGGTTTTCCTTCCTGGTTCTGGTCCTGATGGAGGTTTTCCTTCCTGGTTCTGGTCCAGATGGAGGTTTTCCTTCCTGATTCTGGTCCTGATGGAGGTTTTCCTTCCTGGTTCTGGTCCAGATGGAGGTTTTCTATCCTGGTTCTGGTTCTGATGGAGGTTTTCCTTCCCGGTTCTGGTCCTGATGGAGGTTTTCCTTCCTTGTTCTGGTTCTGATCCAGACGGAGGTTTTTCTTCCTGGTTCTGGTCCTGATGGAGGTTTTCTTTGCTGGTTCTTTTTCTGATGGAGGTTTTCCTTCCTGGTTCTGGTCCAGATGAAGGTTTTCCTTCCTGGTTCTGGTCCTGATGGAGGTTTTCCTTTCTGGTTCTGGTTCTGATGGAGGTTTTCCTTCCCGGTTCTGGTCCTGATGGAGGTTTTCCTTCCTGGTTCTGGTTCTGGTCCAGATGGAGGTTTTCCTCCCTGGTTCTGGTTCTTGTCCAGATGGAGGTTTTCCTTTCTGGTTCTGGTTCTGATGGAGGTTTTCCTTCCCGGTTCTGGTCCTGATGGAGGTTTTCCTTCCTGGTTCTGGTTCTGGTCCAGATGGAGGTTTTCCTTCCTGGTTCTGGTTCTGGTCCAGATGGAGGTTTTTCTTCCCCGTTCTGGTTCTGATGGAGGTTTTCCTTCCCGGTTCTGGTCCTGATGGAGGTTTTCCTTCCTGGTTCTGGTTCTGGTCCAGATGGAGGTTTTTCTTCCTCGTTCTGGTCCTGATGGAGGTTTTCTTTCCTGGTTCTGGTCCTGATGGAGGTTTTCCTTCCTGGTTCTGGTCCTGATGGAGGTTTTCCTTCCTGGTTCTGGTCCTGATGGACATTTTCCTCCCTGGTTCTGGTCCTGATGGAGGTTTTCTTTCCTGGTTCTGGTCCAGATGGAGGTTTTCCTTCCTGGTTCTGGTCCGGATGGAGGTTTTCCTTCCTGGTTCTGGTTCTGGTCCAGATGGAGGTTTTTCTTCCTCGTTCTGGTCCTGATGGAGGTTTTCCTTCCTGATTCTGGTCCTAATGGAGGTTTTCTTTCCTGGTTCTGGTTCTAATGGAGGTTTTCCTTCCTGGTTCTGGTCCAGATGGAGGTTTTCCTTCCTGATTCTGGTCCTAATGGAGGTTTTCCTTCCTGTTTCTGGTCCTGATGGAGGTTTTCTTTCCTGGTTCTGGTTCTGATCGAGGTTTTCCTTCCTGGTTCTGGTCCAGAATGAGGTTTTCCTTCCTGGTTCTGGTCCTGATGGAGGTTTTCATTCCTGGTTCTGGTTCTGATGGAGGTTTTCCTTCCTAGTTCTGGTTCTGATGGAGGTTTTCCTTCCCGGTTCCGGTCCTGATGGAGGTTTTCCTTCCTGGATCTGGTTCTGGTCCAGATGGAGGTTTTTCTTCCCCGTTCTGGTTCTGATGGAGGTTTTCCTTCCCGGTTCCGGTCCTGATGGAGGTTTTCCTTCCTGGTTCTGGTTCTGGTCCAGATGGAGGTTTTTCTCCCTCGTTCTGGTCCTGATGGAGGTTTTCCTTCCTGGTTCTGGTCTTGATGGAGGTTTTACTTCCTGGTTCTGGTTCTGATGGAGGTTTTCCATCCTGGTTCTGGTCCTGATGGAGGTTTTCCTTCCTGGTTCTGGTCCTGATGAACATTTTCCTCCCTGGTTCAGGTCCTGATGGAGGTTTTCCTTCCTGGTTCTGATCCTGATGGAAGTTTTCTTTCCTGGTTCTGGTCCAGATGGAGGTTTTCCTTCCTGGTTCTTGTCCTGATGGAGGTTTTCCTTCCTGGTTCTGGTTCTGGTCCAGATGGAGGTTTTTCTTCCTCGTTCTGGTCCTGATGGAGGTTTTCCTTCCTGATTCTGGTCGTGATGGAGGTTTTACTTCCTGGTTCTGGTTCTGATGGAGGTTTTCCATTCTGGTTCTGGTCCTGATGGAGGTTTTCCTTCCTGGTCCTGGTCCTGATGGAGGTTTTCTTTCCTGGTTCTGGTCCTGATGGAGGTTTTCCTTCCTGGTTCTGGTCCTTATGGAGGTTTTCCTTCCTGGTTCTGGTCCTGATGGAGGTTTTCCTTCCTGGTTCTGGTCCTGATGGAGGTTTTCCTTCCTGGTTCTGGTCCTGATGGAGGTTTTCCTCCCTTGTTCTGGTTCTTGACCTGATGGAGGTTTTCCTTCCTGGTTCTGGTCCAGATGGAGGTTTTCCTTCCTGATTCTGGTCCTGATGGAGGTTTTCCTTCCTGGTTCTGGTCCAGATGGAGGTTTTCCTTCCTGGTTCTGGTTCTGATGGAGGTTTTCCTTCCCGGTTCTGGTCCTGATGGAGGTTTTCCCTCCTGGTTCTGGTTCTTGTCCAGACGGAGGTTTTTCTTCCTGGTTCTGGTCCTGATGGAGGTTTTCTTTCCTGGTTCTGTTTCTGATGGAGGTTTTCCTTCCTGGTTCTGGTCCAGATGAAGGTTTTCCTTCCTGGTTCTGGTCCTGATGGAGGTTTTCCTTTCTGGTTCTGGTTCTGATGGAGGTTTTTCTTTCCCGGTTCTGGTCCTGATGGAGGTTTTCCTTCCTGGTTCTGGTTCTGCTCCAGATGGAGGTTTTCCTCCCTGGTTCTGGTTCTTGTCCAGATGGAGGTTTTCCTTCCTGGTTCTGGTTCTGATGGAGGTTTTCCTTCCCGGTTCGGGTCCTGATGGAGGTTTTCCTTCCTGGTTCTGGTTCTGGTCCAGATGGAGGTTTTCCTTCCTGGTTCTGGTTCTGGTCCAGATGGAGGTTTTCTTTCCTGGTTCTTGTTCTGATGAAGGTTTTCCTTCCTGATTCTGGTTCTGATCGAGGTTTTCCTTCCCGGTTCTGGTCCTGATGGAGATTTTCCTTCCTGGTCCTGGTCCTGATGGAGGTTTTCTTTCCTGGTTCTGGTCCTGATGGAGGTTTTCCTTCCTGGTTCTGGTCCTGATGGAGGTTTTCCTTCCTGGTTCTGGTCCTGATGGAGGTTTTCCTTCCTGGTTCTGGTCCTGATGGAGGTTTTCCTTCCTGGTTCTGGTCCTGATGGAGGTTTTCCTCCCTTTTTCTGGTTCTTGACCTGATGGAGGTTTTCCTTCCTGGTTCTGGTTCTGGTCCAGATGGAGGTTTTACTTCCTGGTTCTGGTTCTGGTCCAGATGGAGGTTTTCCTTCCTGATTCTGGTCCTGATGGAGGTTTTCCTTCCTGGTTCTGGTCCAGATGGAGGTTTTCTTTCCGGGTTCTGGTTCTGATGGAGGTTTTCCTTCCCGGTTCTGGTCCTGATGGAGGTTTTCCTTCCTGGTTCTGGTTCTGGTCCAGACGGAGGTTTTTCTCCCTGGTTCTGGTCCTGATGGAGGTTTTCTTTCCTGGTTCTGTCTCTGATGGAGGTTTTCCTTCCTGGTTCTGGTCCAGATGAAGGTTTTCCTTCCTGGTTCTGGTCCTGATGGAGGTTTTCTTTCCTGGTTCTGTCTCTGATGGAGGTTTTCCTTCCTGGTTCTGGTCCAGATGAAGGTTTCCCTTCCTGGTTCTGGTCCTGATGGAGGTTTTTCTTCCTGGTTCTGGTTCTGATGGAGGTTTTCCTTCCCGGTTCTGGTCCTGATGGAGGTTTTCCTTCCTGGTTCTGGTTCTGGTCCAGATGGAGGTTTTACTTCCTGGTTCTGGTTCTGGTCCAGATGGAGGTTTTCTTTCCTGGTTCTTGTTCTGATGAAGGTTTTCCTTCCTGATTCTGGTTCTGATGGAGGTTTTCCTTCCCGGTTCTGGTCCTGATGGAGGTTTTCCTTCCTGGTTCTTGTTCTGGTTCTGATGGAGGTTTTCCTTCCTGGTTCTGGTCCAGATGGACGTTTTCCTTCCTGGTTCTGGTCCTGATTGAGGTTTTCTTTCCTGGTTCTGGTTCTGATGGAGGTTTTCCTTCCTTATTCTGGTTCTGATGGAGGTTTTCCTTCCTGATTCTGGTCGTGATGGAGGTTTTCTTTCCTGGTTCTGGTTCTGATGGAGGTTTTCCTTCCTGGTTCTGGTCCTGATGGAGGTTTTCTTTCTTGGTTCTGGTCCTGATGGAGGTTTTCCTTCCTGGTTGTGGTTCTGGTCCTGATGGAGGTTTTCCCTCCTGGTTCTGGTCCTGATGGAGGTTTTCCTTCCCGGTTCTGGTCCTGATGGAGGTTTTTCTTCCTGGTTCTGGTTCTGGTCCTGATGGAGGTTTTCCTTCCAGGTTCTGGTCCTGATGGAGGTTTTCCTTCCTGGTTCTGGTCCTGATGGAGGTTTTCCTTCCTGGTTCTGGTTCTGATAGAGGTTTTCCTTCCCGGTTCTGGTTCTGATGGAGGTTTTCCTTCCCGGGTCTGGTCCTGGTGGAGGTTTTCCTTCCTGGTTCTGGTTCTGGTCCAGATGGTGGTTTTCCTTCCTGGTTCTGGTCCTGATGGAGGTTTTCTTTCCTAATTCTTTTTCTGATGGACGTTTTTCTTCCCTGTTCTGTTTCTGATGGAGGTTTTCCTTCCTGGTTCTGGTTATGATGGAGGTTTTTCTTCCTGGTTCTGGTTCTCGTCCTGATGGAGGTTTTCTTTCCTGGTTCTGGTTATGATGGAGGTTTTCCTTCCCGGTTCTGGTCCTGATGGAGGTTTTCCTTTCTGGTTCTGGTCCTGATGGAGGTTTTCCTTCCCTGTTCTGGTCCAGATGGAGGTTTTCTTTCCTGTTTCTTGTCCAGATGGAGGTTTTCCTCCCTGGTTCTTGTCCTGATGGAGGTTTTCCTTCCTGGTTCTGGTCCAGATGGAGGTTTTCCTTCCTGGTTCTGGTCCTGATGGAGGTTTTCTTTCCTGGTTCTGGTTCTGATGGAGGTTTTCCTTCCTGGTTCTGGTCCTGATGGAGGTTTTCTTTCCTAGTTCTGGTTCTGATGGAGGTTTTCCTTCCCGTTTCTGGTCCTGATGGAGGTTTTCCTTCCTGGTTCTGGTCCTGATGGAGGTTTTCCTTCCTGGTTCTGGTTCTGGTCCAGATGGAGGTTTTACTTCCTGGTTCTGGTTCTGGTCCAGATGGAGGGTTTCCTTCCTGGTTCTGGTCCTGATGGAGGTTTTCTTTCTTGGTTCTGGTCCTGATGGAGGTTTTCCTTCCTGGTTCTGGTTCTGGTCCAGATGGAGGTTTTCCCTCCTGGTTCTGGTCCTGATGGAGGTTGTCCTTCCCGGTTCTGGTCCTGATGGAGGTTTTTCTTCCTGGTTCTGGTTCTGGTCCAGATGGAGGTTTTCCTTCCAGGTTCTGGTTCTGATGGAGGTTTTCCTTCCTGGTTCTGGTTCTGATGGAGGTTTTCCCTCCTGGTTCTGGTCCTGATGGAGGTTGTCCTTCCCGGTTCTGGTCCTGATGGAGGTTTTTCTTCCTGGTTCTGGTTCTGGTCCAGATGGAGGTTTTCCTTCCTGTCTCTGGTTCTGATGGAGGTTTTCCTTCCTGGTTCTGGTTCTGATGGAGGTTTTCCTTCCCGGTTCTGGTTCTGATGGAGGTTTTCCTTCCTGGTTCTGGTCCTGATGGAGGTTTTCTTTCCTGGTTCTTGTCCTGATGGAGGTTTTCCTTCCTGGTTCTGGTCCTGATGGAGGTTTTCCTTCCTGGTTCTGGTCCTGATGGAGGTTTTCCTTCCTGGTTCTGGTTCTGGTCCAGATGGAGGTTTTACTTCCTGGTTCTGGTTCTGAATGAGGTTTTCCTTCCCGGTTCTGGTCCTGATGGAGGTTTTCCTTCCTGGTTCTGGTTCTGGTCCAGATGGAGGTTTTACTTCCTGGTTCTGGTTCTGGTCCAGATGGAGGTTTTCCTTCCTGGTTCTGGTCCTGATGGAGGTTTTCTTTCTTGGTTCTGGTTCTGATGGAGGTTTTCCTTCCTGGTTCTGGTCCAGATGGAGGTTTTCTTTCCTGGTTCTGGTCCAGATGGAGATTTTCCTTCCTGGTTCTGGTCCTGATTGAGGTTTTCTTTCCTGGTTCTGGTTCTGATGGAGGTTTTCTTTCCTGGTTCTGGTTCTGATGGAGGTTTTCCTTCCCGGTTCTGGTCCTGATGGAGGTTTTCCTTCCTGGTTCTGGTTCTGTTCCAGATGGAGGTTTTCCTTCCTGGTTCTGGTCCTGATTGAGGTTTTCTTTCCTGGTTCTGGTTCTGATGAAGGTTTGACTTCCTGATTCTGGTTCTGATGGAGGTTTTCCTTCCCGGTTCTGGTCCTGATGGAGGTTTTCCTTCCTGGTTCTGGTTCTGGTCCAGATGGAGGTTTTCCTTCCTGGTTCTGGTCCTGATGGAGGTTTTCTTTCCTGGTTCTGGTTCTGATGGACGTTTTCCTTCCTGGTTCTGCTCCTGATGGAGGTTTTCCTTCCTGGTTCTGGTCCTGGTGGAGGTTTTCCTTCCTGGTTCTGGTTCTGATGGAGGTTTTCCTTCCTGATTCTGGTCCTGATGGAGGTTTTCTTTCCTGGTTCTGGTCCAGATGGAGATTTTCCTTCCTGGTTCTGGTCCTGATTGAGGTTTTCTTTCCTGGTTCTGGTTCTGATGGAGGTTTTCTTTCCTGGTTCTGGTTCTGATGGAGGTTTTCCTTCCCGGTTCTGGTCCTGATGGAGGTTTTCCTTCCTGGTTCTGGTTCTGGTCCAGATGGAGGTTTTCCTTCCTGCTTCTGGTCCTGATGGAGGTTTTCTTTCCTGGTTCTGTTTCTGATGGTGGTTTTACTTCCTGGTTCTGGTCCAGATGGAGGTTTTCCTTCCTGATTCTGGTTCTGATGGAGGTTTTCCTTCCTGATTCTGGTCCTGATGGAAGTTTTCTTTCCTGGTTCTGGTTCTGATGGAGGTTTTCCTTCCTGGTTCTGGTCCAGATGGAGGTTTTCCTTCCTGGTTCTGGTTCTGATGGAGGTTTTCCTTCCTGGTTCTGGTTCTGATGGAGGTTTTCCTTCCTGATTCTGGTCCTGATGGAGGTTTTCCTTCCTGGTTCTGGTCCAGATGGAGGTTTTCTTTCCTGGTTCTGGTTCTGATGGAGGTTTTCCTTCCCGGTTCTGGTCCTGATGGAGGTTGTCCTTCCTGGTTCTGGTTCTGGTCCAGATGGAGGTTTTCCTTCCAGTTTCTGGTCCTGATGAAGGTTTTTTTTTCCTGGTTCTGTTTCTGATGGAGGTTTTCCTTCCTGGTTCTGGTCCAGAATGAGGTTTTCCTTCCTGGTTCTGGTCCTGATTGAGGTTTTCATTCCTGGTTCTGGTTCTGATGGAGGTTTTCCTTCCTAGTTCTTGTTCTGATGAAGGTTTTCCTTCCTGGTTCTGGTTCTGATGGAGGTTTTCCTTCCCGGTTCTGGTCCTGATGGAGGTTTTCCTTCCTGGTTCTGGTTCTGTTTCTGATGGAGGTTTTCCTTCCTGGTTCTGGTCCAGAATGAGGTTTTCCTTCCTGGTTCTGGTCCTGATGGAGGTTTTCATTCCTGGTTCTGGTTCTGATGGAGGTTTTCCTTCCTAGTTCTGGTTCTGATGAAGGTTTTCCTTCCTGATTCTGGTTCTGATGGAGGTTTTCCTTCCTGATTCTGGGTCTGATGGAGGTTTTCCTTCCTGGTTCTGGTTCTGATGGAAGTTTTCCTTCCTGATTCTGGTCCTGATGGAGGTTTTCTTTCCTGGTTCTGGTTCTGATGGAGGTTTTCCTTCCTGGTTCTGGTCCAGATGGAGATTTTCCTTCCTGGTTCTGGTTCTGATGGAGGTTTTCCTTCCTGGTTCTGGTTCTGATGGAGGTTTTCTTTCCTGGTTCTGGTTCTGATGGAGGTTTTCCTTCCCGGTTCTGGTCCTGATGGAGGTTTTCCTTCCTGGTTCTGGTTCTGGTCCAGATGGAGGTTTTCCTTCCTGGTTCTGGTCCTGATGGAGGTTTTCTTTCCTGGTTCTGCTCCTGATGGAGGTTTTCCTTCCTGGTTCTGGTCCTGGTGGAGGTTTTCCTTCCTGGTTCTGGTTCTGATGGAGGTTTTCTTTCCTGGTTCTGGTTCTGATGGAGGTTTTCTTTCCTGGTTCTGGTTCTGATGGAGGTTTTCCTTTCCGGTTCTGGTCTTGATGGAGGTTTTCCTTCCTGGTTCTGGTTCTGGTCCTGATGGAGGTTTTCCTTCCTGGTTCTGGTCCAGATGGAGGTTTTCCTTCCTGGTTCTGGTCCTGATGGAGGTTTTCCTTCCTGGTTCTGGTCCTAATGGAGGTTTTCCTTCCCGGTTCTGGTCCTGATGGAGGTTTTCCTTCCTGGTTCTGGTTCTGGTTCTGATGGAGGTTTTCCTTCCTGGTTCTGGTTCTGATGGAGGTTTTCCTTCCTGGTTCTGGTCCTGATGGAGGTTTTCATTCCTGGTTCTGGTTCTGATGGAGGTTTTCCTTCCTAGTTCTGGTTCTGATGAAGGTTTTCCTTCCTGATTCTGGTTCTGATGGAGGTTTTCCTTCCTGATTCTGGGTCTGATGGAGGTTTTCCTTCCTGGTTCTGGTTCTGATGGAGGTTTTCTTTCTTGGTTCTGGTTCTGATGGAGGTTTTCCTTCCTGGTTCTGGTCCAGATGGAGATTTTCCTTCCTGGTTCTGGTTCTGATGGAGGTTTTCCTTCCTGGTTCTGGTTCTGATGGAGGTTTTCTTTCCTGGTTCTGGTTCTGATGGAGGTTTTCCTTCCCGGTTCTGGTCATGATGGAGGTTTTCCTTCCTGGTTCTGGTTCTGGTCCTGATGGAGGTTTTCCTTCCTGGTTCTGGTCCTGATGGAGGTTTTCTTTCCTGGTTCTGCTCCTGATGGAGGTTTTCCTTCCTGGTTCTGGTCCTGGTGGAGGTTTTCCTTCCTGGTTCTGGTTCTGATGGAGGTTTTCCTTCCTGATTCTGGTCCTGATGGAGGTTTTCTTTCCTGGTTCTGGTTCTGATGGAGGTTTTCCTTCCTGGTTCTGGTCCAGATGGAGGTTTTCTTTCCTGGTTCTGGTCCAGATGGAGATTTTCCTTCCTGGTTCTGGTCCTGATTGAGGTTTTCTTTCCTGGTTCTGGTTCTGGTCCTGATGGAGGTTTTCCTTCCTGGTTCTTGTCCAGATGGAGGTTTTCCTTCCCGGTTCTGGTCCTGATGGAGGTTTTCCTTCCTGGTTCTGGTTCTGGTCCAGATGGAGGTTTTCCTTCCTGGTTCTGGTCCTGATGGAGGTTTTCTTTCCTGGTTCTGGTGCTTATGGACGTTTTCCTTCCTGGTTCTGCCCCTGATGGAGGTTTTCCTTCCCGGTTCTGGTCCTGATGGACGTTTTCCTTCCTGGTTCTGCCCCTGATGGAGGTTTTCCTTCCCGGTTCTGGTCCTGATGGAGGTTTTCCTTCCTGGTTCTGGTTCTGGTCCAGATGGAGGTTTTCCTTCCTGGTTCTGGTCCTGATGGAGGTTTTCTTTCCTGGTTCTGCTCCTGATGGAGGTTTTCCTTCCTGGTTCTGGTCCAGGTGGAGGTTTTCCTCCCTGGTTCTGGTTCTGATGGAGGTTTTCCTCCCTGATTCTGGTCCTGATGGAGGTTTTCTTTCCTGGTTCTGGTTCTGATGGAGGTTTTCCTTCCTGGTTCTGGTCCAGATGGAGGTTTTCTTTCCTGGTTCTGCTCCTGATGGAGGTTTTCCTTCCTGGTTCTGGTCCTGGTGGAGGTTTTCCTTCCTGGTTCTGGTTCTGATGGAGGTTTTCTTTCCTGGTTCTGGTTCTGATGGAGGTTTTCTTTCCTGGTTCTGGTTCTGATGGAGGTTTTCCTTTCCGGTTCTGGTCTTGATGGAGGTTTTCCTTCCTGGTTCTGGTTCTGGTCCTGATGGAGGTTTTCCTTCCTGGTTCTGGTCCAGATGGAGGTTTTCCTTCCCGGTTCTGGTCCTGATGGAGGTTTTCCTTCCTGGTTCTGGTTCTGGTTCTGATGGAGGTTTTCCTTCCTGGTTCTGGTTCTGATGGAGGTTTTCTTTCCTGGTTCTGGTCCTGATGGAGGTTTTCATTCCTGGTTCTGGTTCTGATGGAGGTTTTCCTTCCTAGTTCTGGTTCTGATGAAGGTTTTCCTTCCTGATTCTGGTTCTGATGGAGGTTTTCCTTCCTGATTCTGGGTCTGATGGAGGTTTTCCTTCCTGGTTCTGGTTCTGATGGAGATTTTCTTTCCTGGTTCTGGTTCTGATGGAGGTTTTCCTTCCTGGTTCTGGTCCAGATGGAGATTTTCCTTCCTGGTTCTGGTTCTGATGGAGGTTTTCCTTCCTGGTTCTGGTTCTGATGGAGGTTTTCTTTCCTGGTTCTGGTTCTGATGGAGGTTTTCCTTCCCGGTTCTGGTCCTGATGGAGGTTTTCCTTCCTGGTTCTGGTTCTGGTCCTGATGGAGGTTTTCCTTCCTGGTTCTGGTCCTGATGGAGGTTTTCTTTCCTGGTTCTGCTCCTGATGGAGGTTTTCCTTCCTGGTTCTGGTCCTGGTGGAGGTTTTCCTTCCTGGTTCTGGTTCTGATGGAGGTTTTCCTTCCCTATTCTGGTCCTGATGGAGGTTTTCTTTCCTGGTTCTGGTTCTGATGGAGGTTTTCCTTCCTGGTTCTGGTCCAGATGGAGGTTTTCTTTCCTGGTTCTGGTCCAGATGGAGATTTTCCTTCCTGGTTCTGGTCCTGATTGAGGTTTTCTTTCCTGGTTCTGGTTCTGATGGAGGTTTTCCTTTCCGGTTCTGGTCCTGATGGAGGTTTTCCTTCCTGGTTCTGGTTCTGGTCCTGATGGAGGTTTTCCTTCCTGGTTCTGGTCCAGATGGAGGTTTTCCTTCCCGGTTCTGGTCCTGATGGAGGTTTTCCTTCCTGGTTCTGGTTCTGGTCCAGATGGAGGTTTTCCTTCCTGGTTCTGGTCCTGATGGAGGTTTTCTTTCCTGGTTCTGGTGCTGATGGACGTTTTCCTTCCTGGTTCTGCCCCTGATGGAGGTTTTCCTTCCCGGTTCTGGTCCTGATGGAGGTTTTCCTTCCTGGTTCTGGTTCTGGTCCAGATGGAGGTTTTCCTTCCTGGTTCTGGTCCTGATGGAGGTTTTCTTTCCTGGTTCTGCTCCTGATGGAGGTTTTCCTTCCTGGTTCTGGTCCTGGTGGAGGTTTTCCTCCCTGGTTCTGGTTCTGATGGAGGTTTTCCTCCCTGATTCTGGTCCTGATGGAGGTTTTCTTTCCTGGTTCTGGTTCTGATGGAGGTTTTCCTTCCTGGTTCTGGTCCAGATGGAGGTTTTCTTTCCTGGTTCTGGTCCAGATGGAGATTTTCCTTCCTGGTTCTGGTCCTGATTGAGGTTTTCTTTCCTGGTTCTGGTTCTGATGGAGGTTTTCTTTCCTGGTTCTGGTTCTGATGGAGATTTTCCTTTCCGGTTCTGGTCCTGATGGAGGTTTTCCTTCCTGGTTCTGGTTCTGGTCCTGATGGAGGTTTTCCTTCCTGGTTCTGGTCCAGATGGAGGTTTTCATTCCCGGTTCTGGTCCTGATGGAGGTTTTCCTTCCTGGTTCTGGTTCTGGTCCAGATGGAGGTTTTCCTTCCTGGTTCTGGTCCTGATGGAGGTTTTCTTTCCTGGTTCTGGTGCTGATGGACGTTTTCCTTCCTGGTTCTGCTCCTGATGGAGGTTTTCCTTCCTGGTTCTGGTTCTGATGGAGGTTTTCCTTCCTGATTCTGGTCCTGATGGAGGTTTTCTTTCCTGGTTCTGGTTCTGATGGAGGTTTTCCTTCCTGATTCTGGTCCTGATGGAGGTTTTCCTTCCTGGTTCTGGTTCTGATGGAGGTTTTCCTTCCTGGTTCTGGTCCTGATTGAGGTTTTCCTTCCTG
Source organism: Telmatherina bonti (assembly GCF_933228915.1). Taxonomy (NCBI): domain Eukaryota; kingdom Metazoa; phylum Chordata; class Actinopteri; order Atheriniformes; family Telmatherinidae; genus Telmatherina; species Telmatherina bonti. The sequence continues at coordinate 5,677,527 of NC_136625.1, read as the reverse complement.
ATTCTGGTCCTGATGGAGGTTTTCTTTCCTGGTTCTGGTCCTGATGGAGGTTTTCTTTCCTGGTTCTGGTCCAGATGGAGGTTTTCCGTCCTGGTTCTGGTTCTGATGGAGGTTTTCCTTCCTGGTTCTGGTTCTGATGGAGGTTTTCCTTCCCGGTTCTGGTTCTGATGGAGATTTTCCTTCCTGGTTCTGGTCCTGATGGAGGTTTTCTTTCCTGGTTCTGGTTCTGATGGAGGTTTTCCTTCCTGGTTCTGGTCCAGATGGAGGTTTTCCTTCCTGGTTCTGGTTCTGATGGAGGTTTTCCTTCCTTGTTCTGGTCCAGATGGAGGTTTTCCTTCCTGGTTCTGGTCCTGATGGAGGTTTTCCTTCCTGGTTCTGGTCCTGACATAGGTTTTTCTTCCTGGCTCTGGTCTTGATGGAGGTTTTCCTTCCCGGTTCTGGTCCTGATGGAGGTTTTCCTTCCTGGTTCTGGTTCTGGTCCAGATGGAGTGTTTCCTTCCTGATTCTGGTTCTGATGGAGGTTTTCATTCCCGGTTCTGGTCCTGATGGAGGTTTCCCTTCCTGGTTCTGGTCCTGATGGAGGTTTTCCTTCCCGGTTCTGGTCCAGATGGAGGTTTTCCTTCCTGGTTCTTGTCCCAATGGAGGTTTTACTTCCTAGTTCTGGTCCTGATGGAGGTTTTCTTTCCCGGTTCTGGTCCTGATGGAGGTTTCCCTTCCCGGTTCTTATCCTTATGGAGGTTTTCCTTCCCGGTTCTTGTCCTGATGGAGGTTTTCCTTCCTGGTTCTGGTCCTGATGGAGGTTTTCTTTCCTGGTTCTGGTCCTGATGGAGGTTTTCCTTCCTGGTTCTCGTCCTGATGGAGGTTTTCCTTCCTGGTTCTGGTCCTGATGGAGGTTTTCCTTCCTGGTTCTGGTCCTGATGGAGGTTTTCCTCCCTGGTTCTGGTCCAGATGGAGGTTTTCCTTCCTGGTTCTGGCCCAGATGGAGATTTTCTTTCCTGGTTCTCTTCCTGATGGAGGTTTTCCTTCCTGGTTCTGGTCCTGGTGGAGGTTTTCCTCCCTGGTTCTGGTTCTGATGGAGGTTTTCCTCCCTGATTCTGGTCCTGATGGAGGTTTTCTTTCCTGGTTCTGGTTCTGATGGAGGTTTTCCTTCCTGGTTCTGGTCCAGATGGAGGTTTTCTTTCCTGGTTCTGGTCCAGATGGAGATTTTCCTTCCTGGTTCTGGTCCTGATTGAGGTTTTCTTTCCTGGTTCTGGTTCTGATGGAGGTTTTCTTTCCTGGTTCTGGTTCTGATGGAGATTTTCCTTTCCGGTTCTGGTCCTGATGGAGGTTTTCCATCCTGGTTCTGGTTCTGGTCCTGATGGAGGTTTTCCTTCCTGGTTCTGGTCCAGATGGAGGTTTTCATTCCCGGTTCTGGTCCTGATGGAGGTTTTCCTTCCTGGTTCTGGTTCTGGTCCAGATGGAGGTTTTCCTTCCTGGTTCTGGTCCTGATGGAGGTTTTCTTTCCTGGTTCTGGTGCTGATGGACGTTTTCCTTCCTGGTTCTGCTCGTGATGGAGGTTTTCCTTCCTGGTTCTGGTTCTGATGGAGGTTTTCCTTCCTGATTCTGGTCCTGATGGAGGTTTTCTTTCCTGGTTCTGGTCCTGATGGAGGTTTTCCTTCCTGGTTCTGGTTCTGATGGAGGTTTTCCTTCCCGGTTCTGGTCCTGATGGAGGTTTTCCTTCCTGGTTCTGGTTCTGGTCCAGATGGAGGTTTTCCTTCCTGGTTCTGGTCCTGATGGAGGTTTTCCTTCCTGGTTCTGGTCCTGATGGAGGTTTTCTTTCCTGGTTCTGGTGCTGATGGACGTTTTCCTTCCTGGTTCTTCTCCTGATGGAGGTTTTCCTTCCTGGTTCTGGTTCTGATGGAGGTTTTCCTTCCTGATTCTGGTTCTGATGGAGGTTTTCCTTCCTGATTCTGGTCCTGATGGAGGTTTTCCTTCCTGGTTCTGGTTCTGATGGAGGTTTTCCTTCCTGGTTCTGGTCCTGATGGAGGTTTTCCTTCCTTATTCTGGTCCTGATGGAGGTTTTCTTTCCTGGTTCTGGTCCTGATGGAGGTTTTCTTTCCTGGTTCTGGTCCAGATGGAGGTTTTCCGTCCTGGTTCTGGTTCTGATGGAGGTTTTCCTTCCTGGTTCTGGTTCTGATGGAGGTTTTCCTTCCCGGTTCTGGTTCTGATGGAGATTTTCCTTCCTGGTTCTGGTCCTGATGGAGGTTTTCTTTCCTGGTTCTGGTTCTGATGGAGGTTTTCCTTCCTGGTTCTGGTCCAGATGGAGGTTTTCCTTCCTGGTTCTGGTTCTGATGGAGGTTTTCCTTCCTTGTTCTGGTCCAGATGGAGGTTTTCCTTCCTGGTTCTGGTCCTGATGGAGGTTTTCCTTCCTGGTTCTGGTCCTGACATAGGTTTTTCTTCCTGGCTCTGGTTCTGATGGAGGTTTTCCTTCCCGGTTCTGGTCCTGATGGAGGTTTTCCTTCCTGGTTCTGGTTCTGGTCCAGATGGAGGTTTTCCTTCCTGGTTCTGGTTCTGATGGAGGTTTTCATTCCCGGTTCTGGTCCTGATGGAGGTTTCCCTTCCTGGTTCTGGTCCTGATGGAGGTTTTCCTTCCTGGGTCTGGTCCTGATGGAGGTTTTCTTTCCTGGTTCTGGTTCTGATGGAGGTTTTCCTTCCCGGTTCTGGTCCAGATGGAGGTTTTCCTTCCTGGTTCTTGTCCCAATGGAGGTTTTACTTCCTAGTTCTGGTCCTGATGGAGGTTTTCTTTCCCGGTTCTGGTCCTGATGGAGGTTTCCCTTCCCGGTTCTTATCCTTATGGAGGTTTTCCTTCCCGGTTCCTGTCCTGATGGAGGTTTTCCTTCCTGGTTCTGGTCCTGATGGAGGTTTTCTTTCCTGGTTCTGGTCCTGATGGAGGTTTTCCTTCCTGGTTCTGGTCCTGATGGAGGTTTTCTTTCCTGGTTCTGGTCCTGATGGAGGTTTTCCTTCCTGGTTCTGGTCCTGACATAGGTTTTTCTTCCTGGCTCTGGTTCTGATGGAGGTTTTCCTTCCCGGTTCTGGTCCTGATGGAGGTTTTCCTTCCTGGTTCTGGTTCTGGTCCAGATGGAGGTTTTCCTTCCTGGTTCTGGTTCTGATGGAGGTTTTCATTCCCGGTTCTGGTCCTGATGGAGGTTTCCCTTCCTGGTTCTGGTCCTGATGGAGGTTTTCCTTCCTGGGTCTGGTCCTGATGGAGGTTTTCTTTCCTGGTTCTGGTTCTGATGGAGGTTTTCCTTCCCGGTTCTGGTCCAGATGGAGGTTTTCCTTCCTGGTTCTTGTCCCAATGGAGGTTTTACTTCCTAGTTCTGGTCCTGATGGAGGTTTTCTTTCCCGGTTCTGGTCCTGATGGAGGTTTCCCTTCCCGGTTCTTATCCTTATGGAGGTTTTCCTTCCCGGTTCTTGTCCTGATGGAGGTTTTCCTTCCTGGTTCTGGTCCTGATGGAGGTTTTCTTTCCTGGTTCTGGTCCTGATGGAGGTTTTCCTTCCTGGTTCTCGTCCTGATGGAGGTTTTCCTTCCTGGTTCTGGTCCTGATGGAGGTTTTCCTTCCTGGTTCTGGTCCTGATGGAGGTTTTCCTTCCCGGTTCTGGTCCAGATGGAGGTTTTCCTTCCTGGTTCTTGTCCCAATGGAGGTTTTACTTCCTAGTTCTGGTCCTGATGGAGGTTTTCTTTCCCGGTTCTGGTCCTGATGGAGGTTTCCCTTCCCGGTTCTTATCCTTATGGAGGTTTTCCTTCCCGGTTCTTGTCCTGATGGAGGTTTTCCTTCCTGGTTCTGGTCCTGATGGAGTTTTTCTTTCCTGGTTCTGGTCCTGATGGAGGTTTTCCTTCCTGGTTCTCGTCCTGATGGAGGTTTTCCTTCCTGGTTCTGGTCCTGATGGAGGTTTTCCTTCCTGGTTCTGGTCCTGATGGAGGTTTTCCTCCCTGGTTCTGGTCCAGATGGAGGTTTTCCTTCCTGGTTCTGGCCCAGATGGAGATTTTCTTTCCTGGTTCTTGTCCTGATGGAGGTTTTCCTTCCTGGTTCTGGTCCTGATGGAGGTTTTCCTTCCTGGTTCTGGTCCTGATGGAGGTTTTCCTCCCTGGTTCTGGTCCAGATGGAGGTTTTCCTTCCTGGTTCTGGCCCAGATGGAGATTTTCTTTCCTGGTTCTTGTCCTGATGGAGGTTTTCCTTCCTGGTTCTGGTCCTGATGGAGGTTTTCCTCCCTGGTTCTGGTCCAGATGGAGGTTTTCCTTCCTGGTTCTGGTCCAGATGGAGGTTTTCCTTCCTGGTTCTGGTCCTGATGGAGGTTTTCCTTCCTGGTTCTGGTCCTGACATAGGTTTTTCTTCCTGGCTCTGGTTCTGATGGAGGTTTTCCTTCCCGGTTCTGGTCCTGATGGAGGTTTTCCTTCCTGGTTCTGGTTCTGGTCCAGATGGAGGTTTTCCTTCCTGGTTCTGGTGCTGATGGAGGTTTTCATTCCCGGTTCTGGTCCTGATGGAGGTTTCCCTTCCTGGTTCTGGTCCTGATGGAGGTTTTCCTTCCTGGGTCTGGTCCTGATGGAGGTTTTCTTTCCTGGTTCTGGTTCTGATGGAGGTTTTCCTTCCCGGTTCTGGTCCAGATGGAGGTTTTCCTTCCTGGTTCTTGTCCCAATGGAGGTTTTACTTCCTAGTTCTGGTCCTGATGGAGGTTTTCTTTCCCGGTTCTGGTCCTGATGGAGGTTTCCCTTCCCGGTTCTTATCCTTATGGAGGTTTTCCTTACCGGTTCCTGTCCTGATGGAGGTTTTCCTTCCTGGTTCTGGTCCTGATGGAGGTTTTCTTTCCTGGTTCTGGTCCTGATGGAGGTTTTCCTTCCTGGTTCTGGTCCTGATGGAGGTTTTCTTTCCTGGTTCTGGTCCTGATGGAGGTTTTCCTTCCTGGTTCTGGTCCTGACATAGGTTTTTCTTCCTGGCTCTGGTTCTGATGGAGGTTTTCCTTCCCGGTTCTGGTCCTGATGGAGGTTTTCCTTCCTGGTTCTGGTTCTGGTCCAGATGGAGGTTTTCCTTCCTGGTTCTGGTTCTGATGGAGGTTTTCATTCCCGGTTCTGGTCCTGATGGAGGTTTCCCTTCCTGGTTCTGGTCCTGATGGAGGTTTTCCTTCCTGGGTCTGGTCCTGATGGAGGTTTTCTTTCCTGGTTCTCGTCCTGATGGAGGTTTTCCTTCCCGGTTCTGGTCCAGATGGAGGTTTTCCTTCCTGGTTCTTGTCCCAATGGAGGTTTTACTTCCTAGTTCTGGTCCTGATGGAGGTTTTCTTTCCCGGTTCTGGTCCTGATGGAGGTTTCCCTTCCCGGTTCTTATCCTTATGGAGGTTTTCCTTCCCGGTTCTTGTCCTGATGGAGGTTTTCCTTCCTGGTTCTGGTCCTGATGGAGGTTTTCTTTCCTGGTTCTGGTCCTGATGGAGGTTTTCCTTCCTGGTTCTCGTCCTGATGGAGGTTTTCCTTCCTGGTTCTGGTCCTGATGGAGGTTTTCCTTCCTGGTTCTGGTCCTGATGGAGGTTTTCCTTCCCGGTTCTGGTCCAGATGGAGGTTTTCCTTCCTGGTTCTTGTCCCAATGGAGGTTTTACTTCCTAGTTCTGGTCCTGATGGAGGTTTTCTTTCCCGGTTCTGGTCCTGATGGAGGTTTCCCTTCCCGGTTCTTATCCTTATGGAGGTTTTCCTTCCCGGTTCTTGTCCTGATGGAGGTTTTCCTTCCTGGTTCTGGTCCTGATGGAGTTTTTCTTTCCTGGTTCTGGTCCTGATGGAGGTTTTCCTTCCTGGTTCTCGTCCTGATGGAGGTTTTCCTTCCTGGTTCTGGTCCTGATGGAGGTTTTCCTTCCTGGTTCTGGTCCTGATGGAGGTTTTCCTCCCTGGTTCTGGTCCAGATGGAGGTTTTCCTTCCTGGTTCTGGCCCAGATGGAGATTTTCTTTCCTGGTTCTTGTCCTGATGGAGGTTTTCCTTCCTGGTTCTGGTCCTGATGGAGGTTTTCCTTCCTGGTTCTGGTCCTGATGGAGGTTTTCCTCCCTGGTTCTGGTCCAGATGGAGGTTTTCCTTCCTGGTTCTGGCCCAGATGGAGATTTTCTTTCCTGGTTCTTGTCCTGATGGAGGTTTTCCTTCCTGGTTCTGGTCCTGATGGAGGTTTTCCTCCCTGGTTCTGGTCCAGATGGAGGTTTTCCTTCCTGGTTCTGGTCCAGATGGAGGTTTTCCTTCCTGGTTCTGGTCCTGATGGAGGTTTTCCTTCCTGGTTCTGGTCCTGACATAGGTTTTTCTTCCTGGCTCTGGTTCTGATGGAGGTTTTCCTTCCCGGTTCTGGTCCTGATGGAGGTTTTCCTTCCTGGTTCTGGTTCTGGTCCAGATGGAGGTTTTCCTTCCTGGTTCTGGTTCTGATGGAGGTTTTCATTCCCGGTTCTGGTCCTGATGGAGGTTTCCCTTCCTGGTTCTGGTCCTGATGGAGGTTTTCCTTCCTGGGTCTGGTCCTGATGGAGGTTTTCTTTCCTGGTTCTGGTTCTGATGGAGGTTTTCCTTCCCGGTTCTGGTCCAGATGGAGGTTTTCCTTCCTGGTTCTTGTCCCAATGGAGGTTTTACTTCCTAGTTCTGGTCCTGATGGAGGTTTTCTTTCCCGGTTCTGGTCCTGATGGAGGTTTCCCTTCCCGGTTCTTATCCTTATGGAGGTTTTCCTTCCTGGTTCTGGTCCTGATGGAGGTTTTCTTTCCTGGTTCTGGTCCTGATGGAGGTTTTCCTTCCTGGTTCTGGTCCTGATGGAGGTTTTCTTTCCTGGTTCTGGTCCTGATGGAGGTTTTCCTTCCTGGTTCTGGTCCTGACATAGGTTAGGGAAAGGGCCTACTTTTGGACAATTTTTGAATGGGCATGTCCTGCCATTGTACAAAAACTCATGACGCTGTCAATGTCACGAAGGTTTTCGTCCGTTGGCAATCCCTTTGCGCGTCCACGAAGTAGCCCCGTGGACGGGGCCGTGCCGGCGCTACTGCGCCTACGGATGGCGCTCTCGCTACACCTCGTCCACGGGGAGGCCTTTCCGTCCACTTCAGGTCCCTCCAATGGTGGCGGGGCCCCGTTTTCCTTACCCCGTCCACTCGGAGGCCTTTTCGTCCATTTGGAGGCCCGACCCCGGAAACGCCCCAAACGGCGCCCGGAGGCCCGCGGGGGCCCGCGGGGGCCCCCGGAGGGCCTGGCGGGGCCCGGGCGCCTCGGAAACCGCTTTTTGGTCCGCGTGCCCGAAAAGGCCCCCCGACGCGACCGGCGGACCCCCGGCCCGGGGGACGCCGCCGACGGCGCCCGCGGACCCGTTGGAAGAACTTTTGCCAAAACGTGCCCCGGGGGCCCCGGGGACCCCGCAGGCGCGCAGAGGGGGCCGGAGAGGGGCGCCCGTTCGCTCGGGGACCCTCCGGTGCCCCCGGGGGCCCCGCGGGAGACGGGTAAGGGAAATCCCATTGGGGGGATTGCCGGTGGACGAAACGTCCACCGTCAGACCCTCCCCATTCTGAGGCGCACGGACGCCTGTCCGTTTGCAATCCCTTTGCATGGGCGACGTCGCTTCCCTTCCGCGGGTCCCGCGGGGTCCCCTCGCCGGCGGCGCGAGAGACGCCGCGCGGGGCCCGTAGCTCGCCGTGGGGGCCTCGCGGGGGCCCCCGAGGGCCGGGGCGCGGGGGCCTCCAAAACGACTTTTTTTCCCCGCGTGCTCGAAAAGGCGCCCCCGACGCCTCCCGCGCACCTCCCGCCCCGGACGCGCCCGCCACGGCGACGCCGGACCCGTTGGAAGAACTTTTGCCAAAAGGCGGTCCTAGGGCCCCGGGGACCCCGCAGGAGCGCAGAGGGGGCCGGAGAGGCGCGCCCTTTCGCTCGCCGGCCCTCAGGCCGTGGCGGGGCCCCCGCGGGAGACCGGTAAGGGAAGCACCATTCAAAGGGATTGCAAGCGGACGGTCGTCCACCGTCAGGGCCTTCCCATTGGGAGCCCAAACGGACGAGTGTCCGTTTGCAATCCCTTTGCATGGGAACCCTTACCTCCCTCCCGCGGGGTCCCGAGGGGTCCCCGAGCGCCCACGTCCGGAGGAGGGCGCCCGAGCGGCCCGCGGAACGATCCCCTCCGACGCCGGGCCGTTTCGACAAACTTTAACTTTCGGCCCGTGGGGCAAAAAGGCCGTTTCAGGCCTTAGGGTTGGCAGGGCGCCAAAAATTCGACTTTGTCCGATCCGGGCCAAACTCGGCACGGCGGCGGAGGGCGCCCGGGCGAGGCGGGGGTTCGATCCCGGGCCCTCCTCGGCCACGGGGGACCGATCCGCGGCCCGTCCAAACCGCCGCCCCGGGCCCATGTAAAGGGATTGCCAACGGACGCTCGGTCCCACTTCCAATCCCTTTTAACTAGGGTTGACCCCTTTGACCCCGACAGCCAATTAAGCCCCGCCAGGCCCGCGTCCTTTGCCCGAACGGGCCCGAAATCGCACGGGGCGCTCGGGGGCACCCGGGGAACGACCTCCCGTGGCCCGATGTCGGCCGCGAGGCCCCCGGAAGGAAGCGGCTCCCCCGGGGCTCCCGCGCGCCCAGCTTTCGGGAGGCGGGCCCCGGGGCGCGGCGACGGCGGGAACCGGGCTTTGGCCCGGGATTCGGGCGTTTTTGGGGAAACCGCGGGCGTGTCCACTTCCAATCCCTTAACATGGGATTTTGCCTTACCCGAACGCCCCATGTATTGGGCATGGCAAGTGGACGGCTTCCCGCGGGGCCCCCGTCGGAGCTGCTGGTCCCAGCTTCCGGCAGCGGTCGCCGGGCGGCCCCCGGGGCGACATATCGCCCCGGCGGCGCGCGGTTCCGCTCAGAAAAAAATTCCTCTGAAAATGCCCAACTTTTGCACGAGGCTCTTTCGCGAGTACCTCCGAACCCCCTCCCGATCGCTAGATTAGGGTTTGAGGACAAAAATTTTCCGGGGCCCTCCGGGCCCCAGGGTGCCCGCAGGGGGGCTCTGTGGTCCAAAAGGCGCGCGCGCAAAAAGCCTGCCCCCTCAGCGACGCTTCCGGGGCCCGCGGGAGCCCGGTTAGGGTACGGAGCCCTATAATGGAAAGGATTGGAAGCGGACATTCGTCCCGCTTCCCATTCGCTTCCATTCGTCCGGTCTTGTTCCTCCCGCGGGGTCCCGAGACGCGCCAGAAGAGCCACGATCGGCCTCGTGGACGTCCCGGCGGGGCCCTGCGGGCCGGTCTTTGCGCCGCGCGCTTACGCCGTTTTTGGGCCTATCCGCAGCCAAAAAGACACTCCTCCAATGCAAAGGGATTGCCAGTGGACACAGTCCCGTTTTTGCTGTGTCTTTCTGGACACTGGGGGACAGGGGAAGGTCCCAGAGGGCCCGAAACGCTTCCGCCCGGTGCCGAAAAGGCGCCCTACGAGGCCGAGGCGAAGCCGCCTTTCTGGGGGCTTTTTTGGGCCAAATGCCAGCCAAAAAGACACTCCACCAGTGCAAAGGGATTGCCAGTGGACACAGTCCCGTTTTTGCTGTGTCTTTTTGGACACTGGGGGACAGAGGAAGGTCCCAGAGGGCCCAAAATGCTTCCGCATCATGCCCAAAAGGCGCCCTACGAGGCCGAGGCGGAGCTGCGACCGTGACGCGTTCCGGGTGGATGCGAGAGGGAAAAACACACTCCACCAGTGCAAAGGGATTGGGAATGTCCAAAGTGTCCACTTCCAATCCCTTTCACCGGGAACGGGCCCCCGGCCTCCAGGGGCTCACCTTTGGGCCTGGGATGCTGAAATTTGGACACGGGGGTCCTGGTAGCGTGCCCTGTCGGCCTGCAAAGTCTCGTCCCAATCGAAAAAGTTGACCATTTCGGACCGTCTCGGGGCAACGGTCAGGGGCCCTGGAAAGGGTCAAAATTTCGACGTTGTCCAAACTGGACCAAAGTCGGGCAGGAGGAAGAGGGCCTGTTGGAAGGCAGGAATGCCAGTTTGGAGGCAGGTCGGACCACCGGGGGCCCGATGGGAGCGTGGTAAGGGAAAACGTTCGATTCCCGTCCACTTCCAATCCCTTATCATTGGGGGCCAGGGTGGCCATGTGGACAGCGGCTGTTTCTAAGTCACACATGGTGCTAGGAGGCTGGGACTCACAGGACAAGCTCCTTCAAGGCGTCTGAGCCTGTCCTGAAAGTCCCAGCTTCCTAGGACACACTGTGACTGAGAAATGACCTCTGTCCATTTGGCAACCCTGGGTTCCAATACTAAGGGATTGGAAGTGGACAGAAACGGAGCTTTTCTCTAACCTTGCTCCCATCTGGTCCCTGGTTGTCCAAAGAGGCTGAAAATTGGACAATACACTCAAGACGGGGTGCAGATATTGTGGTTAAAGTTACAAGGAAATCTGAAAACCTTTAAAAATTAGTAAAAATTTTACTAAGTGCTCAGGTCATCAGAAGGGTCAAATTTTCAGTGTTGCCTAAACTCCATGAAAGTCATACAGGAGGACACTGGCCCATAGCAGAGTCCCAGTGTCAATTTTGGGCCCTCTAGGACAACCAGGGACCAGATGGGAGCAAGGTAAGAGAAAAGCTCCGTTTCTGTCCACTTCCAATCCCTTATCATTGGGGGCCAGGGTGGCCATTTGGACAGCGGCTGTATCTCGGGTATGTGATGTTGTAGGAAGCTGGAACTCACAGGATAGACCCCTTTAAGGCGTCTGAGCTTGTCCTAAAAGTCCCAGCTTCCTAGGACACACTGTGACTGAGAAATGACCTCTGTCCATTTGGCAACCCTGGGTTCCAATACTAAGGGATTGGAAGTGGACAGATTTGGACAGTTACCCTTACCAAAGTCCCATTCTGTCCCTCTTTGTCCAAGGAGGCTGAAAATTGGACAAGACACTCAAAATAGGGTGCAGATATTGTGGTTAAAGTTACAGGGAAATCTGAAAACCTTTAAGAATTAGTAAAAATTTCACTACGTGCTCAGGTCATCAGAAGGGTCAAATTTTCAGTGTTGCCCAAACTCCATGAAAGTTATACAGGAGGACACTGGCCCATAGCAGAGTCCCAGTGTCAATTTTGGGCCCTCTAGGACAACCAGGGACCAGATGGGAGCAAGGTAAGAGAAAAGCTCCGTTTCTGTCCACTTCCAATCCCTTATCATTGGGGGCCAGGGTGGCCATTTGGACAGCGGCTGTATCTCGGGTATGTGATGTTGTAGGAAGCTGGAACTCACAGGATAGACCCCTTTAAGGCGTCTGAGCTTGTCCTAAAAGTCCCAGCTTCCTAGGACACACTGTGACTGAGAAATGACCTCTGTCCATTTGGCAACCCTGGGTTCCAATACTAAGGGATTGGAAGTGGACAGATTTGGACAGTTACCCTTACCAAAGTCCCATTCTGTCCCTCTTTGTCCAAGGAGGCTGAAAATTGGACAAGACACTCAAAATAGGGTGCAGATATTGTGGTTAAAGTTACAGGGAAATCTGAAAACCTTTAAGAATTAGTAAAAATTTCACTACGTGCTCAGGTCATCAGAAGGGTCAAATTTTCAGTGTTGCCCAAACTCCATGAAAGTTATACAGGAGGACACTGGCCCATAGCAGAGTCCCAGTGTCAATTTTGGGCCCTCTAGGACAACCAGGGACCAGATGGGAGCAAGGTAAGAGAAAAGCTCCGTTTCTGTCCACTTCCAATCCCTTATCATTGGGGGCCAGGGTGGCCATTTGGACAGCGGCTGTTTCTCAGTCACACATTGTCCTAGGAAGCTGAAACTCACAGGACAAGCTCATTTAAGGTGTCTGAGCTTGCCCTTAAAGTCCCAGCTTCCTAGGACACTGTGTGGCTAAGAAAAAGCCTCTGTCCATTTGGCACCCCTGGGTTCCAATACTAAGGGATTGGAAGTGGACAGATTACACATTTGCCTTACCACTTTTTCCTAAAGTATGTACATAGAATAATCATACAATGACAATCCATTCCTCATTTAACATTTATTCACACAACTAAATATAACTATACTATTTAACAACAAACTATTATTTAAACACTCGCTATATCCACTATTTAAAACACTCTATATACACTATTTAAACACTCGCTATATAATAATAACAACAACTAACTATATACACTATTTAACACTCTATATACACTATTTAAACACTATATAATAATAACTACAACTATATACACTATTTACGGTATCGCAACCGTCTTTTTGCCATATTGGTCTTTTTCTTTGCAGCCTGCTGGCCCGCCTTGTAAGGGCTGATGCGGACCGAGCAGGACCTGCGCTGGCGGAGCTGCGGTGGACCCTCCTTGCCGGGCTGCTGCGGACCCTCCTCCTCGCCGGGCTGCTGCGGACCCTCCTCCTCGCCGGGCTGCTGCGGACCCTCCTCCTCGCCGGGCTGCTGCGGACCCTCCTCCTCGCCGGGCTGCTGCGGACCCTCCTCCTCGCCGGGCTGCTGCGGACCCTCCTCCTCGCCGCTGCTGCTGCTGCTGCTGCTGGTGGTGCTGTCGCTGCTGTCGGTGCTGTCGCTGGTGGTGGTGCTGCTGCCGGTGGTGGTGCTGCCGCCGCCTGACTTTTTAGCAGGGACCTCCGCCTCCTCGCCGCCACTGACCCTCTGACGCTTCATGGATTTGCTGCCAGACGGACCGGCCTGCTGCTCCCCCTCACCTGGCCTTTGCTCCAGAGAGTCCGCAATAATTTTGCGGACCCTCTGGACCTCTGCCAGGTCAGGGTTCTGCACATAGAAGCGGTCGGCCGTGGTTGTGTCGTGGCACATGAGGTCTGACACCTTCTTTCTCTCCTCTGCTGTGTTGGCCTGTTTGGCCTGGAAAATGAGAAATGTTTAGTTCTCATGCTCACCTCTCAGGACAAGATGAAGCAGCATGCTGGAGTGTGAAACTTACATATGTGGCAATGGCAGTTCGGATCAGGGTGAAGTTGATCTCCCCCTGGAGCCCCATCAACTTCCACACACGCTGCAGGCAGTTGTTAAGGTTTTTGGACGGCCCCTTGCCCTGTGTGTATAGGAGGAAGTTGTTGCGCTGGTCTTGGGGAATCGCCAACTTCACCCTCAGCCACCTCTGAAGCCACTGGAATTCCTCCGGCGTGCAGAGGACCTGTGCCTCGCCAAAGGCCTTCACAGTTTTATGTTCCTTTACCTGCGTGTCACACAGAGACAGAGTGTTTGTAAGCATGATTTATGTCACTGCCGTACACACGCACACACACACCTCATTTCTGCATACTCACATGGATCAGGTAGCCACTGTCGCTGCCGCTGCGCTCTGCCTCGGCCACTTCCTGGTCGGTCATGTTGGCGTACACTCCTGACCGGTGGCCGTAGAGGCAGGTCCAGTATGAAGACAGGTACCCATAGAAGAGGTACCTGTCTTCATTGGTCAGACCAGTCTCCATCTTTTCTGAGGAGGAGAAAGGAGAGGGGGGGGGTGGGGGGAGAAGAAAAGTCAGCGTGGAGGTGCAGTGAGAGACGCGCCCCAGCAACTGTGTGCGTTTGGATGAGAAACTCACCGAGAAGGACTGGGATCCTGGCCCGTGCGACCTCGACGCAGGTGCGCAGGTCGTCCCGGCTCGGCAGCTTGGCAACTTTATCCCTTTTCACCGACAGCTGGTGCACCACCACCTGCGCCTTGAAGTTTTTGATGCATGACTTCAGCTCCCGCTGCAGGTCCGACAGCTGACTTTTTGTCAGCCGGCTGGTTCGAGGAGGGCTCTCCTTTAAATACCCTGCGAAACTGTGCACGTTTTTCAGGTAAAACGCCGCAGTGGTCACTTCCATGTTGCTCCGCAGGAGCGATTTGGCCCAACTAGTAGGTGAAAGGAAGGGAAAAATATATCAGAAAACTCTGTCATGGAAAAATACATTTAAAAAAAAATAAATGAAAATAATAAAAATAAAAGAGAGACAGGCAACCACAGAATGTGGCCAGACAAGTGAAAACTCACCCTCTGACCCGACCAGTGTCATCTAAAAACAGCCAGTCCCCGACCCTGGCGTGCCCGTGCACCATGAAGAGCAGGAACGTCCGGATCCTGCTCACCTTGGACCGGGCGTTCCCGATCGTTTTGGTGCCCGGGTTTATGCCCATGAGGAAGTCTTGATAATGGCTGAGGTACTCCTCTGCAAGACAAGAGCAAAGTGAAATCATGTCTTTCCTGGTACTCTTTTGCAATCCAAGTGTTGATGGAGAAGCATCCTTACCCATGCAGGGCGTGAAGGAAATCCTCCTCATCCGGTTCCCCCTCCCGGTGCCCTCGCTCCAGGGGGAAAATTTGGAGGGGGAGATGGGACTCGTCCCCGCCTTCGACCTCCTCTTTGCCAGCTGCGTCTTCCGACGCGCCGGCTCAGGCCCTGGTGTGACTGAGGTGCTGGTGGAGGGCCCCGGGGTCTCGTCCTCACTGACCTGGAAGGAACACAAGTCAGTAGATACGCATTGTCCCATCCAGAATATGCCCTCCCATCTGTACGCCTTCACAATCTGCAAAACACCAGCTTACCTGGGCCTGCACCGCAGCTGCTGTGGCCGGCGGCTTCCTGCGGGCCTGGTTCAGTGAGGCCCGCAGCGCCTTGATCTGGTCGATCAGCTCGTCCCTCTCCCTCCTCAGCCGCTCTATCTCCTGCCTGCTCTGCCTGCGGTGGTCCAGGCACTCCACGTTGGCGCAGGACATAGGCGGCGATGGTGGAGGAGGGAGGAAGGACATGTCCTCGACCTGCTCCTCCTCATCCAGGTCGAGGGTGCACGTCACCGACGGGGTGGGGTTGCTGGCCCTCAGGGCTGCCAGCTGACGGACAGCTTCGGAGTAGCGGGCCTTGTTTAGCATTTCCGCCCGCTTGGAGATGTCGAGCTCCGGGTGATTTACAGACAGGTGCCGGTCCAGGCGAGCCTGCTTGTAGCCGCACCCAGGAATAGGGCATCTTGATGTGCGGATATTTATTCGCCCTGTTGCCAGGCCGCACAGGATCTTCCGTTCACTGACGTTTGTCACACAATGGGCTTGTTTCAGGTGCTTCGGCATATTGCTGTATGCCCGGTGGCACAACGGACACGTGCTCGCCTGAAAGGGGAGAGGAAAAAAAAAAAAGAAAAAAAAAAGAAAAACACACATTAAGCAACCTTTACATTCGCCATTTTGTTGGAAAACGTAATCCTTGCTCTTTCAGAAACTGCTGGAATTATTCTTTCAGGCCGAGGAATCGCGGAGCTGCGCGCCAGGAGCTGTCCGGTGCTGAGCGCCTCGTGCGCTCGAGCGGCGGGAAAAAAACCCCAGCCCAATTTCCTGAATTTCCACGGTCTGTCCTGGTCAAGCCTCAACGCTCCCTATTCTTTTGGAAAAAGAGAAGCCTTGCACTTTCAAAAACTGCTGGAATTATTCTTTCAGGCCGAGGAATCGCGGAGCTGCGCGCCAGGAGCTGTCCGGTGCTGAGCGCCTCGTGCGCTCGAGCGGCGGGAAAAAAAAACCCAGCCCAATTGACTGAATATCGACGGTCTGTCCTGGTCAAACCTTAACTTTTCCACATTCTGTTGGAAAAAAGAAGCCTTGCACTTTCAGAAACTGTTGGAATTATTCTTTTAGGCCAAGGAATCGCGGAGTTAAGGTGAAATGAAGTTGCGTGTACAAAGCGCATTTAGAGACATTTAATCTTTAAAGCCCCTGTGCGTTCTCTCCCATTACAAAGGAAAAAGAAAAAAAAACTTTTAAAAGTACACATGATAAACTTTTAAGAAAGGTCTGAAAATCAAAGAGATAACACTTACCATGACTGCTCGCTCCGACGTCTCCTGCAGAATGCTCGTCTCCTTTTCGCGCGCTTCCAGAGTCTGCCCCTCCCTTAATTGATACAGCAACAGATAAGACAGTCAGCCAATCATATTCGAGGGGGTTCGTGTGAACACCGCATGAGCACAACATGAACACAGCAGAAATATGACATCATTTCAGCATGTCATCTGGAAGCAGTTAAAGTTCTGGAAGGGAAAACACTGACCAGTGGCGTCCGTCATTTCTATAGATCCTCCTCCACTTTCTCCTCTTAACCCAGCCATGACGCTGGAAAGTGGTCTCAGTACACCATCCAAACATGAGGTACCAGGACTCCTGTTGTTTCTATTGTTAAATTGTATTTAGCTATTTACTCACTTGTTCATTTTATTTATTTATATGCTTATTTTTCTTTTAGTATAAGCCCAAGACGGCTCCTGCACAAGACCATGAAGAGGTAATGCTGAATTAAAAGTGAGGAGTATAAATACACAGCATCCAACGACACACAGGTGACACAGATTGACTCAATGAACCCAGCTGAAGTAATCAGCAAAGGTCAAAGAGTGAAGGAAATTGCCAATGGACACTCTGTACGATGGCAATCCCTCTCCATTAAGTTGAAGCATGATTTCCACTATCAGAAGGGATTACAGGTGGACAAAGTGTCCATATCCAATCCCTCATTATAACAAAGAAAAGGGATTGGAAGTGGACACTCTGTACAATGGCAATCCCTCTCCATTAAGTTCACGTATGATTTCCACTCTCAGAAGGGATTACAGGTGGACAAAGTGTCCATATCCAATCCCTCATTATTACAAAGAAAAGGGATTGGAAGTGGACACTCTGTACAATGCCAATCCCTCTCCATTAAGTTCACGTATGATTTCCACTCTCAGAAGGGATTACAGGTGGACAAAGTGTCCATTTCCAATCCCTCATTATTACAAAGAAAAGGGATTGGAAGTGGACACTCTGTACAATGCCAATCCCTCTCCATTAAGTTCACGTATGATTTCCACTCTCACAAGGGATTACAGGTGGACAAAGTGTCCATTTCCAATCCCTCATCATTACAATGAAAAGGGATTGGAAGTGGACACTCTGTACAATGCCAATCCCTCTCCATTAAGTTTACGTATGATTTCCACTCTCAGAAGGGATTACAGGTGGACAGAGTGTCCATATCCAATCCCTTTCCATTACAATGAAGAGGGATTGGATGTGGACACTCTGTCCACTTTCAATCCCTTTCTATTAAGTTTGAGCTTATTTCACACACAGAAGGGATTGGAGGTGGACAAAGTGTCCACCTTCAATCCCTTATCATGGTGGGAAGCCGTCCGACTATGAAAAGAGAGGGATTGGAAATGGACAAAGTGTCCACTTCCAATCCCTTTCTATTAAGTTTGAGCTTATTTCACACACAGAAGGGATTGGAAGTGGACAAAGTGTCCACTTCCAATCCCTTTCTATGACCATTAAAAGGGATTGCCATTGGACACTTTGTACAATGGCAATCCTTCTCCATTCATAGTCGGAGGGATTTCCGCCATTAATAGGGATTAGAAGTGGACACTCTGTCCACTTCCAATCCCTTTCTATTAAGTTTGCGGTTATTTCACACACAGAAGGGATTGGAAGTGGACACTCTGTCCACTTCCAATCCCTTTCTATTAAGTTTGAGGTTATGTCCACCAACAGAAGGGATTGGAAGTGGACAAAGTGTCCACTTTCAATCCCTTATCATGGTGGAAAGCCGTCCGTCTATGAGTAGAGAGGGATTGCCATTGGACAATCTGTACAATGGCAATCCCTCTCCATTCATAGTCGGATGGATTTCCACCATTGAAAAGGATTGGAAGTGGACACTCTGTCCACTTCCAATCCCTTTCTATTAAGTTTGAGGTTATGTCCACCAACAGAAGGGATTGGAAGTGGACACGTTGTCCAATTTCAATCCTTTTCTATTATGTTTGAAGTTATTTCCATACACAGAAGGGATTGGAAGTGGACAAAGTGTCCACTTTCAATCCCTTATCATGGTGGAAAGCCGTCCGTCTATGAATAGAGAGGGATTGCCATTGGACAATCTGTACAATGGCAATCCCTTTCTATTGCCATTATAAGGGATTGCCATTGGACAATCTGTACAATGGCAATCCCTCTCCATTCATAGTCGGATGGATTTCCACCATTGAAAAGGATTGGAAGTGGACACTCTGTCCACTTCCAATCCCTTTCTATTAAGTTTGAGGTTATGTCCACCAACAGAAGGGATTGGAAGTGGACACGTTGTCCAATTTCAATCCTTTTCTATTATGTTTGAAGTTATTTCCATACACAGAAGGGATTGGAAGTGGACAAAGTGTCCACTTTCAATCCCTTATCATGGTGGAAAGCCGTCCGTCTATGGATAGAGAGGGATTGCCATTGGACAATCTGTACAATGGCAATCCCTCTCCATTCATAGTCGGAGGGATTTCCACCATTGAAAGGGATTGGAAGTGGACACTCTGTCCACTTCCAATCCCTTTCTATTAAGTTTGAGGTTATGTCCACCAACAGAAGGGATTGGAAGTGGACACGTTGTCCAATTTCAATCCCTTTCTATTATGTTTGAAGTTATTTCCATACACAGAAGGGATTGGAAGTGGACAAAGTGTCCACTTTCAATCCCTTATCATGGTGGAAAGCCGTCCGTCTATGAATAGAGAGGGATTGCCATTGGACAATCTGTACAATGGCAATCCCTTTCTATTGCCATTATAAGGGATTGCCATTGGACAATCTGTACAATGGCAATCCCTCTCCATTCATAGTCGGATGGATTTCCACCATTGAAAGGGATTGGAAGTGGACACTCTGTCCACTTCCAATCCCTTTCTTATAAGTTTGAGGTTATGTCCACCAACAGAAGGGATTGGAAGTGGACAAAGTGTCCACTTTCAATCCCTTATCATGGTGGAAAGCCGTCCGTCTATGAATAGAGAGGGATTGCCATTGGACAATCTGTACAATGGCAATCCCTTTCTATTGCCATTATAAGGGATTGCCATTGGACAATCTGTACAATGGCAATCCCTCTCCATTCATAGTCGGAGGGATTTCCACCATTGAAAGGGATTGGAAGTGGACACTCTGTCCACTTCCAATCCCTTTCTATTAAGTTTGAGGTTATGTCCACCAACAGAAGGGATTGGAAGTGGACACGTTGTCCAATTTCAATCCCTTTCTATTATGTTTGAAGTTATTTCCATACACAGAAGGGATTGGAAGTGGACAAAGTGTCCACTTTCAATCCCTTATCATGGTGGAAAGCCGTCCGTCTATGAATAGAGAGGGATTGGAAGTGGACAAAGTGTCCACTTCCAATCCCTTTCTATTGCCATTATAAGGGATTGCCATTGGACAATCTGTACAATGGCAATCCCTCTCCATTCATAGTCGGAGGGATTTCCACCATTGAAAGGGATTGGAAGTGGTCACTCTGTCCACTTTAAATCCCTTTCTATTAAGTTTGAGGTTATGTCCACCAACAGAAGGGATTGGAAGTGGACACGTTGTCCAATTTCAATCCCTTTCTATTATGTTTGAAGTTATTTCCATACACAGAAGGGATTGGAAGTGGACAAAGTGTCCACTTTCAATCCCTTATCATGGTTGAAAGCCGTCCGTCTATGAATAGAGAGGGATTGGAAGTGGACAAAGTGTCCACTTCCAATCCCTTTCTATGGCCATTAAAAGGGATTGCCATTGGACACTCTGTACAATGGCAATCCCTTTCTATTGCCATTATAAGGGATTGCCATTGGACAATCTGTACAATGGCAATCCCTCTCCATTCATAGTCGGAGGGATTTCCACCATTGAAAGGGATTGGAAGTGGACACTCTGTCCACTTCCAATCCCTTTCTATTAAGTTTGAGGTTATGTCCACCAACAGAAGGGATTGGAAGTGGACACGTTGTCCAATTTCAATCCTTTTCTATTATGTTTGAAGTTATTTCCATACACAGAAGGGATTGGAAGTGGACAAAGTGTCCACTTTCAATCCCTTATCATGGTGGAAAGCCGTCCGTCTATGAATAGAGAGGGATTGGAAGTGGACAAAGTGTCCACTTCCAATCCCTTTCTATTGCCATTATAAGGGATTGCCATTGGACACTCTGTACAATGGCAATCCCTTTCTATTGCCATTATAAGGGATTGCCATTGGACAATCTGTACAATGGCAATCCCTCTCCATTCATAGTCGGAGGGATTTCCACCATTGAAAGGGATTGGAAGTGGACACTCTGTCCACTTCCAATCCCTTTCTATTATGTTTGAAGTTATTTCCATACACAGAAGGGATTGGAAGTGGACACGTTGTCCACTTCCAATCCCTTTCTATGGCCATTAAAAGGGATTGCCATTGGACACTCTGTACAATGGCAATCCCTTTCTATTGCCATTATAAGGGATTGCCATTGGACAATCTGTACAATGGCAATCCCTCTCCATTCATAGTCGGAGGGATTTCCACCATTGAAAGGGATTGGAAGTGGACACTCTGTCCACTTCCAATTCCTTTCTATTGCCATTATAAGGGATTGCCAATGGACAATCTGTACAATGGCAATCCCTCTCCATTCATAGTCGGATTGATTTCCACCATTGAAAGGGATTGGAAGTGGACACTCTGTCCACTTCCAATCCCTTTCTATTAAGTTTGAGGTTATTTCCACCAACAGAAGGGATTGGAAGTGGACAAAGTGTCCACTTTCAATCCCTTATCATGGTAGAAAGCCGTCCGTCTATGAATAGAGAGGGATTGGAAGTGGACAAAGTGTCCAATGGCAATCCCTTTCTATTGCCATTATAAGGGATTGCCATTGGACAATCTGTACAATGGCAATCCCACTCCATTCATAGTCGGAGGGATTTCCACCATTGAAAGGGATTGGAAGTGGACACTCTGTCCACTTCCAATCTCTTTCTATTAAGTTTGAGGTTATGTCCACCAACAGAAGGGATTGGAAGTGGACAAAGTGTCCACTTCCAATCCCTTTCTATGGCCATTGAAAGGGATTGCCATTGGACACTCTGTACAATGGCAATCCCTTTCTATTGCCATTATAAGGGATTGCCATTGGACAATCTGTACAATGGCAATCCCTCTCCATTCATAGTCGGAGGGATTTCCACCATTGAAAGGGATTGGAAGTGGACACTCTGTCCACTTCCAATCCCTTTCTATTAAGTTTGAGGTTATGTCCACCAACAGAAGGGATTGGAAGTGGACACGTTGTCCAATTTCAATCCCTTTCTATTATGTTTGAAGTTATTTCCATACACAGAAGGGATTGGAAGTGGACAGAGTGTCCACTTCCAATCCCTTATCATGGTGGAAAGCCGTCCGTCTATGAATAGAGAGGGATTGGAAGTGGACAAAGTGTCCACTTCCAATCCCTTTCTATTGCCATTATAAGGGATTGCCATTGGACACTCTGTACAATGGCAATCCCTCTCCATTCATAGTCGGAGGGATTTCCACCATTGAAAGGGATTGGAAGTGGACACTCTGTCCACTTCCAATCCCTTTCTATTAAGTTTGAGCTTATTTCACACACAGAAGGGATTGGAAGTGGACAAAGTGTCCACTTTCAATCCCTTATCATGGTGGAAAGCCGTCCGTCTATGAATAGAGAGGGATTGCCATTGGACAATCTGTACAATGGCAATCCCTTTCTATTGCCATTATAAGGGATTGCCATTGGACAATCTGTACAATGGCAATCCCTCTCCATTCATAGTCGGAGGGATTTCCACCATTGAAAGGGATTGGAAGTGGACACGTTGTCCAATTTCAATCCCTTTCTATTATGTTTGAAGTTATTTCCATACACAGAAGGGATTGGAAGTGGACAAAGTGTCCACTTTCAATCCCTTATCATGGTGGAAAGCCGTCCGTCTATGAATAGAGAGGGATTGGAAGTGGACAAAGTGTCCACTTCCAATCCCTTTCTATGGCCATTAAAAGGGATTGCCATTGGACACTCTGTACAATGGCAATCCCTTTCTATTGACATTATAAGGGACTGCCATTGGACAATCTGTACAATGGCAATCCCTCTCCATTCATAGTCGGATGGATTTCCACCATTGAAAGGGATTGGAAGTGGACACTCTGTCCACTTCCAATCCCTTTCTATTAAGTTTGAGCTTATTTCACACACAGAAGGGATTGGAAGTGGACAAAGTGTCCACTTTCAATCCCTTATCATGGTGGAAAGCCGTCCGTCTATGAATAGAGAGGGATTGCCATTGGACAATCTGTACAATGGCAATCCCTTTCTATTGCCATTATAAGGGATTGCCATTGGACAATCTGTACAATGGCAATCCCTCTCCATTCATAGTCGGAGGGATTTCCACCATTGAAAGGGATTGGAAGTGGACACTCTGTCCACTTCCAATCCCTTTCTCTTATGTTTGAAGTTATTTCCATACACAGAAGGGATTTGAAGTGGACAAAGTGTCCACTTTCAATCCCTTATCATGGTGGAAAGCCGTCCGTCTATGAATAGAGAGGGATTGCCATTGGACAATCTGTACAATGGCAATCCCTTTCTATTGCCATTATAAGGGATTGCCATTGGACAATCTGTACAATGGCAATACCTCTCCATTCATAGTCGGATGGATTTCCACCATTGAAAGGGATTGGAAGTGGACACTCTGTCCACTTCCAATCCCTTTCTATTAAGTTTGAGGTTATGTCCACCAACAGAAGGAATTGGAAGTGGACACTCTGTCCACTTCCAATCCCTTTCTATTAAGTTTGAGCTTATTTCACACACAGAAGGGATTGGAGGTGGACAAAGTGTCCACTTTAAATCCCTTTCTATTATGTTTGAGGTTATTTCCACCAACAGAGGGGATTGGAAGTGGACAAAGTGTCCACTTTCAATCCCTTATCATGATGGAAAGCCGTCCGTCTATGAATAGAGAGGGATTGCCAGTGGACAATCTGTACAATGGCAATCCCTTTCTATTGCCATTATAAGGGATTGCCATTGGACAATCTGTACAATGGCAATCCCTCTCCATTCATAGTCGGAGGGATTTCCACCATTGAAAGGGATTGGAAGTGGACAAAGTGTCCACTTCCAATCCCTTTCTATTGCCATTATAAGGGATTGCCATTGGACAATCTGTACAATGGCAATCCCTCTCCATTCATAGTCGGAGGGATTTCCACCATTGAAAGGGATTGGAAGTGGACACTCTGTCCACTTCCAATCCCTTTCTATTGCCATTATAAGGGATTGCCATTGGACAATCTGTACAATGGCAATCCCTCTCCATTCATAGTCGGAGGGATTTCCACCATTGAAAGGGATTGGAAGTGGACACTCTGTCCACTTCCAATCCCTTTCTATTAAGTTTGAGGTTATGTCCACCAACAGAGGGGATTGGAAGTGGACACGTTGTCCAATTTCAATCCCTTTCTATTATGTTTGAAGTTATTTCCATACACAGAAGGGATTGGAAGTGGACAAAGTGTCCACTTTCAATCCCTTATCATGGTGGAAAGCCGTCCGTCTATGAATAGAGAGGGATTGGAAGTGGACAAAGTGTCCACTTCCAATCCCTTTCTATGGCCATTAAAAGGGATTGCCATTGGACACTCTGTACAATGGCAATCCCTTTCTATTGACATTATAAGGGATTGCCATTGGACAATCTGTACAATGGCAATCCCTCTCCATTCATAGTCGGATGGATTTCCACCATTGAAAGGGATTGGAAGTGGACACTCTGTCCACTTCCAATCCCTTTCTATTAAGTTTGAGCTTATTTCACACACAGAAGGGATTGGAAGTGGACAAAGTGTCCACTTTCAATCCCTTATCATGGTGGAAAGCCGTCCGTCTATGAATAGAGAGGGATTGCCATTGGACAATCTGTACAATGGCAATCCCTTTCTATTGCCATTATAAGGGATTGCCATTGGACAATCTGTACAATGGCAATCCCTCTCCATTCATAGTCGGAGGGATTTCCACCATTGAAAGGGATTGGAAGTGGACACTCTGTCCACTTCCAATCCCTTTCTCTTATGTTTGAAGTTATTTCCATACACAGAAGGGATTTGAAGTGGACAAAGTGTCCACTTTCAATCCCTTATCATGGTGGAAAGCCGTCCGTCTATGAATAGAGAGGGATTGCCATTGGACAATCTGTACAATGGCAATCCCTTTCTATTGCCATTATAAGGGATTGCCATTGGACAATCTGTACAATGGCAATCCCTCTCCATTCATAGTCGGATGGATTTCCACCATTGAAAGGGATTGGAAGTGGACACTCTGTCCACTTCCAATCCCTTTCTATTAAGTTTGAGGTTATGTCCACCAACAGAAGGAATTGGAAGTGGACACTCTGTCCACTTCCAATCCCTTTCAATTAAGTTTGAGCTTATTTCACACACAGAAGGGATTGGAGGTGGACAAAGTGTCCACTTTAAATCCCTTTCTATTATGTTTGAGGTTATTTCCACCAACAGAGGGGATTGGAAGTGGACAAAGTGTCCACTTTCAATCCCTTATCATGATGGAAAGCCGTCCGTCTATGAATAGAGAGGGATTGCCAGTGGACAATCTGTACAATGGCAATCCCTTTCTATTGCCATTATAAGGGATTGCCATTGGACAATCTGTACAATGGCAATCCCTCTCCATTCATAGTCGGAGGGATTTCCACCATTGAAAGGGATTGGAAGTGGACAAAGTGTCCACTTCCAATCCCTTTCTATTGCCATTATAAGGGATTGCCATTGGACAATCTGTACAATGGCAATCCCTCTCCATTCATAGTCGGAGGGATTTCCACCATTGAAAGGGATTGGAAGTGGACACTCTGTCCACTTCCAATCCCTTTCTATTAAGTTTGAGGTTATGTCCACCAACAGAAGGGATTGGAAGTGGACACGTTGTCCAATTTCAATCCCTTTCTATTATGTTTGAAGTTATTTCCATACACAGAAGGGATTGGAAGTGGACAAAGTGTCCACTTTCAATCCCTTATCATGGTGGAAAGCCGTCCGTCTATGAATAGAGAGGGATTGCCATTGGACAATCTGTACAATGGCAATCCCTTTCTATTGCCATTATAAGGGATTGCCATTGGACAATCTGTACAATGGCAATCCCTCTCCATTCATAGTCGGAGGGATTTCCACCATTGAAAGGGATTGGAAGTGGACACTCTGTCCACTTCCAATCCCTTTCTATTAAGTTTGAGGTTATGTCCACCAACAGAAGGGATTGGAAGTGGACACGTTGTCCAGTTTCAAATCCCTTTCTATTATGTTTGAAGTTATTTCCATACACAGAAGGGATTGGAAGTGGACAAAGTGTCCACTTTCAATCCCTTATCATGGTGGAAAGCCGTCCGTCTATGAATAGAGAGGGATTGGAAGTGGACAAAGTGTCCACTTCCAATCCCTTTCTATGGCCATTAAAAGGGATTGCCATTGGACACTCTGTACAATGGCAATCCCTTTCTATTGACATTATAAGGGATTGCCATTGGACAATCTGTACAATGGCAATCCCTCTCCATTCATAGTCGGATGGATTTCCACCATTGAAAGGGATTGGAAGTGGACACTCTGTCCACTTCCAATCCCTTTCTATTAAGTTTGAGCTTATTTCACACACAGAAGGGATTGGAAGTGGACAAAGTGTCCACTTTCAATCCCTTATCATGGTGGAAAGCCGTCCGTCTATGAATAGAGAGGGATTGCCATTGGACAATCTGTACAATGGCAATCCCTTTCTATTGCCATTATAAGGGATTGCCATTGGACAATCTGTACAATGGCAATCCCTCTCCATTCATAGTCGGAGGGATTTCCACCATTGAAAGGGATCGGAAGTGGACACTCTGTCCACTTTCAATCCCTATCCATTATAAGGGATTGCCAATGGACACTTTGTACAATGGCAATCCCTCTCCATTCATAGTCGGAGGGATTTCCGCCATTGAAAGGGATTGGAAGTGGACACTCTGTCCACTTCCAATCCCTTTCTATTAAGTTTGCGGTTATTTCACACACAGAAGGGATTGGAAGTGGACAAAGTGTCCACTTTCAATCCCTTATCGTGGCGGAAAGCCGTCCGACTATGAATAGAGAGGGATTGGAAGTGGACAAAGTGTCCACTTTCAATCCCTTTCCATGATATGGGGTTGCCAATGGCCACTTTGTACAATGGCAATCCCTCTCTATTCATAGTCGGATGGATTTCCACCATTAAAAGGGATTGCAAGTGGACACTTTGTACAATGGCAATCCCTCTGCATTCATAGTCGGACTGGTTTCCACCATTAAAAAAGGATTGCAGGTGGACACACTGTACACCAGGGGCCCCGTTCTCTTGATTTGAGGTAGATTTCCACCATTAAAAGGGATTGCCGGTGTACGAAATGTCCACCGGCAATCCCTTTGTAATGCCCTTAAAAGGGATTGCCAGTGTACGAAATGTCCACCGGCAATCCCTTTGTATTGCCCTTAAAAGGGATTGCCAGTGTACGAAATGTCCACCGGCAATCCCTTTGTAATGCCCTTAAAAGGGATTGCCAGTGTACGAAATGTCCACCGGCAATCCCTTTGTAATGCCCTTAAAAGGGATTGCCAGTGTACGAAATGTCCACCGGCAATCCCTTTGTATTGCCATTAAAAGGGATTGGAAGTGGACAAACTGTCCACTTCCAATCCCTTTGACCTGGCAATACTGGGGGATTGCAAGTGGGCTCCGGCGTCCACCCCGAAAATTGAATGGGAAGTAATGGGGGGTGTCAAAGCGTCCACCTCTGAGCCCTTTGGAAGTATGCCCCCTGGGGTATTTCGCGTGCTACTGGAGACGGTCGGTGATCAGTTTTTTATTTTTAACTCCCTGACCGTTCGACCCTCGGGCGAGGTCGAGTGACCAACGCGTGCGCGGGAGCGAGACGCACGCGTAGACCCCCTCGTTCGATTTTTAGGACCTACAGGGGCCGCTGCAAGCAAAGTTTTGTGGTGTCCAAAAACCCTCCCTTTTCCCCATTCAAAGGGATTGCATTTGTACGGCCGACCGTGCGCAAGTGCTAAGGGGGGTTTTTCTTCCTGGCTCTGGTTCTGATGGAGGTTTTCCTTCCCGGTTCTGGTCCTGATGGAGGTTTTCCTTCCTGGTTCTGGTTCTGGTCCAGATGGAGGTTTTCCTTCCTGGTTCTGGTTCTGATGGAGGTTTTCATTCCCGGTTCTGGTCCTGATGGAGGTTTCCCTTCCTGGTTCTGGTCCTGATGGAGGTTTTCCTTCCTGGGTCTGGTCCTGATGGAGGTTTTCTTTCCTGGTTCTGGCTCTGATGGAGGTTTTCCTTCCCGGTTCTGGTCCAGATGGAGGTTTTCCTTCCTGGTTCTTGTCCCAATGGAGGTTTTACTTCCTAGTTCTGGTCCTGATGGAGGTTTTCTTTCCCGGTTCTGGTCCTGATGGAGGTTTCCCTTCCCGGTTCTTATCCTTATGGAGGTTTTCCTTCCCGGTTCTTGTCCTGATGGAGGTTTTCCTTCCTGGTTCTGGTCCTGATGGAGGTTTTCTTTCCTGGTTCTGGTCCTGATGGAGGTTTTCCTTCCTGGTTCTCGTCCTGATGGAGGTTTTCCTTCCTGGTTCTGGTCCTGATGGAGGTTTTCCTTCCCGGTTCTGGTCCTGATGGAGGTTTTCCTTCCTGGTTCTGGTTCTGGTCCAGATGGAGGTTTTCCTTCCTGGTTCTGGTTCTGATGGAGGTTTTCATTCCCGGTTCTGGTCCTGATGGAGGTTTCCCTTCCTGGTTCTGGTCCTGATGGAGGTTTTCCTTCCTGGGTCTGGTCCTGATGGAGGTTTTCTTTCCTGGTTCTGGTTCTGATGGAGGTTTTCCTTCCCGGTTCTGGTCCAGATGGAGGTTTTCCTTCCTGGTTCTTGTCCCAATGGAGGTTTTACTTCCTAGTTCTGGTCCTGATGGAGGTTTTCTTTCCCGGTTCTGGTCCTGATGGAGGTTTCCCTTCCCGGTTCTTATCCTTATGGAGGTTTTCCTTCCCGGTTCTTGTCCTGATGGAGGTTTTCCTTCCTGGTTCTGGTCCTGATGGAGGTTTTCTTTCCTGGTTCTGGTCCTGATGGAGGTTTTCCTTCCTGGTTCTCGTCCTGATGGAGGTTTTCCTTCCTGGTTCTGGTCCTGATGGAGGTTTTCCTTCCTGGTTCTGGTCCTGATGGAGGTTTTCCTTCCCGGTTCTGGTCCAGATGGAGGTTTTCCTTCCTGGTTCTTGTCCCAATGGAGGTTTTACTTCCTAGTTCTGGTCCTGATGGAGGTTTTCTTTCCCGGTTCTGGTCCTGATGGAGGTTTCCCTTCCCGGTTCTTATCCTTATGGAGGTTTTCCTTCCCGGTTCTTGTCCTGATGGAGGTTTTCCTTCCTGGTTCTGGTCCTGATGGAGGTTTTCTTTCCTGGTTCTGGTCCTGATGGAGGTTTTCCTTCCTGGTTCTCGTCCTGATGGAGGTTTTCCTTCCTGGTTCTGGTCCTGATGGAGGTTTTCCTTCCTGGTTCTGGTCCTGATGGAGGTTTTCCTTCCTGGTTCGGGTCTTGATGGAGGTTTTCCTTCCTGGTTCTGGTTCTGATGGAGGTTTTCCTCCCTGGTTCTGGTCCAGATGGAGGTTTTCCTTCCTGGTTCTTGCCCAGATGGAGATTTTCTTTCCTGGTTCCTGTCCTGATGGAGGTTTTCCTTCCTGGTTCTGGTCCTGATGGAGGTTTTCCTCCCTGATTCTGGTCCAGATGCAGGTTTTCCTTCCTGGTTCTGGTCCAGATGGAGATTTTCTTTCCTGGTTCTTGTCCTGATGGAGGTTTTCCTTCCTGGTTCTGGTTCTGATGGAGGTTTTCCTTCCTGATTCTGGTTCTGATGGAGGTTTTCCTTCCTGATTCTGGTCCTGATGGAGGTTTTCCTTCCTGGTTCTGGTTCTGATGGAGGTTTTCCTTCCTGGTTCTGGTCCTGATGGAGGTTTTCCTTCCTGATTCTGGTCCTGATGGAGGTTTTCTTTCCTGGTTCTGGTCCTGATGGAGGTTTTCTTTCCTGGTTCTGGTCCAGATGGAGGTTTTCCGTCCTGGTTCTGGTTCTGATGGAGGTTTTCCTTCCTGGTTCTGGTTCTGATGGAGGTTTTCCTTCCCGGTTCTGGTTCTGATGGAGATTTTCCTTCCTGGTTCTGGTCCTGATGGAGGTTTTCTTTCCTGGTTCTGGTTCTGATGGAGGTTTTCCTTCCTGGTTCTGGTCCAGATGGAGGTTTTCCTTCCTGGTTCTGGTTCTGATGGAGGTTTTCCTTCCTTGTTCTGGTCCAGATGGAGGTTTTCCTTCCTGGTTCTGGTCCTGATGGAGGTTTTCCTTCCTGGTTCTGGTCCTGACATAGGTTTTTCTTCCTGGCTCTGGTTCTGATGGAGGTTTTCCTTCCCGGTTCTGGTCCTGATGGAGGTTTTCCTTCCTGGTTCTGGTTCTGGTCCAGATGGAGGTTTTCCTTCCTGGTTCTGGTTCTGATGGAGGTTTTCATTCCCGGTTCTGGTCCTGATGGAGGTTTCCCTTCCTGGTTCTGGTCCTGATGGAGGTTTTCCTTCCTGGGTCTGGTCCTGATGGAGGTTTTCTTTCCTGGTTCTGGTTCTGATGGAGGTTTTCCTTCCCGGTTCTGGTCCAGATGGAGGTTTTCCTTCCTGGTTCTTGTCCCAATGGAGGTTTTACTTCCTAGTTCTGGTCCTGATGGAGGTTTTCTTTCCCGGTTCTGGTCCTGATGGAGGTTTCCCTTCCCGGTTCTTATCCTTATGGAGGTTTTCCTTCCCGGTTCTTGTCCTGATGGAGGTTTTCCTTCCTGGTTCTGGTCCTGAAGGAGGTTTTCTTTCCTGGTTCTGGTCCTGATGGAGGTTTTCCTTCCTGGTTCTGGTCCTGATGGAGGTTTTCTTTCCTGGTTCTGGTCCTGATGGAGGTTTTCCTTCCTGGTTCTGGTCCTGATGGAGGTTTTCTTTCCTGGTTCTGGTCCTGATGGAGGTTTTCCTTCCTGGTTCTGGTCCTGACATAGGTTTTTCTTCCTGGCTCTGGTTCTGATGGAGGTTTTCCTTCCCGGTTCTGGTCCTGATGGAGGTTTTCCTTCCTGGTTCTGGTTCTGGTCCAGATGGAGGTTTTCCTTCCTGGTTCTGGTTCTGATGGAGGTTTTCATTCCCGGTTCTGGTCCTGATGGAGGTTTCCCTTCCTGGTTCTGGTCCTGATGGAGGTTTTCCTTCCTGGGTCTGGTCCTGATGGAGGTTTTCTTTCCTGGTTCTGGTTCTGATGGAGGTTTTCCTTCCCGGTTCTGGTCCAGATGGAGGTTTTCCTTCCTGGTTCTTGTCCCAATGGAGGTTTTACTTCCTAGTTCTGGTCCTGATGGAGGTTTTCTTTCCCGGTCCTGGTCCTGATGGAGGTTTCCCTTCCCGGTTCTTATCCTTATGGAGGTTTTCCTTCCCGGTTCTTGTCCTGATGGAGGTTTTCCTTCCTGGTTCTGGTCCTGATGGAGGTTTTCTTTCCTGGTTCTGGTCCTGATGGAGGTTTTCCTTCCTGGTTCTCGTCCTGATGGAGGTTTTCCTTCCTGGTTCTGGTCCTGATGGAGGTTTTCCTTCCTGGTTCTGGTCCTGATGGAGGTTTTCCTCCCTGGTTCTGGTCCAGATGGAGGTTTTCCTTCCTGGTTCTGGCCCAGATGGAGATTTTCTTTCCTGGTTCTTGTCCTGATGGAGGTTTTCCTTCCTGGTTCTGGTCCTGATGGAGGTTTTCCTCCCTGGTTCTGGTCCAGATGGAGGTTTTCCTTCCTGGTTCTGGTCCAGATGGAGATTTTCTTTCCTGGTTCTTGTCCTGATGGAGGTTTTCCTTCCTGGTTCTGGTCCTGATGGAGGATTACCTTCCTGGTTCTGGTCCAGATGGAGGTTTTCCTCGGACGGACGTCTCCAAGGTTTTGTCCCACCACAAGGAGACAGACGTCTATCCTACATGTTAGCATCGCTGTCTCCGTTCTGCTTCTGACAAATGATTTTATGAAACACCGACATAATAAATGATCAGACCAAACTGGAGAACATGAAGAGAACGTCCAAACCTCCCAACCAAGGATCGACAGGTCCGACAGAGGGACGGATCCTCCCAGAACCAGGACCCGGAAAGGTCCGATGGAGGGACGGATCCTCCCAGAACCAGGACCCGGAAAGGTCCGATGGAGGAATACTCAGATACTGAACCCGAATTTCTGCAGGTAGAAACACCTGAAGTGGCCGGGTGTCGGATGTCCAGCGTGAAACTTTGGTGTCATGCGTGTTGTGTTGATCGTCCTCTGACTGCAGCCTCTTTCATCAATAGTTCCATCCATCTTTAACTGAAAATCTTTAACATAAAATCCTGATCTGATCCAATCTGACACGATAACAGCAGGAAACAAAGCATGTCCATAAACACCTGCCAGAAGAAGGGAATTATTAAATTTATTGATCCCACTGAGATCAGCAGGAGCTGCTGTTCAGCTTTCGGCCACCAGGTGGCAGCAACACGACTCAGACTTCCACATCCAACAACACAAAGAGAAGAAGTTTTCTCAGGTAAAAACACCTGAAACTGAACATGGAGGCAGAGGAGTGTCCAGACATCCAGAGGTTTCTGCTCACACAAATCCTCCTGTTTACCTTCAGACTGCTTCATGTCTCTGAAAAGCAGCTAGAAACAAGAGATTTATCTCTTCCAACCAGTTTTATTTCATCTCCCAGTTAGATGTTTATCTCTTCCAACCAGTTTTATTTCATCTCCCAGTTAGATGTTTATCTCTTCCAACCAGTTTTATTTCATCTCCCAGTTAGATGTTTATCTCTTCCAACCAGTTTTATTTCATCTCCCAGTTAGATGTTTATCTCTTCCAACCAGTTTTATTTCATCTCCCAGTTAGATGTTTATCTCTTCCAACCAGTTTTATTTCATCTCCCAGTTAGATGTTTATCTCTTCCAACCAGTTTTATTTCATCTCCCAGTTGACGTTTCCCACATGGAAAAATAATGAAGAGACAAAACAATTCAGGTTATTTTTTATTTGTTTGGAAGATAAATGAAAAGTTTGTCTTTGTGATGGAAACTGTTTGGAAATAAATTTTGAGGCGTTACGAGCTAAAACTACGAAGCGACAACAGAATTTATTGATAAGATTTATAAGAAAAAAAACAAATAAAATTGAAATATACAGCAGAAAGATACATAAAATGTACATAAATTTGACTCATTTTTTTAAATAACATAAAAAATAGGTCAACATTTTTTCACCCTTTTTAAAGTTTCTAAATGTCTCTAAAATTTTTAACATTTACAGCATTTTACTTTTGATAGATTTAAACTGGAACTAACTATAATTTTATGATAATAAATTCTTTAAAAAAATTTTATGAATATTTTTTTATGTATTTTTATCTGATCTTTTCATTTTTAATGAATTTTATTCATGTGGTTCTGCTTAAAAGCAGGAAATAAAATAAATGAGACATGTTTATACTAATATTTAATGTCTTTATTGTTAATATTTTTTAAATGGAGGGAAATATGAAGAACCTAGAAATAATTTTTACTTTAAAAATAAAATAAAATAAAAATCTCCACAGGGATCATGGATTATAAATGACTGGTGATCGATCAGCTGATTGATCTGAGATGAAAGAAAAGCAGTTAAATCTTCAACATGTGAACTTCTGACTGTGTGTGTGTGTGTGTGTGTGTGTGTGTGTCAGCTGCCACCAGGTGGAGGCAGAGACTTGAACATGATGGAGACGCGGCAGGATGAGGAAGACGATGATGGACACTTTATGTCCCACTGTGAGACGCTGCGGACGTCCACCGACTGGACGGTTGCAGGTTCGATTCCCAGGTGAGAAACTATCCAAATAAATTCATACAAACATTTATATAAGAGCAGAGACACAACCCCGACATACTTCCTGGATTATTTTACATCAAACAATTATTTTTATAATCTGGAATTAAATTAGTGATAAATTTATTGTAAAACTTTGAACACAAAGTTTAATAAAAACAAATATTTCCTGAAACACGGTTTAAATAAAATGCTGATTTTTATTGATTACTTTTAGTTTAAATATAATATTTGTCTAAAAAATTTATTTTAGAAAAAAATCTGCAAAAATAAAAACATTTTTTAAAGATTTAAATGAGAAAATTATTCTGATCTGTTAGTGGATTATTATTCAAGGACTTTCCAGGAACAGTTGTCCATGATCCTTCAAGGACTTTCCAGGAACAGTTCTCCAGGATCCTCCAAGGACTTTCAAGGAACAGTTCTCCAGGGTCCTCCAAGGACTTTCCAGGAACAGTTCTCCAGGATCCTTCAAGGACTTTCCAGGAAATGTTCTACAGTATCCTTCAAGGACCTTCCAGGAACAGTTCTCAAGGATCATTAAAAGACTTTCCAGGAATATTTCTCTGGGATCCTTCAAGGATCTTCCAGGAACAGTTCTCCAGGATCTGTAAAGAACTTTCCAGTAAAATTTCTTCCCGATCGTTGAAGAACTTTACAGGAATATTCCTCCAGGATCTTTCAAGACATCTCAGGAACAGTTCTCCAGGATGCTTCAAGACTTTCTAGGAGCAGTTTTTCAGGATCAGGAATTTTCAGAAACAGTTTTCCAGGATCCGTGAAGGACTTTCCACAGTTGTTCTTTGGATGTTTCTGCCTTGTGTGTTCCAGATGATCCCACACTGAATCAGTTCTGCTGAAGTCCAGGTTCTGGGGAGGATCAGTTTCTCCATCAGACCTGTTTCCACTGATCTTCAGTCCAGTTCTTGAGTCATGTGACCTCAACTTTTTCTAGCTTCTTGACAACCACGATTCTATGGAAACCATTTCTTATGAGGCTTCACTAAACAGTAGATGGATCAGCTGAAGGTCCAGATGGAGTCTCTGGTCCTGGTTCAGGTCTTTGATGGATTCCAGATCCTGCTCCTTAGTCTTTTGTCCTCCACATGTCCATGGCTTACAGCTAGTAGCTAGCCGCTAACAGCTAACAGCTAAGAACTTGGAGCTAATAGCTAGCAGCTAACAGCTAGCAGTTAACAGCTAACAACTTGGAGCTAACAGCTAGTAGCTAACAGCCAACGATTAACAGCTCACAACTTGGAGCTAATAGCTAGCTGCTAACAGCTAAGACCTTGGAGCTAATAACTAGCAGTTAACAGCTAACAACTTGGAGCTAATAGCTAGCAGCTAACAGCCAACCGTTAACAGCTAACAACTTGGAGCTAATAGCTAGCAGCTAACAGCTAAGACCTTGGAGCTAATAACTAGCAGTTAACAGCTAACAACTTGGAGCTAATAGCTAGCAGATAACAGCCAACCGTTAACAGCTAACAACTTGGAGCTAATAGCTAGCAGCTAACAGCTAACAACTTGGACCTAACAGCTAGCAGCTAATACCTAGCAGCTAACAGCTAGCTGGAAACCTTCTTCTTGCTTCCTTTTTCATGAAGCTAAAGAAAGGTTTTAGCTGTTAAGATAAAGACCATATTTTTATTTAGCATAAATAAACCCCGCCCACGTTCACATTTAAACCAAAGCTTTGAAAAGTGATGTCACAGCTGATTGACTGCTCTGTGTCTCAGTGCAAATATTTCATAAATATTTTTGTTTTATGTAAAACTTAACTAAGATAAGCTGTGATTTTTTATCTTCTGCATTCAAACAGAACTGGATGCAAATCGGCTTAATGTCCAACATGATGCATGAATCATCACACACATACATGGAAACACACACATGACATCATAACTGTGTGTGAGTGTGTCCATCTGGCTGCTGCACGACTCCACCAGATCAATAATTAAACACATCTAATGGACTACGAGTTGCAGCGGGGACATCTGTCTGCCTGTGTGAGGAAACCACACTGAGCATGCTCAGTTCAGCTGAATCATCAGGTCATAGCTTCAGTGACCTGTTGACCTCCAGATACATGACATCAGCTGAGATCAGGTTTAAATATTCATGCTCCTCGTGTCTGTAGTACCGATCCTGTAGTAACGGTTTATCCAGGAAGTAGTCACATCCAATCCATCCATCCTTCCATTCTCCACCGCTTATCCGGGGTCGGGTCGCGGGGAAGCCCAGACTTCCCTCTCCCCAGCCAGCTCTGCAGGGGGGTCCCAAGGCGTTCCCAGGCACATCCCATTTTCAGGTTTTCAGCCTGTACGTTGCAGCTTCATGTCAAAACAAGGACGATCGTCTGCATTCAGTATCCATGGCAACAGAGACAAAGGTCAGC
Organism: Telmatherina bonti; assembly: GCF_933228915.1. NCBI lineage: Eukaryota > Metazoa > Chordata > Actinopteri > Atheriniformes > Telmatherinidae > Telmatherina > Telmatherina bonti. Next base: position 5,642,383 of record NC_136625.1, on the reverse strand, counting down.
TAGGTTTGTTACTGAACCAGCATGTTGTTCTGGTTCTGTTCTTCAGGTTGTTGTTGGGTTGGGTCCAGTCTAAGCCTCCTGGACAAGGTTTTCATCCAGGATGTTACTGAAATTTCCTGCATTAATCTTTACTTCCACAAGAACCAGTTGCCTGGATGGTCACGCACCGCTGAAAGGAACCTTCCAGAAGGTTCCCCAGAGAGGAGGCCAATAGTCAAAGGTTCTGCTTCCCGAAATGGAGCTGGACGCTTTCACACGGTTCTGGTTCAGCCCATAGACTGAATATAGAGATGGGCGGAGCCTCCGTGATGTCACCTGTAGGTTTCTGAAGAGCTGAACTGAAGCTCGGTGGGCGGTTCCTACCATCACCATCTTGGCAGGGACATGCATGTCGTCTCGCCCAGAAAATACAAATATGGGCAAAGAGGTGGAGCTGAGAGGGGGGCTGTGAGCGTCATGGAGGATGATTGACATAGAGTGAACTCCGAACTTTCTGTAGCTAAGAGCTAACCGAGCTAACCTGGAGCTAACAGAAGCTAACCAGCTAACATAGGTTAGCGGGCTAAAGCTAAGTCACATTGTTAACCGGCTAAAAACTGCGGTTGTTCTACGTTCTTCTGACTTGAAGTGGGAGATCGGGTACCTGTCAATCAAAAGGACATGCCCCTAAATATGCTGAATTTCGAGATTAAATTAAGAATTAAAGACAAAAATTCACTCCCCCCACAGTTGTCATGAAGGTAAACCTGACCTATTAAACCTAAAATGGATTTTTGAACCAGGCTGTAAACATGTTTATTCCTGCTGTGAAGTTGGTCTTTTTAACATGGGAGTCTATGGGGATTCGCTCTGTTTTGCAGCCCCTAGTGGATGAAGGGGGAACTGCAGTTTTATGCACTTCTGCATAGACTTCACTTTTTTACTGCCAGAGGCTCCGTCCATCTTTCATATAAGGTCTATGGTTCTGACAGAACAACGTTGCTTTTTGGTGAACTGGTCCACGTTCACACCAGATTAACCAGAACCAAAGTGGGAGGATTTTACACTGGAGGTTTGGGCCTGAAGTGTTAGTTAATTTGTATCCAGGCAGAAACAGTTTCCCAAAATAGACAATTGTCCACTAAAAAGTCTCGCGTGGTTGCCAGGCAACGTTATAAAACAACATCCACATAAATTTTATTTAATTATTCCTGTCTTTGATGTTAACTAAAACACTTTTTTGGACAAAGACATTTTTGTTAAGGCTTGGTTTTTTTCTGTAACTCTATTTAAAAGTACAAAATAATCAGCTTAATTTCTGTTATGAACATAGACGGGAACGTCCGTTTCAAACGTTCTCGTACGTCGCAGCTTTATGTGCCTTTTACTTTGCCAGCCTGTTAATTCAGTTAACCACTTGTGGGCAGTGTTGAGTTCAGAGTTCCCTTTCGTGTTTTGACAGCGGTTAGTAAATAAGTTTTTCTAGTCAGATTAAAAAAAAAATTACGATCATTTTCTGGAGTGACTGCATATTTACAACAACATGCGTTAAAGAGTTTAAGAAAAAGTTAAGCTAGGCGCATGAGTATGGAAAATAAGACAGCGAGCAAATATTCCACCTTTTAAAATTTATTTGTAATTTTTAGAAAATGTAATTAACAATAGACATAACAATGAAAATGTTTGGATGGGGGGGGTCCAGGAAGAGAGGGTTCGGCCCCCCACCCTCACCCCTGTGGTTTACATCTATGGATGCCTTCACTGTCGTTTTCAGAGCAGAAGAAAAAGTAATCAGATTTGATGTTCGTGTCTCAAGAACATAAGTACTGAGTCTCAACAGAGGCGGATTTGACCAAAGACGCCCTGTTGTCCTGCTCCTTCTCATGTGACCTGAACGCACCGCCAGCCTCCGCCATGGCTCTGGGAAACACAGCGTGGACCTCCCAGCTCACATGCATGAGTAGCTGCAGCTTTTCTCCACAACGGCGCTACAGTTCATCAGTAATTGTGCAGAGAAGGGCACATTATCTTTTCCCATCATTCCCACTCAGTAACTGGGCCTTTCAGCTGGGAGATAAAGGCTTGTTGTCTCTGTGAGAGAAGAGCAGATTCACCACACAAACTGATCCTGATGGATTCCTGCGAGAAGATGTCGGGGTTGAACCTGGATGCTCAGGTTTTCTTGGCTGACTCCACACAGGAGGATGAATGTATCTGAAAAGCTGTGATGATGAGAAATGAGCTGTTTACAGCTCAATCTTCGTGTTTTATCTCTTTAACTGCTCTTTAACTGCTGTTGATGGAGCACATGATGGGGGGGGTAATATTATTTTCAGTGTCAGCTCAGTAATAAATATTCATTTTTCTACATCCAGGTCAGGAGACTTGACTTTTATAAAATAAGAGCTTTGGCTCTTCCCACTGACTCTCCTGGTGGTTCCTAAACCAGAATGGATAAAGCTTCAGCTGGTCTGGGGTCCCTCCCAGTATGACTTTGCCTAGTAAAACCTCAAGAGGGGGCAACAAGGAGGCATCCTGATCCAACATCCTCAGCAGACTCCTTTCTAAACAGAGGAGCAGCTCCCTCCAGATGTGCAAGCTACCCGATGTCCCGGCCACCTCCCACATATCTGATCTGACCCATCCTGCCGTTTTTTGGGACCCCAGCCTTAAAGGGTGCTTAATATGTTGCAAAGCCTTGATTTGTTGGAAGAATCACGACTTCATGTGTGGCTCAACAGTAAGAGCAAAGCAGAAACATCTTCATGTTTAAGTATATGATGGATTCATTATTGTTTTAAGTCAGAGCATAGGAAGTGAGAAGACAAACTGCTGGACTTCCACTTCTTCTTCGTTTCTGGGTCACGTTCTTCTTCCATAAGGCCCATTTATGGTGGATTCAGCAGACAAACAGTTAAGGATGGACAGTTTTGTTCAGCTATCTGTCAGTTGATACAGAATACCACCAGAAATTGTCGGGGCAGTGTTGAGTTGTATTGCTAACACACAATAAAAGAAAGGACTAAACCAGAGAAGAAAAGGACGAACAGGAAGCAGACGGAGAAACTGCCAAATAAAAAGCACCAGAAGAAGAAAAATTAAAAAAGCTTTGTGGTTTCCTTTTTCTACTACTTCTAATGTTTTCAGATGGTTGTAAACAACTTTGTAGCAATGCATTACTGCTACCAGCGAGTGTCAGAGCATGGAAGTGAACGCTGAACTCAGCACTGCCCCCTAGTGGATGGCCGTACTGAACAACCATGGCAACATCAACAGCACATTGAGGTATGAGGACAGGGATGTATGGCAGCATTTGGAATGGATGTCATAATTTCCAAACGTTATGGAGCAGAAATGGGTCTTTAGGATACAGTTGCGATGGAAACACAACTGAGATCAGATTTACTGAACTAAACAGAACCATCCGGTCGGACATGTTGGAGAAAAAGGACTGTAGAGAAGCCGACTTCCATCCTGGCTGTTTCATTCTCAGATGAGAAGTGTCCCTGGTGGATGATGAAGATCCTGTTATGATGAAACCAACAAAATCACGTCATCTGCAAAATTCTGAAACCCTCTTCCACCAGACTGAGTCTTGGGATCCTGAAACAAACTAACAATGCAGAGCTCACAGAACCCATGTATGGATAAAATTGACAGCATGGTATTAACTAACAGCATCTTTTTAGCTAATAGGATGTTGCTAGCTTACAGCATGTTGTTAGCTAACAGCATGTTGCTAGCTTACAGCATGTTGTTAGCTAACAGCATGTTGCTAGCTTACAGCATGTTGTTAGCTAACAGCATGTTGCTAGCTTACAGCATCTTGCTTACTAACAACATCTTGCTAGCTAACAGCATGGTGTTAGCTAACAACATGCTGTTAACTAATATATGTTGTTAACTAACAGCATGCTGCTAGCTTACAGCATATTGTTAGCTGACAGCATGTTGCTAGTTAACAGCATCTCGTTAGCTAACAGCATGCTGTTAACTAGCAGCATGTTGCTAGCTTACAGCATGTTGTTAGCTAACAGCATCCTGCTAGCTTACAGCATGTTGTTAGCTAACAGCATGTTGCAAGTAAACAGCATCTTGCCAGCTAACGGCATGTTGTTAACTAACAGCATGTTGCTAGCTTACAGCATGTTGTTAGCTAACAGCATCTTTCTAGCTTACAGCATGTTGCTAGATAACAGCATGTTGCTAGTTAACAGCATCTTGCTAGCTAACAGCATTTTGTCCACTAACAGCATGTTGCTCGCTTACAGCATCCTGGTAGCTAACAGCATCAGGGTGTTTTGTTTAGTCTCCAGTAACTAGTGCCTTCATCAGCATCTGTTTTCAAGTTTAAGTGCACAATAACGGGATGATATACGTGTTGCAGCGCCATCCATAAATCTGTTGTCAGAAACCTTTCAACACTCGCTGAACGCGTATTCTTCTCAGGATCAACAAACTTCATTAAACTCAAAAAAACTTCAACCGAGCTGGAAACATCTTCAGTGCTCAGCTGTGAGATGATATTACAAAGTTAGCTACTTTAAGCTAATTTCTGGATATTAAACGTGAAGTTGCAGTTCCTCCAACTGCCATTAGGTGTCATTAAAGAGCAACTTTTACAAATGAAGGTGAAGACACACAGTAAGTTGTACCTGCTGGACACCTCTCTGAGGAAGTGTTTCATGTGACAGAAGGATCACCTGAAACAATCGTCCCCCTCCTCTTCCTCCTCCCCTCCCCCCAGCAGTTACACCCCCCCAGCGAGGGTTTGGACCAAACACCACCTTTTGTTACGAGTGGAGCTATAGGTTGTTGAAAGTCCTCACAAAGACTCTCTTTTCACGCTAATGTGACCGGCACAAAGACAGGTAATGCTTTAAAGGGGGAGGAAATGGGTCACGTCACACTGAGAGACTGTTTTTACTGGGAGGACATTTGTTCAGAGGGCAATAAAAGTGTTTTTTTGTAACTCTGTGATGTCTCTGGAGCAACAGTGCAACCTGCAGTTTAAAGGAAGAGCTGGATGTAGTGAAAAACGGCTATCTGGGATTGTTTGTGGGCTTTTAGGTCCAGACTTCTGAAAAATCCCCATGTTATGGTTTATATTGAGTATTTATTTGCATTTCGGTGGTTTAGTTGCAAAGGATGCCATGGATCTTGATTAAAATCTTATTTGATCCTGCGGATGAACTTTAAATCTGCATTTTTGTCCCGACTGATGAAAAGTTCTTAAACTGGAAGTTTTTACATGTCAAGTGAAAACAAAAGACTTTAGAAAAGTCTGAGTAACTTGCTTTAATTAATCGGACGAGCAACTGAAATATAAGTGCATCTAAATTATTTGTATATGTTTCATGGTTGGGTGGTTGGTGGTAGCAGGACCTCTAGTCACCGGATCCTCTGGAGTCATCCTCACATGAAGATTCTTTTTTTTTTTCTTCAAATGTAGAACATCTGTTGTTGAACAACAACCCATCACTGATCCTATCCAGAGAGTGGGATGTGAATGACACAGATGCACCTCTTGTAATGCGTCCCAGCAATGAATAAAAACAATGGAGCTGGCATCTCACAGTGGGGTCCATTCAGAGGCTCTCTGGAGCTTCTGCGTGTGCTACATGAAACATTTAGTTGTTCAAATGTAGATTTCCACTGTTTTCTTTGGGAGAAAACTGAATTCCACAGGATTTTAATCCTCTGCTTTTTAAATAAAATAAATTAAACCCCTCCATGTCCATCGCATGTGAAGCACCACCATTTGTTGGTCAACACAAATGCAGTGTTGACCAGCAGGTGGCAGTACCTTTACTAATTACCAGAAGGCAAAGAAACCTTACTTCCTGCCAAGTTATCAGCAATGTAATTAGTGACTTTGGGCTTGTTTTAATCTAAAGTTGTGAGTGTTTGGGTTTGTTTGGTGAGTACACACTGAAGGATAATCGGGCCAGTTGTTCCAATCTCTCCCTTCCGATCAAATCCAGCAGAAGCCCGGTTGTTGTACCCAAACAATATTCTACATCACATCCTTATTAAGGATTTTTTGCAGTTGGCAAACATCACTCAGACTCACCTACCTAGACTACACTAATCCACGTAGACTTACCTACCTGGACACATTTAAACAGACTTGCCTACCTAGACTAGACAAACATAAGTAGACTTACCTACCTGGACACATTTAAACAGACTCGCCTAACCTAGACTAGACAAACCTAAGTAGACTTACCTACCTGGACACATTTAAACAGACTCGCCTACCCAGACTAGACTAACATACATAGACTTAACTACCTGGACACATTTAAACAGACTCGCCTACCTAGACTAGACTAACATACGTAGACTTAACTACCTGGACACATTTAAACAGACTCGCTTACCTAGACCAGACTAACCTGTGCCCACCAAGACTCATTTAAACAGAATCACCTACCTAGACTAGACTAACCTACGTAAACTTGCCCATTTAGACTCATTTAAACAGAGTCACCTACCTATAGTAGACTAGCCTACATAGACTTGCCTACCTAGACTCATTTAAACAGACTTACCTACCTAGACTAGACTAACCTACGTAGACTTGCCCACCTAGACTCGTTTAAACAGACTCACCTGCTGAGACTAGACTAACCTACATAGACTACATAACCCACGTAGACTCACTTAAATAGACTCAACCACCTTGACTTTCCTACCTCGAGTAACCTACATAGACTTGCCCACATAGACTCCCTTAAATAGAGTCAACTACTTAGACACAGCTACCTAAACTGGCCTACCAAGACTCACCTACAGAGACTCACTTGTATAGACTTAGCTACTTAGTCTGGCCCACATATACTTACTTAAATAGATTAATCTTCCTAGACTAATCTGCTTAGACTCACTTACCTAGACTCACCTACATACCTCACCTACCTACACCTGCCCACCTAGACCTGCTTAAATACTCATCTACCTAGATTCACCTACTTACACTTACCTACCTAGACTTGTCCATGTCGACTCCCTTAAATAGACTCACCTACTTAGACTCACCTACCTAGACTCACCTACCTAGACTTGCCGATGTTGACTCCCTAAAATAGACTCACCTACCTAGACTCGTTTAAACAGACTCACCTGCTGAGACTAGACTAACCTACATAGACTTGCCCACGTAGACTCACTTAAATAGACTCAACCACCTAGACTCTCCTACCTCGAGTAACCTACATAGACTTGCCCACATAGACTCCCTTAAATAGAGTCAACTACTTAGACAAAGCTACCTAAACTGGCCTACCAAGACTCACCTACAGAGACTCACTTGTATAGACTTAGCTACTTAGTCTGGCCCACATATACTTACTTAAATAGATTAATCTTCCTAGACTAATCTGCTTAGACTCACTTACCTAGACTCACCTACATACCTCACCTACCTACACCTGCCCACCTAGACCTGCTTAAATACTCAGCTACCTAGATTCACCTACTTAGACTTACCCACCTAGACTTGTCCATGTTGACTCCCTTAAATAGACTCACCTACTTAAACTTACCTACCTAGAATCACCTACCTAGACTTGCCGATGTTGACTCCCTAAAATAGACTCACCTACCTAGACTCACCTACCTAGACAAACCTACATAGACTTGCCCACATAGACTCCCTTGAATAGACTCACCTACCTAGATTCACCTACTTAGACTCACCTACCTAGACTTGCCCACGTCAACTTCTTTAAATAGACTCACCTACCTAGACTCACCTACCTTGACTCACCTACCTTGACTCACCTACTTAGATTCACCTACCTAGACTTGCCCACATCGACTCCCTTAAATAGACTCACCTACTTAGTGTCACCTACTTAGACTCACCTACCTAGACTTGCCCATGTTGACTCCCTGAAATAGACTTACCTACCTAGATTCACCTACCTAGACAAGTCTACATAGACTTGCCCACATAGACTCACTTAAATAGAGTCACCTACTTAGGCACAGCTACATAAACTTGCCTACCAAGACTAACCTACAGAGACTCACTTATATAGACCCAGCTACTTAGTCTGGCCCACATATACTTACTTAAATAGACTATTCTTCCTAGACTAATCTACTTAAACTCACTTAGTTAGATTCGCCTACATACGTCACCTACTCACACTTGCCCACTTAGACCTGCTTAAATACTCATCTACTGTGTGTGGGTGGGTGTGTGTGGGTGGGGGTGGGGGTGTGTGTGCGTGTGTGCATGTGTGCGTGTGCGTGTGTGTGTGTGTGTGTGTGTGTGTGTGTGCATGCGTGCGTGCGGGGAGGGTCTTGGTGCTCGGGGAGCGCTGCTGGTGCACTGGGGTGCAACCTGGCTGCCGCTCGGTGGCGGTCTGGGGATCCCGGCCCTCCGTCGGTGTGGGCTGGGCCCTCTGCCTGCGGGGGTGGGGGGCTGCTTCCGGGCTCTTGGGGCCGTGGGGCCTGCGCTCTGTCTGCCCTGGGTGGCCGGTGCCCGGCGGGGCCGGTCCTTGCTGGTCCGGGCCTGCTGGGGCCTGTTCCCCCTGACTGCGGGGGACTCTGGCTGGGACCCCCCTCTGCCGCCTCCTGGGTCGGCGCATGGCTGGCTCCGGGGTGGGGCGGTTGGGGTCTGCGCCTGGGGGTGGCTGCTGATGGCCTGGGTCTCGGGGGTACTCCTGGCGTGCCTCTTGCCTTTGTGTGGGAGGGGTCACACTGGCATGATCTTCTCTGAACACGTTCCACTCTGCATGTTCTGCATGTGACACAGTCACCGAGTTGTCTGCAGGTTTATTCACTAACAGCAAGTAGTTTTCTCATTTCTGTTTGTTTCTCATTTATATTTAACTTTTTAGATTCATAGTTTAGTTACTATGATCTAAAGTTGGCTTGTATGTGTATGTATATGTGATGATACTGGCGAGTGCGTATATGTTTGTACGTATGTATGTGTGTGTGTGTGTGTGTGCGCATAGAGGTGTGTGTGTAAATGTATGTATGTGTATGTGTATATGTATATGTGTGAATATATATATATATATATAAATATATATAGATATATATATATGTATATATATTTTTTTATATATATATATATATTTTTATATATATATATATATATATATATATATATATATATATATATATATATATATATATATATACATATATATATATACATATATATGTATACATGTGTGTGTATATGTACGTGTGTGTATGTATGTGTGTGTATGTATACATCTGTAGGTTGTTTTCTTTCCTTTTGTTTTTGGATTATTTTTTAGGGTTTTTTTTTCTCTCCCTTTATCTCTTTCACTTTTCTTATGAGGTGTTTTTTCTCCTTTCTCTTTCTGTCTTTCGTCTGTCCTCTCTGGTCCAGCAGTACAAACTCTACAATTGAAACAATAATACAAAATAAATATAGAAATAAAATAAAAATTCAGAAAGTCAAGGGGATCATTATATCTATAAAGCTTCCCTTAGCAAAGAAAATTTGCTCAGCAGAACACAGCATCCAGACCATCATTCTGCTGCCTAAATGCAAGACAAGACAAAAAAAAAAAAAAAAAAAAATACTCACCTACCGAGACTTGTCCATGTTGACTCCCTTAAATAGGCTCACCTACCTAGACTCACCTACCTAGACTCACCTACCTTGACTCACCTACTTAGATTAACTTACCTAGACTTGCCCACGTCGACTTCCTTAAATAGACTCACCTACCTAGACTTGCTCACCTTGACTTCCTTGAATAGACTCACCTACCTAGACTCGCCAACCTAGGACTGCAAGCAGGATACTCCCTGTTTGTGTGTATAATCTGGTAAAACCAAACTCCTGTGGAATTGGGTGCAGGAGGGGTTTCCTGGTAAGGAAGCAGAGAGCAGCATCTGGTCCAGACCTTAGTGTTCCTGTGTTTTTCCAAGAAAAATGTGACCAAGCAGGTTGGAGTAACAGCAGAGGGAAGGAGGTCTGGGGGAGGCAAAAGAAACAGAGGAGGTCTGTTGGAGGGCTTGTGGAGGAGTAGCCCCTCACCGTCTCAGCTTGTTCTTCCAAACAGAATTCCAGCAGAAAATGTGGAGCCTCGGGCTACGAGCTCGTAAAGCTGTAGACGGCTTTAAAGCCTGACTGAGCAGCTCTAAAAAATACATGTATGTCCCTGATATCAGAGAGCGGCTTCTGTTTGCTTCTGACGGAGATCAGCTGCTGCTCACAGAGGAAATCCACATCACTCGTTATTGTTTACATTCATGTTTGACATCTGTCGGCTGATGGTTGTTTTTACTGAAGACATGTCCATGTGTTTATGTTTGCGTTGGATACATACAAATTAACTGGATAAACTAAAAAGGTTTGAGGGAGGGTATAAAAAAATGTTGGTTTTGTTTTTATGTCAGACAACATAAAATTCGGATATTTAATGATTATTTTTATCATTATATTAGTTTTATTTGTCAAAAATAATTTATTTTTGCATCTCATGCTGCAGTTTTGTCCTTTCATGCTGCACAATGTAGGCCTGTAATGAGAAATAAATAATGAATATATAAATACAAAATTGAAGTAATAAATGAATTAAAAAATAATAATTAAAAATCAATGCATAATAATAAATAAATATTGTAAATAAAAAAATAATATAAATTGAAAAAAAAACTTTCCAGGCCCCCATCCATTCCTTTTTTTAACCGCTCAGTCCAGTTCAGGGTTGCGGGAAGCTGGAACCTGTCCCATCCCATGCATTCACTGGACAAGAAGCAAGTACGCCCTGGATAGGTCGCCTGACCATCACAGAGCCACACAGAGAGACAGAAAACCACAACTGAACATTACTGGTTCAGGTCTTTGGTGGATTTCAGATCCTGCTCCTTAGTCTTTTGTCCTCCACATGTCTATGGCTTACAGCTTAAAGCTAGCCGCTTTCAGCTTGCAGTTAACAGCTAACGACTTGGAGCTAATAACTAGCAGCTAACAGCTAACAGAAAATCACATTGTTGCTGCTAAAATCCAGTTTTCTGTCTTGCTGTTTGAGTTTTTTCTTCTTGAATGATTTAAAGGTCCGAGTCCACTTCCTCGTAAACCAGCCCGGGACCAGAACTGGACTGGAAATGAGAGGAGAAGCAGAAAATGTCCAAAGAAAACCTCCAAAAAGAACTGTTGATCATGACCAGAGAAGATAAAGTCCTTGTTGTCCAACTGTCCCAAACACCCAGTCTGGTACAGATAGTCTGGTATTTAGACCACCAGAGACCGGATCCAACAGGCTGAACGGTTCTTTTATCTCTCAGGCCAACAACTGGTTATATATTAATGAAGACTCATGACGTTTCTCATGCAGACAAACACATTGACTTTTCTACTTTCAGCTGCACAGTTACCTCATTGTTCATCTTTTATACGTTTCATGAACTTCAGACCAGGAACCAAATGTCTACAAACCCATGGACCACATGAGAAGCCTGGGTACTGGTCCTGGTTCTGGTCCTGATGGAGGTTTTCCTTCCTGGTTCTGGTCCTGATGGAGGTTTTCCTTCTTTGTTCTGGTCCAGATGGAGGTTTTCCTTCTTTGTTCTGGTCCTGATGGAGGTTTTCCTTCCTGGTTCTGGTTCCGATGGAGGTTTTCCTCCCTGGTTCTGGTCCTGATAGAGGTTTTCCTTCCTGGTTCTGGTCCTGATGGAGGTTTTTCTTCTGGGTTCTGGTTCTGATAGAGGTTTTCCTTCCTGGTTCTGGTTCTGATAGAAGTTTTCCTTCTTAGTTCTGGTCCTGATGGAGGTTTTCCTTCTGGGTTCTGGTTCTGATAGAGGTTTTCCTTCCTGGTTCTGGTTCTGATAGAAGTTTTCCTTCTTAGTTCTGGTCCTGAAGGAGGTTTTCCTTCCTGGTTCTGGTCCTGATTGAGGTTTACCTTCCTGTTACTACTTCTGTTAGTAGAAACTGTAAACTGATATTGTTAAACTCAGCTGTTTTCAATGGTACTGGTTAGATGAACCAAGTGGAGCAGCATCTTTGTGATGTTGGAAAACAGCCTCAGTGATCCCTTTGCCCTCCATCGTCTGTAATGTCATACATCTGTGTGGTGTCCTTGCTGGGTGATCGATAGAGGAAAGAGCCAATGAAGCGAGCGAGCAGCATGCCGTAGTCATGTGACCGAGTGCTGACAGAGAGGAGGGCTGTGATTGGAGCCTGGTCACTGAAGACAAGCATAAACTGTCAGACCCAGTGAGACATTCAGGAACATGGTCCGGGATCAGTTTTCACACCAGAGGCTGAACCTGCGACAGAAATGTGGTTCCATTCAAACGGCACGTGATGGAGGTCAGTCTCTGAGGGTCGAGGCAATCCTCCTTCCTCCTCCCTCCACTCAGCTGTGGATCTTAAACTCTAGTTGCCCCACTGAGACATTTACAAAATCATTTTTATAGCAAAACCACCTTCATCCTTGTCTGGAAATTTAAACTTGGAGAAATCCATCGTCCATTTTATCATTTCACCCTATTCAACTTCCTGTTCATGCTAATAGCTAACCCGCCAATCACACACCAGCATTTAGTCATGTGAACATCATGAAGATGACTTGCTGAAGATCAAACTGTGCATCAGAATGAAGATTTAAGAGACTTTGATCTATCCATCCAACCGTCCATCTACTGTTCTCTTATCCGGAGCTGGGTCATAGGGGTGTTAACGGGCCTTTTCCTCACCCAAAGCTACCAGCTGACCTGAAGGGGAACAATGAGGCATTCCCAGGCCAGAGATGTATTCCTGCCAGCATGTCTTCCTCAAGGGGATATGCCTGGAACACCTCAGCAGAGGTCTTCCAAGAGGCATCCTGACCAGATGTCTTGTTTACATCATGATCCGGAGACAGTCAAACACAAGTTTTGTAGTAATCTGGCCTCTGGTTTCCATGGTAACAGGGTTTGAGAGGTTTAAACGTTTTGCAACGATTCTGTTGTTGTAGCAGTTAGCATTAAATTATTTTGTTGCAGCAGTTAGCAGACAATACTTCTGTTGTTTTAGCAGTTAGCATGCAATGTTTATGTTGTTGTAGCAGTTAGCATTAAATTCATTTGTTGTAGCAGTTATCCGGCTTATGTTGTTTTAGCAGGTAGCATACAATTTTTCTGTTGTGATTAGCATACAACGCTTCTGTTGTAGCAGTTTGCATGCAACGTTTCTGTAGTTGTAGTTGTTAGCAGGGGATGCTTCTGTTGTTGTACCAGTTAGCATGCAATTCTTCTGTTCTTATTGTAGTTAGCTTGCAATGTTTCTATTGTTGTATGAGTTAGCATGCAACATTTCTGTTGTTGAAGCAGTTAGTGTGCAATGTTTCTTTTGAATCAGTTGGCATTAAACTCTTCTGTTGTTGTAGCAGTATGCAACGCTTCGACTTTTATAGCAGTTGGCACTCAATATTTCTGTTGTAGCATTTAGCATGAAATGTTTTTGTTATTGTATTGGTTAGCACACAATGCTTCTTTTGTTGTAGCAGTTTGCGCGCAACATTTCTATTGCAGTAGTTATTAGCATCTCTTCTGTTTTTGTAGCAGTTAGCATGCAAAGTTTCTGTTGTTGTAGTGGATAGCATACACCGCTTCTATTGTTTTAATGTTATCACTCAATGGTTGTAATGGTTAGCATGCAACGTTTTTGTTTTTGTAGTGGTTAGCATGTAACACTTCTTTTGTTGTAGCAGTTAGCACGCAACATTTCTATTGTAGTAGTGAACATGCATCTCTTCTGTTTTTTTAGCAGTTAGCCTGCAACACTTCTGTTGTTGTAGCAGTTAGTAGTTAGAACACAATATTTTTGTAGCAATTAGCAAGCTAACTGCATCAAGCTAAGGAAATGATGCATAGCTGATGTGTCATTACAATGTTTCACTGCCCCTAGAGGTCCGTCTTGCACACTACATCATTTCTGGCCATATGTGCTTTTCCCTGCATGGACATAGTCATGTACGGGCTTCTTCTTTCTTTTTTAAATACACAAAGTAAAACCTTTTGCGGTTTACGTGGAAATGTTTAGCAGAATGGACTTCAGTCACCTGACCACCTTTTCTTATTTCCTCTCAGGTGACTGAGCTTCTTACTCCATCTGTAAGGGACAGTCTGATCATTCTGCAGAGGAAACTTGTTTCAGCTGCTCTATTTGTGTCTTGTTCTTTTGGTCACTAACCACTGCTGGTGACCGTAGCCTATAGCAGGAGCCACCATCTTACCATTCTAGGAGCTATGTTATTGGTGGATCACCCATTTCTTGTTGTTGTCAAGCAGAGTAACCCCATGTCTAGTATTAAAATGATGACCAATAAGCAGACCATATTTCAGTCCAAACCGTGACAGATTTCTAGTGTTAATCGGTTAATTTTGTGACATAAAACCCACCAGGAAGAAGAAAAAGTGGTGTTTTTGTGTTATCAGCGACACATCCATTCAGGCCAGGAGCCTCTGCCTCACTGCAGCTGGACCTCAATCACACTGCCTGAATTTATTTTAAAACTTCTTTTAATCAGTTTTTATTGTTGTAGTTTTTCCCACAACAGTCAGTTTCACCATCAAGAACCATTCACTGAAGAACACAAAATCCTTTAACGTCCTAAATTTAATTTGTAGTAAACAGAAACTAAATTTTCCCTTTCATGGATAGAGACTAAACCTGATGCTAATTTTATACCCAATCCTGACACCCTCGCCTGTCACCAGTTAATCTGCTGATAGGAGAATCTTCCAGAAACTTGTTACTGGACTGTTTCGTAACTTTTCTGTCCTTTTTTTTGCATTTTTTTCTTTGCTTTCTATTTGTCAAATAAACTTTGTTCTCAGTTTATAGTACTGAAGTCAAAATGAATGCAGATGGTGAACACAATATTTTCTTTTTTAAAGTAATATGCAGAACAAATGATTGCATAGAAGAAGTTATCGTGTCATACTGTAGATTGATAATCTCTCAGAGACAGTTTTATATCTGCCATATCACAGTACGAGTTCTGAAGTGATCCTCCCACTGTGTGGTTCCCAACCAAACAGCCTCTGAAGCTCTGCAACCACGTGTTTCATGTCTGTGTTGGTGCTGATGATTGAACCAGGAGATCTCTGTCTACGAGGCAAATACAAAAAAATTAAGATGGCCACTCCTCGTCTCCGCTTTGCGTGGATTTCAGCTGAAGTTGCTTCACTGAAACACCAGAGGAAGTCATATGAGCTCTGTGAACTTCCTCTTGTTCCAGATAATGCAGGTTAAACACATCTGTATCTCGCTCTGGTCGACACATTTTCACACCGCAGCACGCGTTTCATTTATCTCCCATTAAAGATCAAAGCAAACAGAGAAAAATCTTTTTTTTTTTACTGTTTTCTGTTAAAACTCTACAGACTCAAAGACTTAAACATATTTCAGGAGCTTTTCATGCTTTATTTCTGCAGAGACTGAGGAGTCGCACCCTCCACAGGCTGCAAACTGGTTAACTTTCCACCTGCTTTCAGCAAATAACCACCACTGAAGTCATCGCATCAGTCACAGAACATACGCTCAGTCTAACCACGTCGTGTTTCCTTTAAAATATCAGAAGGGTGTGCGAATCTGACCGTGTAGCTTTAGACTCTCAGTGTTCACACTTTCCTCAGCTTTTATTCAGAAATAAACGCACAAAGACGACAGGAAACATGAAGATTAATCCGATTTTTTACTGAAATCCCCGGAACTTTGATTACAACGGACACAAACGGTTCATTCAGACCAGTTTTTTAACCAAATATCAGCCCTGTTAGTGCATCATCCTGCTGGAAGTTTCCATCAGAAGATGCTACATCAGGCCATGAAGGGATGGACATGGTCAGCAGTGATGCGGGCTATGCTGGTTTGCTGCTGATCTAAGGCTAGATCATGTTTTCATGATGTTTGCAGCTAATTCTGAGTTTGTTCAGAAATACTATTCTGCATTTCATGGTTGGAACCAGTCCTTTCTATCATCTCCAACCAGTTTGCCCATTCTCTGACATCAGCAGCTGGATCTCATCACATGTATGACCTCCAGCAGAAGCTAGAAAAACGGATCTGCACCAGGACATTGTGGATCAGGTCCTGGTGGTCTGGGTGGATCAGGTCCTGTTGGTCTGGGTGGATCAAGTTCTAGTGGTCTGGGTGGACCAGGTTCTAGTGGTCTGGGTGGATCAGGTCCTGGTGGTCTGGGTGGATCAGGTCCTTGTGGTCTGGGTGGATCAAGTTCTAGTGGTCTGTGTGGACCAGGTCCTGGTGGTCTGGGTGGATCAGGTCCTGGTGGTCTGGGTGGATCAGGTCCTGGTGGTCTGGGTGGATCAGGTCCTGGTGGTCTGGGTGGATCAAGTTCTAGTGGTCTGGGTGGATCAGGTCCTGGTGGTCTGGGTGGATCAGGTCCTGGTGGTCTGGATGGATCAAGTTCTAGTGGTCTGGGTGGATCAGGTCCTGGTGGTCTGGGTGGATCAGGTCCTGGTGGTCTGGGTGGATCAGGTCCTGGTTGTCTGGGTGGATCAGGTCCTGGTGGTCTGGGTGGATCAAGTTCTAGTGGTCTGGGTGGATCAGGTCATGGTGGTCTGGGTGCACCAGACCACCATTCATCTAAAGACGAGCTGAACTTGAGCTGTTTTCTGCTGTTGGAAGCATCGTCTCCACAGCGATGCAGGACGGGTTGAGACACGCGGGGGGATGCCGTCACCTGAAAACCTTCCTGAGCTGCTCCTCCTCCATCTGCTGTCCAGGTCCTCCAGGTCCACGAGGCGGGATGCGGGAGGAGACCCGGGAACACTGCAGCACATTTCTTTCCTGCTTCAGATGTAGTTAGATAACTCAACTCGTCTTTATTTATAGAGCACTTTTAAAGCAATCAAGCTCTGCTGTATACACACACACACACACACACACACACACACATAAAAATAGTTGAAACACAATCAGTAAATTAAAAACAAAATATAAAACAGCAAAAGAAAAAACAACAGAATAAAATAAAATAAAATAAAATAAAATTAAATTAAATTAAATTAAATTAAATTAAATTAAATTAAATTAAATTAAATTAAATTAAATTAAATTAAATTAAATTAAATGAGCAGCCTCTCAAACTGATTTAAAAGCCAAAGAGAAAAGATGTTTTCGGAGAGGATTTAACAGCAGCTTTTTCCACATCTTAGGAGCAACAACTGAAAAAGCACGGTCACCTCTCGACTTCCTCTTTCTCAGTTAACATGAGCTGATCTGCTGACCGAAGAGAACGGAGCGTACGGACAAAGCAGGTTAGCCAGATTGGGGGGGGGGGGGTTCAAGTAGATGAAACCCCCCCCCCCCCCCCCCCCCCCCCCCCCCCTCTCCCATCCAAATGAAGACATTTAAAAACATAAAGAAGGATTTTAACTTTTTCACATTAAATCTGAGTCCAGCTAGTGACCATCATTCCCTCTAACTGCTGAAAAGTCACATTTTCCTTCTCAGCAGGAAGGTTTTCATGCATTCTGGACAAATGAAAAAAAGCGTGGGGATGGTGTCAAACCCAGACGCTTCCCATTGGAACCAAACTGACTTAAAGCTGATCTGTCGGTGAAGTGAAGTTTCCCAGTAAAGAGTAATGAAAGTGTGGACGAGCTGTGATGGCGGAGGAAGAAGTTCTCTTCTCCGTGTCATCTTGTCGGCCTGCAGGTAAAAAGCTGAAGAATGTGACCGAGTCAACCAGGCAGGTTCTGCTTTCCTTTAGCAGATTTACACACTGACAGCCGTGTGATTATCTCAACTTCTCAGTTCTCTCATTCAGTTTAAAAATTTTTTGTCAATGACAAATATCTTCTTGTTTTATTATTATAATCATGATTAGTAATCAAAGAAAAAAATCTTTAAATGATTGTGAAAATCTTAAGAAAACGTGCCGTTGAACGTCTCAGTCGGTTCGTCCACAAGGAGGCAGTGCTGAGTTCAGAGGTCACTTCTGAGTTTGACACCGGTTAGAAGCAATAATGCGCCGCCAAAAAGTTGTTTACAACCACCCAAAAACACCAGAGGAAGAAGAATGGTTTCCACCATAGACTTTTAAAGCTGGGCGGAGCCTCCGTGACGTCACCCTTACGTTTCTGATGTGCTGAACTGAAGCTGAATTGGCGGTTCCTACCATCGCCATCTTGGTAGCGCCATGTGTGTCATCTCTCCCAGAAAATACAAACATGTGCAAAGAGGTGGAGCTGAGAGGGGGGCTGTGAGTGTGGGGGTGGATGATTGACATTTGGCAATGTCACCACCCCCTGTCTCTGAGCTGCCAGTAGCTAAGAGCTAGCTGAGGTAACCCAGAACTAATGGGAGCTAACCAGCTAACAGAGGTAAGCAAGCTAAAGCTAAGTCATGCTGTTAACAGGCTAAAAACCACGGCTGTTCGAGATTCCTCCATCTTGCAACGGGAGATTGGGCACCTGTCAATCAAAAGGACACGCCCCTAAATATGCTGAATTTTGAAATGAAATTACTTCTAAATGGAGGAATAATGAAAAAAAACACTTCTTTTAATTAATGTGCTTCCAACAGATTTTGCAGTCCAAGATCCCACCAAGAAATTTGATTTCATTCACTCTTTCTTTTAGAGTAGTAATGATTAGTTTCTGGTTGATTGATCGGCCTTGTGTCATATTTAACTTTACTAACACTAAGCCTGTCCTGGATATAAATGTCGTAAATGTGATTTTGGGGTAGTTTATGAAGGAAAAAGGTAGCTGGAAGGCTGGTAGAGGAAAGACTTTAAACTTCACTGTTTAATGTTCATATAAAAGCATAATTATCAGCTATTGAAAACCTGACAGATATTTTCCTGAACTTAATCTGTGTAGAGGTAAATATTAACATAAAGCTTCTAATTTTCATCTCTTCATATTGCTTTTGAGAACCTCCTGTTTAGTTTGTGTGTTTAGATCTTTTGATGTGTGGATTTGTGTCTTTTTCTGTCTGCTGTCAGCAGGAATCCTGTGCGTAAAAAGCCGGACGCCTTCACCATCAACCTGCCAAAACTGTTGGTTTTCCAATGAGAACGGGCCACAAATTCAAAACATGGTCAGAGGGAAGAAGCTGGGACAGAGTTTGGTTCTGCTGAAGGATCATTTACTCCATCTGCTCTCTGACACTGCCATCCATAAATATTTTATTACAAACAACTGCATCATGAAACACTCAGAGCTCAGTTTTTCTTTTTTTCTCTCGAGCTGTTTAACATAATGAATGTGGCCCTCAAAGAACATGGCGGTAAAAGTAAGAAGCGCTTTAGCTCGGCAACAAATGGGGGAAAAATAACATGGCCAAAGGCTTAAGTGAAACTCTACACTGCGCAGTCCAGATCCAGAATCCTGAGCCACTGTTTACGCCAACCCCTCTGATTCCAGTTTGAATTGACGGACGTCCGTGAGAGCCAATCAGCGGCCGCCGTGCGCCAAAATCGTGTTTATTCTACTTCGGCAACCAATCAGCGGCCGAGTGCGTCATTAGAGCAGAATGTGAATGTGGGCAGCTCGTTAACGGGAGCACACTCCGCTCCCATCCCCCACCTCGACTCCGCAATGGCGGCTGCTTTTTGGCCGCTTTGTCCTTCTCATGTTCAGCTTGTAAAAGCCCTGTGTTCAAAACTCGGTAAGAAAGCAACGTGTTGTTCATCAGAATGCGTGTCCGTCCATGAGCACATGATTTTTTTTTTTTTTTATTGCACTTGAGTCATCGCATGTCTGTGGTGTCGCACTACTTTTTTTTTCTCCCCTCCCTCCTCCTCCTCCACGGCGGAGCTTTTTTTTTTCCCCTCCGTGGGCTCCAACAATGGAGGCTTGAGGAAATGAGGCCACCCGCTCACTCCACCAACCTGAACACAAAAAGCACCGGCAGACTTCTCCTGTTTGTTTTCTTTGACTGATATTTTGTTTACGTGTCGACCTTCGCGCACCAGAAGATTCTGTTACATAAAAAAGCGAATTAAAAAAAGAGAAGTGCGCAAACAGAAGAGAGGGAGTTTCAAACATGGAGGTGTGAAGGGGCGGGGCTTGCAGCGGATGATGAAGGGCTGCGATCAGTTCCACATTTATCAGTTTCTTATCTGATTAATAGTGCTCTGAAAGGGTCAGAAATGACCACTGTAACAGTTTATAACGATCTAATCCTCAAAGCCAACCCTTTCTGAGGCCATTTTGCTCTTCACTTTAAACACGTCGCCTGTATTCCCTCGTCGCGGCGGTGGGCGGGAGAAACGCTCCGTAGTCGCCTCCTGACAGGACCAGACGGCCATCAATCAATCAAACTGACACTACGTCAAACGAAACGCCGTCCTTTCGACAATTTTAATGCGCAATTCAATGAAAAACTGAATTTTCTGTGGTTTGCGGTGTCGCGCGGGCGCTGTAGTTCCGCGTGAGGAGCGTTATGTGCGCTTTATCGCGTCGGATCATTGTTTTAGTGGAGAAGAGACAGTTGCAGCGGTAGAACAGAAGGGGGCGTGGTCTCAAGGTTTAGAAATTCTATCCATTGTTCCACTCTGACGCGCGGAGGGAACACCTCTTTTTTTGTCGCAGCCAATGAGCGACGTCCCTCCGCCTGTGGGCCCCGCCCACAAGACTATATTAAAGCCTCGGCCGTCAGCAGCATCGGCCACTGGCACAATATAAGACTGATTGATTCGCGAACCGAGCTAAAGGGATTTACTTTATTCAACCTTTCATTTCAGCCGTCCTTTATTTTATTAAACTAAAAAACAATGGCAGACACACAAGTTGATTCTGGCTCGGATATCTCTGCCAAGGTAAGCCGGCGCGCACCTTACTCGTCCTCACTAAGCCCCTCAAGCAGATTTAAGCTTTCCAGGCTGTAACCTAGATATTTGTTTCTGTCTGAAACCACCATTTTCCACGCGCTCATTCCGCCTCGGACTGAGAAGCCGGTGCTTGCGGTTCGGTTCCCCTCCGGACTGATGGAAATGGGCTCTGAAATAAAGCGGGGGGGTCTCCGCTCCGCATCATGGAAAGCGGCTGCGTTTCCAGCGTCGTGTCTTATTGTCCGGAGAGTAACAGTCTGCGCGGGTTCTTTGTTGATACAATCGGCTCGGTTCTGCTCTCTGAAACCGTCTCCTTCTGCCCGAACCGCCGCACTTCCGAACCGCAGCCGCTCCAGGACGCACTTTTCCGCTTTTTTACCGCTTTATTCGCGTCTCTGCCGCGGAATTGACGCACATATTCGCACATTTCTCTGCCTCGCAGGATGAATAAATGTGAATTTGTTTATTAAAGTGGCGGATAAATGATGTGCGAAGTGTTATCCCTCGCGCTCGCGCTCCCGGAGCCGCGGAGGCTGCGCGGCGGCTCGGTCCCGTTTGAATGGAGGATGGAGCGGAACTCACGCCGCGTGCCGCCGCGTCCAGTTTGTTGTGTTTATTGTAGCTGCGCCCCCCCCCCCAGGACACCTGCGGGCCCCTGCCTGCTGGTCCTGCGCCGTCCAACCCGGTTTGTTTACCGGAGGTCGGTCGCTGCGCTCACCTGAGCCCCTCACGCGCTGCCGCCGCGGCTTCCGCTCGTGCTGGAGTCATTCTGGTGCATGTTTGCAGGGCGCGATGCTATCTCGGGAAGAAGGAAACTTTTTCTTCTTTTTCTGTAAAGCTGCCCACCGTTTGTGTGTGTGTGTGTGTGTGTGAGTGTGTGTTCGCGCGCGCGTGTGTGCGCGCGGCAGGGCTCTGGAGGTGTGATATGTCGCCGCTGGTTTTCCCCGCTTTGTGGACCCTCCATGTATCTGCTGGTTATTTTAAGAGGAATCTAGTACAGATTGGACTTTGGAACAGATCTGGTAAAAGTTTAATCGCCTCGTGAGGGGGGTGGGGGGGCTCGCGGGGGTCGTGTGTTTGCAGCGGCGGTGAGGCGGAACCGGATCCGAAGCGGCAGCGGAGCCGCCGAGTTGTGGGAGATGATGACTGATGCGAACACGGAGAAGGTGGAGAGATGAAAGTTTGGGTCCGGTTCTGCCGCGGATGATCCGGCGCCGCGGAGCGTTTTTACGCGCGGTGCGGCGGCAGAGCGCGGTGCCGCGGAGCGGCGCGTCTCCAGCCGCTGAACGGCTTAATGGATTTTAACCAACAAGATTATGTTAAGCAATTAATCAATAACGTTATATTTACTGGGTGTGTGGGGCGCGTGCGGCTGAAGAGGGGAGGGGGGGGGGGGTGTAATGGGTGAACGGTGTCGACAAAACGAGGAAACTGATCGCTATTAATAGGCTCGGCGGGCAGTTTTCCGGTCCAGTCGGGGGCGGGAAAGGGGGGCGGAAGGTGTGTTTTTATCCGGGCTGGTTCCGGTTCGGTTCGTGGCGCGGCCTTTATTTTGGTTTCTGGTGCCGCTTTTCTCGCCTGCCATGTGTCTTCTATTGTCCTTCCCTGCCTCCGTTACAACAAGCAGCGGCGGCAGCAGCGTGCGCCGCGCGCACCGCCTCCTCCTCCCCTTTCATCAACCCCCCCTCCCCCCCGCGCGCCTTCCTGTGTTATTTTAAACGGAGCGGTGCATCCTGGGTATTGCAGTGCTTCTCCCGGGCGTGTCTTGTGACATATGGCGGTGAAAGCTGCGCGCAGAAGACTACAATACCCAGAATGCCCTGGGGGACACATCAAAGTATCAGATTACAACACATTAGAGGGGCAGGAGGGGGGCGGGCCTTGGGAGGAGGGGCTGTAAGTAGGCCAGTGGGTGGAAGGGCAGGTAGCAGCGGGGAAGTTACGCTTCTGCTTCTCAACGGTTCTGTTTTGCTTTGCAGGACCTGAAAGAGAAGAAGCTGGCCGAGGAGAAGGAGAACGGCAAAGATGCCGCCACCAACGGCAAGGTAAGGCATCGCACTGTCACACACACACACACACACACACACCCCCGGTAACCGCACGTGCTCACTGTTGCTGCTGTCTTTCAGGAGAACGAGGAGAACGGCGAGCCGGAGGTAGAAGAAGAAGATGATGACGAGGAGGTAGACGAGGAGGACGAGGAAGATGACGGAGAAGGTAGCAGGAACATCTGGGTATGATGTTTGATCTGGAACCAGCAGAAACTTGACTCATCTCTTACCTGCAGACGATGACTACGACGAGCTGGAGGGCGGCACGAAACGGGCAGCTGAGGATGACGACGACGAGGACGAGGTAAGGCGGAGTGCTGGATCTGAGCGCGCTCAGAGGCCGCTGTGTTCGGACCGCCTAACCGGCTGCTTCTTCTTTCAGGACGACGTCGAAACCAAGAAGCAGAAAACCGACGACGACGATTGATGCGTTTTCCCCTCGCCACCCTGCTGAACCACTTCCTGATTCTTCACCTCTGACCTTTTTACTCGTCACAGGTGGAGGGTCTGGAGGACTGATTAAAGGAAAAATAATAATAAAAAAATCCAACATGGTCATTAGCAAGTAGAGTTCAACAACCATCGTCCACACGTTCGATCTCCCCTCCAAGCTGCAAAAGAAATTTTCTAGAGGAACCTGTCACCACGGCGACGCAGAAATCCGGCTTCTCTTCACCACCACCATCCAGAAAGGAGAATTTGTTTGTATTTTTATTTACATTTTATATTTTTGTACATATTGTTAGGAGAAGGGGGGGGATCGGTTTCTCTCTCGGCAGCGATCTCGTCAGACCAAATCGGTGCTTCTTCTTTAACAAAAGATTTTACTTGGTTGACCATGTTACAATATCTCAACAGATACAAGAAAAAAGATGTAAAAAAGAAAAATGTTTAAAAAAAAAAAAAAAAAACATGGAGAAAACCTCTTAAGCCGTTGAACTCAGAGCATTCCAGTAAATTTAATGTATGTACTTTAGCTGTACCATAACTAGTTTGTTTGTATGGGAGGGTAAGGCCAAAGAAAAGAGCCTCTTTTCTTTCCTTTTTTTTTTGTTTTTGTCAGCAACTTTTTGTTTTATGACAGCCTGTTTTGATGTATGTGCGAAGTTTGTTGTTTGACAATAAACCGGATTTTATTTTGTGAGTTGTACTTCACCTCTCTGCTGGTCTTTGCTCTGCACGCCGGCGACGTAGCGTCTCTGGGCGTCCGCACCGAGCCAGTGAGGCATTTTAAATAAAGTTTTTCCATTCAGATGCCAGCAGATGGCTCCTCTTCCAGTTAGTCTGGTTTTATTCTGCAACCAGGCTGCGTTTCAGCTGAACCAACAAGATCTGGATGCTGTTCACATGTATTTCCTTCTGGGTCTGTTCAGTCTAAAAGTCATAAAACTTAGATTTAGATTTATTATATTTAGTTAAGCGGAAGTCTTTGATCTCAATCAACCGTTAATCTGATTGGTCCTCACAAGGACTTAAGTCATTTTCTGCTTTAGCTCAGAGATTAAAACCAAATCATCAGAAAATCAGCCTGACTGTCAATCTATTAGGTAACAAAAGTTAAGTTCGTGTTAAGAAGTTGTTTCTACAGAGTTTTATTGTGATTTACTCATCAAAGTGATTACTGTCAAATTTTCATTTAATTTGTCTTTTTGTTCTGAGATGTGTTTAGAAGTTAAGATTTATGGTAAAGTTCAGGTAAAATGAGAAATGCGGCTAAGGTAAGATGTTTAATGCGGCTAAAAGCCGCATTAAACATCTAAACGTCTGCATTTTCAGTGTCGTAAAGGTTCATTTCTGCTCCCCTACGTACGGAAATATGGACATACGTTCCAAACGTCTTCATATGTCCTTGTGTGTTCTACGTGCCATGGTTTTTACATCAGTTCATCCTCTAGGAGGCAGTGCTGAATTCACTTTCATGTTCTGACACCAGCTGTTTGCAGTAATGCACTGCATACAGTTGTTTATGACCGTCCAAAAACGGCAGAAGAAGAAAACCAGAAAGGTTTTTAAGTGTTCTCACCTCCTTCTTCTTCAGGTGCTTTTGATTTGGTGATTTCTACATCATCTCCTTCATGTCCCTGTTCCTTTTCTCTGGTGTCAGCCATAAAAATCCATGATTTTTCAGTGGTAATCTGTTTTCTGTTTTCTGCATCGGTGCAGGAGACGGACAAAACAGTCCGTCTTCGTCCTAAACCGTAAATTTATTCATTTCAATTAACAAGAAATGTGTTACTTGAATAAAACCAGACTGGACTTTTAGTTTTAAAGGTCCAGGGTGTAAGAATCACTGCCATCTAGTGGTAAAGACTGACATTGCACAGCAAAGAATGTACGGTGGCCGCCAGCAGCCAAAATTCTTTAGACATTAAGATGCTGATCCAGAAATGGCTCAATTACAGGTAACTACATGTGTACTATCTTCTTCTGTGGTGTTTTTAAGGCATTACTTATTCTGAAAAGGTGTTGTCAAACTGCAGTTTAAAACTTGTTTGTCCATTCAGAGACACCGTAGTAGAAGTTAGGGGTCAGAAAATCGAATAGAAAAATCGAATATCTTTTTACTTGTCTTCTTGGGCATTATTGCAGCAGAATGATGGTCTGGCTACTGCATTTTTTTTTTTAAATCACGAGTAAAAGCTTCTTTCTGAAAAGGGGGGGCTTTAGAACAGGAATTATGAGTAAATTATCAAACAAAAAACGTTAACCTGTTAAAAGAATTAACGCATTTAATTGTGGAACTTTTGTCAGCGCACGCGGTAGTTTTTAGCTATTAGCTTAGCACTTTGGCGCTACATGTAGCTGTTCTTTACACCTTCTGATTAATCTGAAGACTATGGACTTTTTCTGTTTTTCTGCTGATATCTGAGATACTCAGACTTGGTGAGTAACGTGATTGAACGCGTAGTTTACTCAAATCTGTTACCAGGAGCAGCATAAGCCCCTCCTTCTAACTCTGACATGTTGCAGACGGTTCATTAGAAAACAGCGGCCATTGGTAAAGTCTTCCTACACAAACTGCAATGTTTATTTTGATGTATAAATGTTGATGGTCTCTAAATTGGGATTATGAATATTTTTGGGCAAAAATAGCAAACTTATGCCATTTTCCAGGACTCTGCTTCTGCAGAGCACGGGAGCTCATGAGCAAATCTCGTCTGGGTTGTGGGCGGAGTCAGTCAGGAGAGCAGCGCACTCCCCACAACACGTTAACCAGGAATATTTTCTATTTAATTTATACTGTTTTAAATATGTTTTTCTTGACTGAATTTACAACATTAAAGTCGGTGTCTATTATTCTATTTAATCACCCATTCAAATCTATTTAAATTTTTAAAAAATGTTTCTTTTTAGCACAAATATTATGTGATTAATTGAAATTAATTAATCTGTAATAACCTAGATTATTTTATTAATGGAGTTCCAGTGCTATAAAAATGTAAATAATTTTAGTAAAGTCATTGGACACCAATAGAAACAGTTTTTAAATGTTCATATTACAGAAATAAACAATTCCTTTCTACATGTAGACATGAAATCAGGATTTAATGTGAAAATTTCTCCCATTTTAAGGCTGAATAAACATGATAGTAGCATCGGACTTTATCAAGGTTCAGATAAAAGAAAACTCCTGCATGTTCTTTCTGAGGAACGACGAACAAAGTAATTACTGACTGTTGATCGGTGAGACTAGATCAATCAGCATTAAATCAATGTTTTGATGTCGTTGGATGGATTGATCCTGTCCCACCACACACCAAAAACAAGAAACAAATTCATTCATTCGTTGTCCAACCCGCTTAGTCCGATCAAGGGTCGCAGGAAACTGGAGCCCATCCCAGCAGCGTCTGGGTGAGAGGCGGGGTACACCCTGGACAGCTCGCCAGTCCGTCGCAGGGCCACACAGAGACAAACAACCACTCAGGCTCATTCCTACAGGCAAATTAGAGTATCCAACAAGAACCAAATAAATGTGGGAAAAAAAATCCAAAAAAATTCCATTTAGAATGGCAAAAAAGAGACAGACAGTGTGCAGAGCACCAACGGGTCATTTGTCCATCTGGCTGTTTACTGTCAGAAAACATCAGATTTCTCTGAAAGCAGCTGCTCACCCGATAACAAGGGAGGAACCGGAGATAAAAGTCTGCCGCTGGACCAGATACAGCTGCTGCTGCAGGACCCATGTCTGTGCTGGTCAGTCAACCACCATCTCAGGACTTCTGCTACCACAGTGTCTTCTACTCTATAAAACCTATATATATTGCACATTTGTGTGATAAACATTTGTTTACTTGCTGAACAACTTAACTTAAAAATCTACAAAAATGCAAAAATAAAGAAAGTAAACATAAAAAGATGAAATGTTTTACAGCAGAAAATATCTACTTTGAATTTTTGCTGAAATGATTAACTAAAACTCTTGTCTGCGACTCTTGTTTGCGACACTTGTCTGCGACTCTTGTCTGCGACTCTTGTTTGCAACTCTTGTCTGCGACTCTTGTCTGCGACTCTTGTTTGCAACATTTGTCTGCAACATTTGTCTGCGACTCTTGTCTGCGACTCTTGTTTGCAACATTTGTCTGCAACATTTGTCTGCAACATTTGTCTGCGACTCTTGTCTGCGACTATTGTTTGCAACTCTTGTCTGCGACTCTTGTCTGCGACTTATCTGCGACTCTTGTCTGCAACTCATGTGCGACTCTTGTCTGTGAATCTTGTCTGCAACTCATGTGCGACTCTTGTCTGCGACTCTTGTCTGCGACTCATCTGCGACTCTCGTCTGCAATTCATCTGCGACTCTCGTCTGCAATTCATCTGCGACTCTCGTCTGCAATTCATCTGCGACTCTCGTCTGCGACTCATCTGCGACTCTCGTCTGCGATTCATCTGCGACTCTCGTCTGCGACTCATCTGCGACTCTCGTCTGCAATTTATCTGCGACTCTCGTCTGCGACTCATCTGCGACTCTCGTCTGCGATTCATCTGCGATTCTCGTCTGCGACTCATCTGCGACTCTCGTCTGCAATTTATCTGCGACTCTCGTCTGCAATTCATCTGCGACTCTCGTCTGCAATTCATCTGCGACTCTCGTCTGCAATTCATCTGCGACTCTCGTCTGCGACTCATCTGCGACTCTCGTCTGCGATTCATCTGCGACTCTCGTCTGCGACTCATCTGCGACTCTCGTCTGCAATTCATCTGCGACTCTCGTCTGCAATTCATCTGCGACTCTCGTCTGCAATTCATCTGCGACTCTCGTCTGCGACTCATCTGCGACTCTCGTCTGCGATTCATCTGCGACTCTCGTCTGCGACTCATCTGCGACTCTCGTCTGCAATTTATCTGCGACTCTCGTCTGCAATTCATCTGCGACTCTCGTCTGCAATTCATCTGCGACTCTCGTCTGCGACTCATCTGCGACTCTCGTCTGCAATTCATCTGCGACTCTCGTCTGCAATTCATCTGCGACTCTCGTCTGCGACTCATCTGCGACTCTCGTCTGCGATTCATCTGCGACTCTCGTCTGCGACTCATCTGCGACTCTCGTCTGCAATTTATCTGCGACTCTCGTCTGCAATTCATCTGCGACTCTCGTCTGCAATTCATCTGCGACTCTCGTCTGCGACTCATCTGCGACTCTCGTCTGCGATTCATCTGTGACTCTCGTCTGCAATTCATCTGCGACTCTCGTCTGCGACTCATCTGCGACTCTCGTCTGCAATTCATCTGTGACTCTCATCTGCGACTCTTGTCTGCAACTCATCTGCGACTCTCGTCTGCGACTCATCTGCGACTCTCGTCTGCGACTCTTGTCTGCGACTCATCTGTGACTCTTGTCTGCGACTCTCGTCTGTGACTCTCGTCTGCGACTTTTGTCTGCAACTCATCTGCAACTCATCTGTGACTCTTGTCTGCGACTCTCGTCTGCGACTCTCGTCTGCGACTCGTCTGCGACTCTCGTCTGTGACTCTCGTCTATGACTCTCGTCTGCGACTCTCGTTTGCGACTCTCGTTTGCGACTCTCGTCTGCGACTCTCGTCTGCGACTCTCGTCTGCGACTCTTGTCTGTGGCTCTTGTCTGCGACTCGTCTGCGACTGGTCTGCGACTCTTGTCTGTGACTTATCTGCGACTCTTGTCTGCGACTCTTGTCTGCGACTCATCTGCGACTCTTGTCTGCGACTCATCTGCGACTCTTGTCTGCGACTCATCTGCGACTCTTGCCTGCGACTCTTGTCTATGACTCTTGTCTGCGACTCATCTGCGACTCTTGCCTGCGACTCTTGTCTATGACTCTTGTCTGCGACTCTTGTCTGCGACTCTTGTCTATGACTCATCTGCGACTCTTGTCTGCGACTCTTGTCTGCGACTCATCTGTGACTCTCTGCGACTCTTATCTGCAACTCTCGTCTGCGACTCATCTGCGACTCTTGTCTGCAATTCTTGTATGCGATTCATCTGCGACTATCGTCTGCGACTCTCGTCTGTGACTCTCGTCTGCGACTCTCGTCTGCGTTTCTCCTCTGCGACTCTCATCTGCGACTTGTTTGCTAATCTCATCTGCAACTTTCATTTCCTACTGTCATCTGCCACACGTCTGCAACTCTCGTAAACTCTTGAAGTCTGTGACTCTTGTCTGCGACTCTCGTCTGCGATTCTCCTCTGCGACGCTCATCTGCGACTTGTTTGCTAATTTCATCTGCAACTTTCATTTCCTACTATCATCTGCGACACGTCTGCAACTCTCGTAAACTCTTGTCTGCGACTCTTGTCTGCGACTCATCTGCGACTTTTGTCTGCGACTCTCGTCTGCAACTCATCTGTGACTCTCGTCTGTGACTCTCGTCTGCGACTCATCTGCGACTCTTGTCTGCAACTCATCTGTGACTCTCGTCTGGGACTCTTGTCTGCGACTCTTGTCTGCGACTCATCTGCGACTCTCGTCTGCGACTCATCTGCGACTCTTGTCTGCGACTCATCTGCGACTCTTGTCTGCGACTCATCTGCAACTCATCTGCGACTCTTGTCTGCGACTCTCGTCTGCGACTCTTGTCTGTGGCTCTTGTCTGCGACTCTCGTCTGCGACTCTTGCTGCGACTCTTGTCTGCGACTCTTGTCTGTGGCTCTTGTCTGCGACTGGTCTGCGACTGGTCTGCGACTCTTGTCTGTGACTTATCTGCGACTCTTGTCTGCGACTCATCTGGGACTCTTGCCTGCGACCCTTGTCTATGACTCTTGTCTGCGACTCTTGTCTGCGACTCTTGTCTATGACTCCTCTGCGACTCTTGTCTGCGACTCTTGTCTGCGACTCTCGTCTGTGACTTATCTGCGACTCTTGTCTGCGACTCATCTGGGACTCTTGTCTGCGACTCTTGTCTATGACTCCTCTGCGACTCTTGTCTGCGACTCTTGTCTGCGACTCATCTGCGACTTTTGTCGGCGACTCTCGTCTGCGACTCATCTGTGACTCTCGTCTGTGACTCTTGTCTGCGACTCTCGTCTGTGACTCTCGTCTGCGACTCTTGTCTGCAACTCATCTGCGACTCTCGTCTGCGACTCATCTGTGACTCTTGTCTGCGACTCTCGTCTGTGACTCTTGTCTGCGACTCATCTGCAACTCATCTGCGACTCATCTGTGACTCTCGTCTGTGACTCTTGTCTGTGGCTCTTGTCTGCGACTCTCGTCTGCGACTCTTGCTGCGACTCTTGTCTGCGACTCTTGTCTGTGGCTCTTGTCTGCGACTGGTCTGCGACTCTTGTCTGCGACTCATCTGGGACTCTTGCCTGCGACTCTTGTCTGCGACTCTTGTCTATGACTCATCTGCGACTCTTGTCTGCGACTCTCGTCTGCGACTCATCTGTGACTCTCTGCGACTCTTATCTGCAACTCTCGTCTGCGACTCATCTGCGACTCTTGTCTGCAATTCTTGTATGCGATTCATCTGCGACTATCGTCTGCGACTCTTGTCTGTGACCCTTCTGTGACTCTTCTCTGCGACTCTCGTCTGCGACTCTCATCTGCGATTCTCCTCTGCGACTCTCATCTGCGACTTGTTTGCTAATCTGATCTGCAACTTTCATTTCCTACTATCATCTGCCACACGTCTGCAACTCTCGTAAACTCTTGAAGTCTGTGACTCTTGTCTGCGACTCTCGTCTGCGATTCTCCTCTGCGACTCTCATCTGCGACTTGTTTGCTAATTTCATCTGCAACTTTCATTTCCTACTATCATCTGCGACACGTCTGCAACTCTCGTAAACTCTTGTCTGCGACTCTTGTCTGCGACTCATCTGCGACTTTTGTCTGCGACTCTCGTCTGCAACTCATCTGTGACTCTCGTCTGTGACTCTTGTCTGCGACTCATCTGCGGCTCTTGTCTGTGACTCATCTGTCACTCGTCTGTGACTCTCGTCTGTGACTCTCGTCTGCGACTCATCTGCGGCTCTTGTCTGTGACTCATCTGTGACTCTTGTTTGCGACACTTGTCTGCGACTCTTGTCTGTGACTCTTGTCTGCGACTCATCTGCAACTCATCTGCAACTCATCTGCGACTCTTGTCTGTGACTCTTGTCTGCGACTCTTGTCTGCGACTCTTGTCTGCAACTCATCTGCAACTCATCTGCGACTCTTGTCTGCGACTCTTGTCTGTGACTCTTGTCTGCGATTCTCGTCTGCGACACTTGTCTGCAACTCTTGTCTGCGACTCTTGTTTGCGACACTTGTCTGCGACTCTTGTCTGCGACTCTTGTTTGCAACTCTTTTCTGCGACTCTTGTCTGCGACTCTTGTTTGCGACATTTGTCTGCAACATTTGTCTGCGACTCTTGTCTGCGAGTCTTGTTTGCAACTCTCGTCTGCGACTCTTGTCTGCGACTTATCTGTGACTCTTGTCTGCGACTCATCTGTGACTCTTGTCTGCGACTCATCTGTGACTCTTGTCTGCGACTCTCGTCTGCGACTCTTGTCTGCGACACTTGTCTGCGACTCTTGTCTGCGACACGTCTGCAACTCTCGTAAACTCTTGTCTGCGACTCTTGTCTGCGACTCATCTGCGACTTTTGTCTGCGACTCTCGTCTGCAACTCATCTGTGACTCTCGTCTGTGACTCTTGTCTGCGACTCATCTGCGGCTCTTGTCTGTGACTCATCTGTCACTCTCGTCTGTGACTCTCGTCTGTGACTCTCGTCTGCGACTCATCTGCGGCTCTTGTCTGTGACTCATCTGTGACTCTTGTTTGCGACACTTGTCTGCGACTCTTGTCTGTGACTCTTGTCTGCGACTCATCTGCAACTCATCTGCAACTCATCTGCGACTCTTGTCTGTGACTCTTGTCTGCGACTCTTGTCTGCGACTCTTGTCTGCAACTCATCTGCAACTCATCTGCGACTCTTGTCTGCGACTCTTGTCTGTGACTCTTGTCTGCGATTCTCGTCTGCGACACTTGTCTGCAACTCTTGTCTGCGACTCTTGTTTGCGACACTTGTCTGCGACTCTTGTCTGCGACTCTTGTTTGCAACTCTTTTCTGCGACTCTTGTCTGCGACTCTTGTTTGCGACATTTGTCTGCAACATTTGTCTGCGACTCTTGTCTGCGAGTCTTGTTTGCAACTCTCGTCTGCGACTCTTGTCTGCGACTTATCTGTGACTCTTGTCTGCGACTCATCTGTGACTCTTGTCTGCGACTCATCTGTGACTCTTGTCTGCGACTCTCGTCTGCGACTCTTGTCTGCGACACTTGTCTGCGACTCTTGTCTGCGACACGTCTGCGACTCTTGTCTGCGACTCTCGTCTACGACTCTTGTCTGCTACTCTTGTCTGCGACTCTCGTCTGCGACTCATCTGCGACTCTTGTCTGCGCCTCGTCTGCGACTCATCTGCCACTCTTGTCTGCGATTCTCGTATGCGATTCTCGTATGCGATTCTCGTATGCGATTCATCTGCGACTATCGTCTTGCGACTCTTGTCTGTGACTCATCTCTGACTCTTGTCTGTGACTCTTGTCTGCGACTCATCTGTGACTCTTGTCTGCGACTCTCCTCTGCGACTCTTATCTGCGACTTGTTTGCTAATCTCATCTGCAACTTTCATTTCCTACTATCATCTGCGACACATCTGCAACTCTCGTCTGCAATTCTCAACTGCAACACATCGCGTACTAACATCTGCGACTCGTCTGCAACATGTCTTAAACCAGTTCTTCAAATGAAACTGGTTTAAAACTACAAAACGAAGGTCCAAAAACAGAAACATAATGACTAGAAGTTACCTGTTAGATCCTCGAACAACAGGGCACACATACCTGGACACACATCAGTTCCATCCTTCAGGCTCTCTAACAGCACATTTGTATAAATAAACTTCACTTCTAATGATTAAATGATTTTCCTTTCAATTTTCTTATAAACAAAAAACATTTTAGCGAAATATTGTCATTAATTAGTTTTTGTTCATTCATTTATTTCAAGTAAAAACAATTCAGTTATCCTTTTGTATGTTTTTTTGTTTGTTTGTTTGTTTCCATCTGGAAGTGTGTCTTGCAGTGTAAAGCATCGGTGGTGCAGGACCAGTTAGACCAGAAGCCAGTCTGACTGGTCAGTATTACGGAGGTGTAGCGGGAACGTCTGCAGGTTTGCAGTCTGAAAGCCTTTGTGTCGTATCAGGTGGTTATCTGATCATTTCCTACTGTAGGCCACCATTCTGCATACAGAAAGATCCAGTGTTGAAAGACTCAACCCCTAAGGCTTCAGTTAGCATGTTAGCATCCAGCTAGAAATGGACTGAAACAGTTTGGCTTACTGCGGAGGTTGGAGGAGAGCTCTCTGAGTGCATCCAGCCCAGCATGAACGACCTGTTTCTCTCCCAGGACTTGGATTGATGGATGGGTTGATGGATGGATGGATGTATGGATGGATGGATGGAAGGATGATGGATAGATGGATGCATGATTGATGGATGGATGGATTGGTGGATTGACGGATGGATGGATATATGGATGGATGGATGGAATGACAGATGATATAATGATGGATGGATGGGTGTATGATGGATGGATGGATCGATAGATGGATGATGGACATATGGATTTAATGGATGGGTGGACAGATGGATGGATGGATATATTGATGGATGGATGGGTGGATGATGGATGGATGGATCGATAGATGGATGATGGACATATGGATTTAATGGATGGATGGATGCACAGATGGATGGATGGATATATTGATGGATGGATGGGTGGATGATGAATGGATGGATCGATAGATAGATGATGGACATATGGATTAAATGGATGGATGGATGAATGATGGATGGATAGACAGATGGATGGATGATGGACATATGGATTTAATGGATAGATGGATGAATTGATGGATGGATGAAGGCATGGATGGATGGATGGATATTTGGACAGATGGATGGATGACTGAGTGCATCATGGATGCATGATGGGTGGATAGGTGGGTGGGTGGATGGATGGATGGATGGATGGATGGATATATGGATGGATGGATGGATGGATGGATGGATGGATAGATTGATGGCTGGATGAGGGATGGATGGGTATATGGATATATGGATGGATGGATAAATGGATGGGTGGATGGGTGGATAGATCGATGGATGGTTGAATGCACGGATGGATGAGGGTTGGATGGATGGATGGATGAGGGTTGGATAGATGGATATTTGGATGGATGATAGATAGATGGATGTTTGATGAATGGATGGGTAGGTGGATGGCTTTATGGATGGATGGATATTTGGACAGATGGATGGATATATGGATGGATGGATGGATGGGTGGATAGATAGATGGATGGATGGTTGAATGAATGGATGGATGAGGGTTGGATGGATGGATGGATGGGTGGATACTTGGATGAATGGATGGATGAGGGTTGGATGGATGGATATTTGGACAGATGGATGGATATATGGATGGATGGATGGATGGATAGATAGATGGATGGATGGTTGAATGAACGGATGGATGAGGGTTGGATGGATGGATGGATGGATATATGGATGGATGGATGGATGGATATATGGATAGATGACAGATAGATGGATGTTTGATGAATGGATGGGTAGGTGGATGGCTATATGGATGGATGGATATTTGGACAGATGGATGGATGATGGATGGATGGATGGGTGGATAGATAGATGGATGGATGGTTGGATGAATGGATGGATGGGTGGATGGATAGATGGATGGATGGTTGGATGAACAGCTGGATGGGTGGATAGATAGATGGATGGATGGTTGGATGAATGGATGGATGAGAGTTGGATGGATGGATGGATGGATATTTGGACAGATGGATTGATGGATGGATGGATAGATGATGAATGGATGGGTGGATAGATAGATATATGGATGGATGGACAGATGGATGGATGTATCGATGGATGGATGGACAGATGGATGGATGGATAGATGGATGGATGGATGGATAGATGATGAATGGATGGGTGGATAGATTGATTTATGGATGGATGGACAGATGGATGTATGTATCGATGGATGGATGGACAGATGGATGGTTAGATGATGGATGATGATGAATTGATGGATATATGGATGGATGGATGGATGAATGGATGGATGGATATATGGATGGATGGATAGATGGACGGATGATTGGATGGATGATGGATGGATGGATGGATGGATGAATATATGGATGGATGGATGATAGATGGATGGACAGATGGATGGATGGATGGATGGAAGGATGGATTGATGGATGAGGGTTGGATGGATGGATGAAGGACATATGGATTGAATGGATGGATGGGTGGATAGATAGATGGATAGATGGTTGAATGAATGGATGGATGAGGGTTGTTTGGATGGATGGATGGATGGATGGATGGATGATGGATGGATGGATAGACAGATGGATGGATGATGGACATATGGATTTAATGGATAGATGGATGAATTGATGGATGGATGAAGGCATGGATGGATGGATGGATATTTGGACAGATGGATGGATGACTGAGTGCATCATGGATGCATGATGGGTGGATAGGTGGGTGGGTGGATGGATGGATGGATGGATGGATGGATATATGGATGGATGGATGGATGGATGGATAGATTGATGGCTGGATGAGGGATGGATGGGTATATGGATATATGGATGGATGGATAAATGGATGGGTGGATGGGTGGATAGATCGATGGATGGTTGAATGCACGGATGGATGAGGGTTGGATGGATGGATGGATGGATGGATGGATGGATGGATGGATGGATGGATATATGGATAGATGATAGATAGATGGATGTTTGATGAATGGATGGGTAGGTGGATGGCTATATGGATGGATGGATATTTGGACAGATGGATGGATGATGGATGGATGGATGGGTGGATAGATAGATGGATGGATGGTTGGATGAATGGATGGATGGGTGGATGGATAGATGGATGGATGGTTGGATGAACAGCTGGATGGGTGGATAGATAGATGGATGGATGGTTGGATAAATGGATGGATGAGAGTTGGATGGATGGATGGATGGATGGATATTTGGACAGATGGATTGATGGATGGATGGATAGATGATGAATGAATGGGTGGATAGATAGATATATGGATGGATGGACAGATGGATGGATGTATCGATGGATGGATGGATGGATGGATGGATAGATGATGAATGGATGGGTGGATAGATTGATTTATGGATGGATGGACAGATGGATGTATGTATCGATGGATGGATGGACAGATGGATGGTTAGATGATGGATGATGATGAATTGATGGATATATGGATGGATGGATGGATGGATGGATGGATGGATGAATGGATGGATGAGGGTTGGATGGATGGATATATGGATGGATGGATAGATGGACGGATGATTGGATGGATGATGGATGGATGGATGGATGGATGAATATATGGATGGATGGATGATAGATGGATGGACAGATGGATGGATGGATGGATGGAAGGATGGATTGATGGATGAGGGTTGGATGGATGGATGAAGGACATATGGATTGAATGGATGGATGGGTGGACAGATAGATGGATAGATGGTTGAATGAATGGATGGATGAGGGTTGTTTGGATGGATGGATGGATGGATGGATGGATGGATGATGGATGGATGGATATATGGATGGATGATAGATAGATGGACGTTTGATGAATGGATGGGTAGGTGGATGGCTATATGGAATGATGGATATTTGGACAGATGGATGGATATATGGATGGATGGATGGGTGGATGGATATATGGATGGATGGTTGAATGAACGGATGGATGGAGGGTTGGATGGATGGATGTATGGATGGATGGATACTTGGATGAATGGATGGATGAGGGTTGGATGGATGGATATTTCGATGGATGGATGGATAGATATATGGATGGATGGTTGAATGAACGGATGGATGAGGGTTGGATGGATGGATGTATGGATGGATGGATACTTGGATGAATGGATGGATGAGGGTTGGATGGATGGATATTTCGATGGATGGATGGATAGATATATGGATGGATGGTTGAATGAACGGATGGATGAGGGTTGGATGGATGGATGGATGGATGGATGGATACTTGGATGAATGGATGGATGAGGGTTGGATGGATGGATATTTCGATGGATGGATGGATGGATGGATGGATGGATGGATGGATGGATGGATGGATATCTGGAAGGATGGATGGATGGATATATGGATGGATCGTAGATACATGTTTGATGAATGGATGGGTAGGTGGATGGCTATATGGATGGATGGATATTTGGACAGATGGATGGATATATGGATGAGTGGATAGATAGATGGATGGATGGTTGGATGAATGGATGGATGGGTGGATAGATAGATAGATGGATGGATGGTTGGATGAATGGATGGATGGGTGGATAGATTGATGGATGGATGGTTGGATGAGAGTTGAATGGATGGATGGATGGATATTTGGACAGATGGATGGATGGATGGATGGACAGATGATGAATGGATGGGTGGATAGATGGAGATGTGGATGGATGTACAGATGGATGGATGTATGTATGGATGGATGGATGGATATTTGGACAGATGGATGGATGGATGGATGGACAGATGATGAATGGATGGGTGGATAGATGGAGATGTGGATGGATGTACAGATGGATGGATGTATGTATGGATGGATGGATGGATGGATGGATAGATGGTGATGGATTGATGGATATATGGATGGATGGATGGATGGATGGATGCTTGGATGAATGGATGGATGAGGGTTGGATGGATGGATATATGGATGGATGGATGGATGGATGAATGGATGGATGCATGGATAGATGATGGATGGATGATATATGGATATATGGATATATGGATGGATGGATGGATGGATGGATGGATGGATGATCGATTGATGGATGGATGGATGGATGGTTGATGATGGATTGATGGATATATGGATGGATGGATGGATGGATGGATGGATGCTTGGATGGATGGATGGATGAGGGTTGGATGATGGATATATTGATGGATGTATGGATGGATGAATGGATGGATGCATGGATGGATGATGGATGGATGGATATATGGATATATGGATATATGGATATATGGATCGATGATGGATGGATGGCTGGATGGATGGATGATGATGGATTGATGGATTGATGTATATATGGATATATGGATGGATGGATGGATGAGGGTTGGATGGATGGATGGATGGATGGATGGATGGATGGATGGATGGATGGATGGATGATGGATGGATGGATTGATGGATAGATGGATGGATGGATGGATATATGGATGGATGGATGGATTGGTCAGTATTACGGAGGTGTAGCGGGAACGTCTGCAGGTTTGCAGTCTGAAAGCCTTTGTGTCGTATCAGGTGGTTATCTGATCATTTCCTACTGTAGGCCACCATTCTGCATACAGAAAGATCCAGTGTTGAAAGACTCAACCCCTAAGGCTTCAGTTAGCATGTTAGCATCCAGCTAGAAATGGACTGAAACAGTTTGGCTTACTGCGGAGGTTGGAGGAGAGCTCTCTGAGTGCATCCAGCCCAGCATGAACGACCTGTTTCTCTCCCAGGACTTGGATTGATGGATGGGTTGATGGATGGATGGATGGATGGATGGATTGATGGATGGATGGATGGATGGATAGATGGATGGATGGATGGATGGATGGATGGATGGATATATGGATGGATGGATGGATGGATGGATTGATGGATTGATGGATAGATAGATGGATGGATGGATGGATAAATGGATGGATGGATGGATGGATGGATAGATGGATGGATGGATGGATGGATGGATGGATGGATATATGGATGGATGATTTCCTACCTCAGCCGTCCTGTTTTCAACGTGTCCATGTAGAAATATGTCACAAAATGTAATGGAGACATTTTTTGACATTTATGTCACCAGACGGGATGTATGGGGTCACATGACCACTTTATTTCAGGTAAAGATGGTGCAGTGTTTAATGGACACAAAAGGAGACAGAAACCTTTTTATAAATAATAAGAAAAATGTAACTTTTTATTTTCACTTGAAAACAGACAAATGAATAATAAATTAGTGAGATTATTTCGCTGTTGATCACCATCAAATAACAGTGAAACGCAGAGTTTTGTGAGGAAAGAGACCAAAATGAGGGAGAAGGGCAAGGAAAAGCAGTGGACAACCCTCCACAGCATGAAACAACGCCACCTGGATACCTGGCAACCCGACAATAGCTGTAATTCTTGTATAATCTTGTGCGCTTGACGATTCAATATCGACAGTTCAGAAAAACCGATGCAGTTGGCACCAGTAAAATGGGCTCTTGCATTTTGAACAAACTCAGGGAGAGGCTCCAAAAATTGAGTAACAACCACCAATAACAAGGGAGTATATCAGTAGAGCAAACGTGTGTCAGGTCTGGTAGAGGTGAGCGTCGAACCCTGGCGGAGCATACAACAATGGTGCTGTAACCGACCTTACGCAGAGGCCACGCCAGTGTAAATCCAGCTTCAGACACGTTGTGGCTGGTGCTGCAGGTCCTCTACAAAAGCAGGTCATGTTCAGAGGTGGACGTCTTTACTCTGACTGTAAATATGGAACTGAACTAAGATGTGGGTTTGCTGCATTTTTGGTAAACCAGGGTCCAAGCTTGCGAACCGTCATGCTAAAGAGGCTTCTTGTTTCTTTGTTGTGCGCCGCAAGCAGTGACGTGACATTCAGGAACGAATCGATTGGTTGGCTCTTCACTGTGAACAGTGGGAACTGGTTCCCTGTGTAGCTGTGTTTTTATTTGCTGTGGGGTTTTAGCAGCAGGAGAGAATTTCCAGCGAAAGAAAGAAGAAATAAAACAAAGTTTGACGTGAATGCACAAAGAAAATGATGTCTGGACGTCGGCGTGTTCAATACGACTTGGACCATGACATATTGCTCGTTCCTGCATTTATTTTATGACTCAAACATTTGTCACAATAACAGAAGATCCAGTCCAAGTCCAGACCTTGACCTGACCGGGACTGGCTGCTGGGACCTCAAGGCGCCATACACTGTGCGACTTTTAACCCATTTTTAACCATTATACCTAGTTTTTCGATCGGCCCGATTTTCGGCTTAGCTGTGTGTCTACATGAAGTTACAAGACGCGATCCTCGGCTCCCCATCAGAGATTGTGAGGATCTCGCACAGTGGGGTCAGGGCTGCGAGCCGACTGGCCTCAAACTCTCGGTATGTGCATGCAGTTCAAATGAAGCGGGGTGGCAATGGCAGAATGGACGTAATGCCCATGTCTACGCAGCCCGCGCTGGTCCACTCACGCCGTCACCGCCACGCGCCGAACGACGCAAATCGCCAAAGCAGTCCATTAACAAACGATGGACGTCCCCACACCCCGGGTTCTCGTGACGTCACAGTTCTGGTCCTACATGTCGCGGATGCGGTGCGAGCAGTCGAGTCGTCTCCAAGCTTCCAAGCATCATAAGAACATGAATCGTGCGCCATGACCTTTTCAACCCTGTGATCTATTGGTGCTGCTCTGAGAAGACGGAGAACATCGGATGGCATATTCCAGCCTGAATGGATGGTAGAATTAACTGAAGCAACGTTCGAGTTGAGGCCGCGGAGAGGAGAAGGATCGGCATTATTCCTGTTTTCCTGAAGCTGGTTGAACCAGTTGAAATTGTTTTTCTGTTTTAATTCTCCGTCTAGTGTTTTCTGTTTTCCTTCCACGTCAACGCTTCTGTGTTCATTCTTTAGCCTGCAGCAGCGACTTCCAAGCAAGCAGACGAACGCTGATGTGTCTCGACTTGACATCGGATCCCAGCTGCAGCTGAAAACATCAAGCCTGACCTGCTGCAGGTGAAAAGCGCAGCCGCATGCTGATTGGCTGTCCTCTTAGCAGCCTGACCACAGACCGTCCAATCAGAGCAGTGAGGGTGGAATTTGAACTGAGAGCTGCTCACCTTGTTTGATTTGGAGGGTTTCTGCTGCCAGCCAATCAGAGAGCTGCATGGTGAAGCTGAAAAGTCTGGCTGGGTTTGAATCATTAATGGTGTAAAAACTAATTCAGTTTCATTCTTTCAAAGCAACCTCTGATCAAACTTTCTGTGCTTTTAATCATAAAATCGATTCACAAAGGTTCAGTAAAACAGCAGAAAACATCTTTAAAACAAGCGTTTTGTTTACTTCCAGTGTTTATGTCCAGCTCTGGACGTCCCATCGGCTGTTCGTCCAAACAGGGTAAACAGGTTACAAACAGCAGCTCAGAGTCAACTCTCGCTTTTCACTCTCAGCCTGTTTCACAGTCAGAACTTATAAAACATGAAGGTTTGCTGAGATAATCCTCCTGTCACGGCCGGAAGACCGACTCACTCTGAGCTGAAAAAACCTTTTCAGTGAATAAATGTTTGAATCAAGTCTGAAATGAAAGTCAGGGTTTGTGACGAAGGTGTCAGACTCTTCCTCAGTGTGTTGCCGCCATCTTGTGTCTAAAGACTGACTTGCAGTTTGTTTCCTCTGCCGATGTTTGATCCTCTGAAGGCACGAAACACCAAAATCTTCACAGAATAAAGAAACTTTGATATAATTGATTAATCCTGATTAAATTATATCCATTTCTGAGAAACAAACTGAAAAACAAAACTCAAACAAAACTCAAAGAAAGAAAAAATGGTCAGAAAAATACTTTTCATCAGACATTTATTCAGTAATTCAGGAATTTCAAACATATTTCCCTGCAAGGAGTTTATGTCTTGACAGCCGTCCAGCAGAAATCTTCATGGTGTGTTTCTGGATTCTGGTCTAACTTCCTGATCCGGATCAGCATCTGGATCAGGAATGTTGTGAAGGATTCTTCCTCATTGTGAGATATTTTCCGTATATTTTCAGTATATCTGCATAAAACTTCACAATAAATAGTGAGAAAAATCAGGAGAAGTTCCCAACAGGTTTTCAAAGATATTAAACATGGATGTGAATCCCAGCAACATTTTAGATAGCAACATCCAAAACTGGAACAATGTTCTAGATACTACCATCCAGAACAGGAACAACATTCTGGATACCAGCAACCAGAAAAAAAAACAACATTCACGACACTACCATGCAGAAAAGGAAGCGCGTTCTAGATACTACCATCCAGAACAGGAACAACATTTTGGATACTACCATCAAGAAAAGGAACAACATTCTGGATACTACTATCGAGAACAGGATAAACATTCTAGATACTAACATCCAGACCATGAACAACAATTAATATTCTAGATACTACCATCCAGAACAGGAACAACATTCTGGAAACTACAATCCAGAACATGAAACACATTCTGGATACTACCATCCCGAACAGGAAAAACATTTTGGATACTACCATCCAGAACAGGAACAACATTTTGGATACTACCATCCAGAACAGGAACAAAATTCTGGATACTACCAACCCGAACAGGAACAACATTTTGGATTCTACCATCCAGAACAGGAACAACATTTTGGATAATATTATCTAGAAAAGGATCAATATTCTAGATACTACCATCCAGAACTGGAACCACATTCTGGACAATACCATCCAGAAAAGGAACAACGTTCAAGATACAACCATCCAGAACATGAACAACATTCTGGGTACTACTATCTAGAAAAAGATCAATATTCTAGATACTACCATCCAGAACAGGAACAAAATTCTGGATACTACCATCCAGAAAAGGAACAAAATTCTGGATACAACCATCCCGAACAGGAACAACATTTTGGATACTACCATCCAGAACAGGAACAACATTCTGGATAATACTATCTAGAAAAGGATCAGTATTCTAGATACTACCATCCAGAACAGGAACAACGTTCTGGATCCTGCCATCAAGAACAGGAACAACGT
Organism: Telmatherina bonti; assembly: GCF_933228915.1. NCBI lineage: Eukaryota > Metazoa > Chordata > Actinopteri > Atheriniformes > Telmatherinidae > Telmatherina > Telmatherina bonti. The sequence goes on along the minus strand of NC_136625.1, from coordinate 5,599,158 downwards.
TCTGGATACTACCATCCAGAACAGGAACAACATTCTGGATAATACTATCTAGAAAAGGATCAATATTCTAGATACTACCATCCAGAACAGGAACAACGTTCTGGATACTACCATCCAGAACAGGAACAACATTCTGGATACTACCATCCAGAACAGGAACAACATTCTGGATACTACTATCTAGAACAGGATACACATTCTAGATACTAACATCCAGACCATGAACAACGATCAATATTCTGGATACTACCATCCAGAAAAGGAACGACATTCAGGACACTACCATACAGGAAAGGAACAACATTGGAGATACTACTATCCAGAACAGGAACAACATTCTAGATACTAACATCCAGACCATGAACAACAATCAATATTCTAGATAGTACCATCCAGAACAGGTACAACATTCTAGATACTACCACCCAGAAAAGGAACAACATTCAGGACACTACTATAAAGGAAAGGAACAACATTGGAGATACTACTATCCAGAACAGGAACAACATTCTGGATACTACCAACCGGAACAAGAACAACATTCTGGATCCTACCATCAAGAACGGGAACAACACTCTGGATACGACCATCAAGAACATGAATAACGTTCTGGATACTACCATCCAGAAGAGGAACAACATTCTAGATACTACCATCCAGAACAAGAACAACATTCTGGATCCTACCATCAAGAACAGGAACAACGTTCTGGATCCTAGAATCAAGAACAGGAACAACGTTCTGGATACTACCATCCAGAACAGGAACCACATTCTGGATACTACTATCTAGAACAGGAACAACATTCTGGAAACGACCATGCAGAAAAGGAACAACATTCTGGATACTACCATCCAGAACAGGAACAACATTTTGGATACTACCATCCAGAACAGGGAAAATATTTTGGATACTACTATCTAGAACAGGATCAATATTCTAGATACTACCATCCAGAACGGGAACAACATTCTGGATACTTACATCCAGAACAGGAACAACATTTTGGATACTACCATCCAGAAAAGGAACAACATTCTGGATACCACTATCTAGAACAGGATCAATATTCTAGATACTACCATCCAGAACAGGAAAGACATTCTGGATCCTACCATCCAGAAAAGGAAGAACGTTCTAGATACTACCAACCAGAAAAGGAAAAACATTCTGGGTACTACCATCAAGAACAAGACAAACATTCTGGATACTGTCAACCGGAAGGGAAACAACGTTCTAGATACTACCATCCAGAACAGGAAAAACATTCTGGATACAACTATATAGAACAAGATCAATATTCTAGATACTACCATCCAGAACAGGAACAAAATTCTGGATACTACCATCCAGAAAAGGAACAAAATTCTGGATACTACCAACCCGAACAGGAACAACATTATGGATACTACCATCCAGAACAGGAACAACATTCTGGATAATACTATCTAGAAAAGGATCAATATTCTAGATACTACCATCCAGAACTGGAAAAAAATTCTGGACAATACCATCCAGAAAAGGAACAACGTTCAAGATACAACCATCCAGAACATGAATAACATTCTGGATGCTACTATCTAGAAAAACATCAATATTCTAGATACTACCATCCAGAACAGGAACAAAATTCTGGATACTACCATCCAGAAAAGGAACAAAATTCTGGATACTACCATCCCGAACATGAACAACATTTTGGATACTACCATCCAGAACAGGAACAACATTCCGGATAATAGTATCTAGAAAAGGATCAATATTCTAGATACTACCATCAAGAACAGGAACAACGTTCTGGATACTACCATCCAAAACAGGAACAACATTCTGGATACTACCATCCAGAACAGGAACAACATTCTGGATACTACTATCGAGAACAGGATAAACATTCTAGATACTAACATCCAGACCATGAACAACGATCAATATTCTAGATACTACCATCCAGAAAAAGTACAACATTCTGGATACTACCACCCAGAAACGGAACGACATTCAGGACACTACCATCCAGAAAAGGAACAACATTCTGGATACTACCATCCAGAATAGGAAAAAAATTCTGGATACTACCAACGGGAACAGAAACAACATTCTAAATACTATAATCCAGAAAAGGAACAACATTCTGGATACTACTATCTAGAACAGGATCAACATTCTAGATACTAACATCCAGACCAAGAACAATGATCAATATTCTAGATACTACCATCCAGAACAGGTACAACATTCTGGATACTACCACCCAGAAAAGGAACAACATTCAGGACACTACCATACAGGAAAGGAACAACATTGGAGATACTACTATCCAGAACAGGAACAACATTCTGGATACTACCAACCGGAATAAGAACAACATTCTGGATCCTACCATCAAGAACGGGAACAACACTCTAGATACGACTATGAAGAACAGGAATAACGTTCTGGATACTACCATCCAGAAGAGGAACAACATTCTAGATACTACCATCCAGAACAAGAACAACATTCTGGATCCTACCATCAAGAACAGGAACAACGTTCTGGATCCTACCATCAAGAACAGGAACAACGTTCTGGATACTACCATCCAGAACAGGAACAACATTCTGGATACTACCATCCAGAACAGGAACAACATTCTGGATACTACCATCCAGAGCAGGTACAACATTCTGGATAGTATCATCCAGAAAAGGAACAATGTTCTAGATACTACCATCCAGAACAGAAACAACATTCTGGGTACTACCATCCAGAACAGGAACAACACTTGAAATACTACTATCAAGAACAGGAACAACATTCTGGATACTACCATCCAGAACAGGAACAACATTCTGGATACTACCATCCAGAGCAGGTACAACATTCTGGATAGTATCATCCAGAAAAGGAACAATGTTCTAGATACTACCATCCAGAACAGAAACAACATTCTGGGTACTACCATCCAGAACAGGAACAACACTTGAAATACTACTATCAAGAACAGGAACAACATTCTGGATACTACCAACCGGAATACAAACAACATTTCTAGATACTACCATCCAGAACAGGAAAAACCTTCTGGATACTACCAACCCAAACAGGAAAAACGTTCTAGATACTACTATCCAGAACAGAAACAACATTCAGGATACTTCTATCTAGAACAGGATCAATATTCTAGACACTACCATCCAGAACAGGAACAATATTCTGGACACTACCATCCAGAACAGGACCAACGTTCTAGATACTACCATCCAGAACAGGAACAAAATGTTGTGTACTACCATACAGAAAAGGATCAACATTCTGGATACCACTATCTAGAACAGGATCAATATTCTAGATACTACCATCTAGAACAGGAAGAACATTTGAGAGAGTACTATCAAGAACAAGAACAACATTCTGGATACTGTCAACCGGAAAAGAAACAACGATCTAGATACTACCATCCAGAACAGGAACAATATTTTGGATACTACCATCCAGAAAAGGAACAACATTCTGGATACCACCATCTAGAAAAGGAAGAACATTCTGGATACTACCATCCAGAAAAGGAACAACGTTCTAGATACTACCAACCAGAAAAGGAAAAACGATCTAGATACTACCATCCAGAACAGGAACAACATTCTGGATACTACTATCTAGAACAGGATCAATATTCGAGATACTACCATCCAGAACAAGAACAACATTCTGGATACTACCATCCAGAACAGGAACAACATTCTGGATACTACCATCCAGAAAAGGAACAACATTCTGGATACCACTATCTAGAACAGGATCAATATTCTAGATACTACCATCCAGAACAGGAACAACATTCTGGATCCTACCATCCAGAAAAGGAAGAACATTCTGGATAATACCATCCAGAAAAGGAACAACGTTCTAGATACTACCAACCAGAAAAGGAAAAACATTCTGGGTACTACCATCCAGTACAGGAACAACATTTGAGAGACTACTATCAAGAACAAGAACAACATTCTGGATACTGTCAACCGGAAAAGAAACAACGTTCTAGATACTACCATCCAGAACAGGAAACACATTTTGGATACTACCATCCAGAACAGGAACCACATTCTGGATAATACTATCTAAAAAAGGATCAATATTCTAGATACTACCATCCAGAACAGGAACCACATTCTGGACACTACCATCCAGTAAAGGAACAACATTCTAGATACTACCATCCAGAACAGTAACAACATTCTGGGTACTACCATCCAGAATAGGAACAACATTTGAGATACTACTATCAAGAACAGGAACAACATTCTGGATAATACCAACCGGAACCAAAAGAACATTCTAGATACTACCATCCAGAACAGGAACAACATTCTGGATACTACCATCAAGCAGAGGAACAACATTCTGGATACTACCATCAAGCTTAGGAACAACATTCTGGATACTACCATCCAGAACAGGAACAACGTTCTGGATACAACCAACGGGAACAGAAACAACGTTCTAAATACTATAATCCAGAACAGGAACAACATTCTGGATACTACTATCCAGAGGGGAACAAAATTCTGGATACTACCAACGGGAACAGAAACAACGTTCTAAATACTATAATCCAGAAAAGGAACAACATTCTGGATACTACTTTCTAGAACAGGATAAACATTCTAGATACTAACATCCAGACCATGAACAACGATCAATATTCTAGATACTACCATCCAGAACAGGTACAACATTCTGGATACTACCACCCAGAAAAGGAACAACATTCAGGACACTACCATACAAGAAAGGAACAACATTGGAGATACTACTATCCAGAATAGGAACAACATTCTGGATACTACCATTAAGCAGAGGAACAACATTCAGGATACTACCATCAAGCTTAGGAACAACATTCTGGATACTACCATCCAGAACAGGAACAACGTTCTGGATACAACCAACGGGAACAGAAACAACGTTCTAAATACTATAATCCAGAACAGGAACAACATTCTGGATGCTACTATCCAGACAGGAACAAAATTCTGGATACTACCAACGGGAACAGAAACAACGTTCTAAATACTATAATCCAGAAAAGGAACAACATTCTGGATACTACTTTCTAGAAGAGGATAAACATTTTAGATACTAACATCCAGACCATGAACAACGATCAATATTCTAGATACTACCATCCAGAACAGGTACAACATTCAGGACACTACCATACAGGAAAGGAACAACATTGGAGATACTACTATCCAGAACAGTAACAACATTCTGGATACTACCAACCGGAACAAGAACAACATTCTGTATCCTACCATCAAGAACGGGAACAACGCTCTGGATACTACCAACCGGAACCGAAACAACATTCTAGATACTACCATCCAGAACAGGAACAACATTCTGGATACTACCATCAAGAACAGGAACAACATTCTGGATACTACCATCCAGAACAGGAACAACATTCTGGATACTACCAACGGGAACAGAAACAAAGTTCTAAATACTATAATCCAGAAAAGGAACAACATCCTGGATACTACGATCTAGACCAGGATCAATATTCTAGATACTACCATCCAGAACAGGTACAGCATTCTGGATGCTACCACCCAGAACTGGAACAACATTCAGGACACTACCAAACAGAAGACGAACACCATTGGAGATACTACTATCCAGAACAGGAACAACATTCTGGATACTACCAACCGGAACCAGAACAACATTCTGGATCCTACCATCAAGAACAGGAACAACGTTCTGGATACTACCATCCAGAACATGAAACACATTCTGGATACGACCATCCAGAACAGGAACAACATTCTGGATACTACCATCCAGAAAAGGGAACAACATTCTGGATGCTACCATCCAGAACAGGAACAAAATTCTATATACTACTATCTAGAACTGGATCAGTATTGTAGATACTACCATCCGGAACAGGAACAACATATTGGACAATATGATCCAGAAAAGGAACAACGTTCTAGATACTACCATCCAGAACAGGAACAACATTTTGGGTACTACCATCCAGAACAGGAACAACATTCTGGATACTACCATCCAGAAAAGGAACAACATTCTGGATACTACCATCCAGAACAGGAACAAAATTCTTGATACTACGTACGGGAACAGAAACAACGTTCTATATACTATAATCCAGAACAGGAAAAACATTCTGGATACTACTATCTAGAACAGGATCAACATTCTAGATACTAACATCCAGACCATGAACAACGATCGATATTCTAGATACTACCATCCAGAAAAGGAACAACATTCAGGACACTACCATACAGAAAAGGAACAACATTCTAGATACTACCATCCAGAACAAGAACAACATTCTGGATACTATCATCCAGACCAGGAACAACGTCCTGGATACTACCATCCAGATCAGGAACAACATTCTGGATACTACCATCCAGAGCAGGGACAACATTCTGGATACTACCATCCAGAACAGGAACAACATTCTGGATACTACCATCCAGAGCAGGGACAACATTCTGGATGCTACCATCCAGAACAGGAACAACATTTTGGATACTACCATCCAGAACAGGAAAAAAATTCTAAATACTACTATCTAGAACTTGATCAATATTCTAGATACTACCATCCGGAACAGGAACAACATTCTGGACACTACCATCCGGAAAAGGACCAACGTTTTAGATACTACCATCCAGAACAGGAACATAATTTTGTGTACTACCATCCAGAAAAGGAACAACGTTCTAGATACTACCATCCAGATCAGGAAAAACATTCTGAGTACTACCATCAAGAACAGGAACAACATTCTGGATACTACAATCCAGAACAGGAACAACGTTCTGGATACTACCATCCAGAACAGAAACAACATTCTGGATACTACCATCCAGAACAGGAAACACATTTTGGATAATACTATCTAGAAAAGGATCAATATTCTAGATACTTCCATCCAGAACAGGAACCACATTCTGGACACTACCATCCAGTAAAGGAACAACATTCTAGGTACTACCATCCAGAATAGGAATAACATTTGAGATACTACTATCAAGAACAGGAACAACATTCTGGATACTACCAACCGGAACCGAAACAACATTCTAGATACTACCATCCAGAACAGGAAGAACATTCTGGATACTACTATCCAGAACAGGATCAGTTTTCTAAATACTAACATCCAGACCATGAACAACGATTAATATTCTAGACACTACCATCCAGAACAAGACAAACATTCTGGATACTACCACCCAGTACAGGAAGAACATTCAGGACACTACCATGCAGAAATGGAACAACATTTGAGATACTACTATCCAGAACAGGAACAACATTCTGGATACTACCACCCAGAACAGGTACAACATTCTAGATACTACCATCCAGAAAAGGAACAACGTTCAAGATACTACCATCCAGAACAGGAACAACATTCTGGGTACTACCATCCAGAACAGGAACAACACTTGAAATACTACTATCAAGAACAGGAACAACATTCTGGATACTACCAACCGGAACAGAAACAACATTTCTAGATACTACCATCCAGAACAGGAAAAACATTCTGGATACTACCAACCGGAACAGGAACAACGTTCTAAATACAATAATCCAGAATGGGAACAACGTTCTAGATACTACCATCCAGAAAAGGAACAACGTTCTGGATACTACCATCCAGAACAGGAACAACATTCTGGATACTACCATCAAGAACAGGAACAACGTTCTTGATCCTACAATCAAGAACAGGAACAGTCTGGATACGACCATCCAGAACAGGAAAAACATTCTAGATACTACTATCCAGAACAGAAACAACATTCTGGATACTTCTATCTAGAACAGGATCAATATTCTAGAGACTACCATTCAGAACAGGAACAACATTCTGGACATTACCATCCAGAAAAGGAAAAACGTTCTAGATACTACCATCCAAAACAGGATAAACATTCTGGACACTACCATCCAGAACAGGAACAACATTCTGGATCCTACCATCAAGAACAGGAACAACGTTCTGGATCCTACCATCAAGAACAGGAAAAACATTCCGGATACTACCATCAAGAACAGGAACAACATTCTGGATACTTCCATCCAGAACCGGAACCACATTCTGGATTCTACCATCTAGAACAGGAACAACATTCTGGATACTACCATCCAGAACAGGAACAACATTTTGGACACTACCATCCAGAACAGGAACAACATTCTGGATACGACTATCTAGAACAGGATCAATATTCTGGATACTACCATCCAGAAAAGGAACAAAATTCTGGATACGACTATCTAGAACAGGATCAATATCCTGGATATGACCATCCAGAACAAGAACAACATTTGAGATTCTACTATTCAGAACAGGAACAACATTCTGGATACTACCAACCGGAACAGAAACAGCGTTCTAGATACTGCCATCCAGACGATGAACAACATTCTAGAAAATACCATCCAGACCATGAACAACGTTCTGGATACTACCATCCAGAACAGTAACATCATTCTTGATACTACCATCCAGACCATGAACAGCGTTCTAGACACTACTATCCAGAACAGGAACAACCTTTTGAGTACTACCATCAAGAATAGGAACAACGTTCTGGATCCTTCCCTCCAGAACAGGAACAACATTCTGGATAATACCATCCAGAACAGGAACAACGTTCTGGATACTACCATCCGGAACAGGAACAACATTCTGGATCCTACCATCAAGAACAGGAACAACGTTCTGGGTCCTACCCTTTAAGAACAGGAACAACGTCCTGGATACTACCATCCAGAACAGGAACAAAATTCAAAATACTACCATCCAGAACAGGAACAACATTCTGGTTACGACCATCCGGAAAGGAACAACGTTCTAGATACTACCATTCAGAACAGGAACAACATTCTGGGTACTACCATCCAGAACAGGAACAACATTCTAGATACTATTATCCAGAACAGGATAAATGTTCTGGATCCTACCATCCAAAACAGGAACAACATTCTGGATACGACCATCCAGAAATGGAACAACGTTCTAGACACTACCATCCAGAACAGGAACAACATTCTGGATACTATTATCCAGAACAGGATAAATGTTCTGGATCCTACCATCCAAAACAGGAACAACATTCTGGATACGACCATCCAGAAGAGGAACAAAATTTTGGATACTACCATCCAGAACAGGAACAACATTCTTGATGCCACTATCTAGAACAGGATCAATATTCTAGATACTACCATCCAGAATAGGAACAACAATCTGGATACTACCATCCAGAAAAGAAACAACATTCTGTATACTATTATCCAGAACAGGATAAATATTCTGGATACTACCATCCAGAACAGAAACAACATTCTGGATACTACCATCCAGAACAGGAAACACATTTTGGATAATACTATCTAGAAAAGGATCAATATTCTAGATACTTCCATCCAGAACAGGAACCACATTCTGGACACTACCATCCAGTAAAGGAACAACATTCTAGATACTACCATCCAGAATAGGAATAACATTTGAGATACTACTATCAAGAACAGGAACAACATTCTGGATACTACCAACCGGAACCGAAACAACATTCTAGATACTACCATCCAGAACAGGAACAACATTCTGGATACTACCATCAAGCAGAGGAACAACATTCTGGATACTACCATCAAGAAGAGGAACAACATTCTGGATACTGCCATCCAGAACAGGAACAACGTTCTGGATGGTAGTATCCAGAACAGGAAGAACATTCTGGATACTACTATCCAGAACAGGATCAGTTTTCTAAATACTAACATCCAGACCATGAACAACGATTAATATTCTAGACACTACCACCCAGAACAAGAACAACATTCTGGATACTACCACCCAGTACAGGAAGAACATTCAGGACACTACCATGCAGAAATGGAACAACATTTGAGATACTACTATCCAGAACAGGAACAACATTCTGGATACTACCAACCGGAAAAGAAACAACGTTCTAGATACTACCATCCAGAACACGGACAACATTCTGGATACTACCATCCAGAACAGGAACAACATTCTGGATACTACTATCTAGAACAGGATCAATGTTCTAGATACTACTATCCAGAAAAGGAAAAACGTTCTGCATACTACCATCCAGAACAGAAACAAAACTCTGGATACTAACAACCGGAACAGAAACAACATTCTAGATACTAACATGCAGACCATGAACAACACTTGAAATACTACTATCACGAACAGGAACAACATTCTGGATACTACCAACCGGAACAGAAACAACGTTTCTAGATACTACCATCCAGAACAGGTCAAACATTCTGGATACTACCAACCACAACATGAACAACATTCTAAATACTATAATCCAGAATGGGAACAACGTTCTGGATACTACCATCCAGAACAGGAACAACGTTCTGGATACTACCATCCAGAACAGGAACAACATTCTGGATCCTACCATCAAGAACAGGAACAACGTTCTGGATACGACCATCCAGAACAGGAAAAACATTGTACATACTACTATCCAGAACAGAAACAACATTCTGGATACTTCTATCTGGAAATGGATCAATATTCTAGACACTACCATCCAGAACAGGACCAACATTCTAGATACTACCATCCAGAACAGGAACAAAATTTGGGTACTACCATCCAGAAAGGAACAACCGTCTAGATACTACCATCCAGAACAGGAACAACATTCTGGGTACTACCATCCAGAACAGGAACAACATTCTGGATCCTACCATCAAGAACAGGAACAACGTTCTGGATCCTACCTTCAAGAACAGGAAAAATGTTCTGGATACTACCATCCAGAACAGAAACAAACTTCTGGATCTTACCATCCAGAACCGGAACAACATTCTGGATACTACCATCCAGAACAGGAACAACATTTTGGACACTACCATCCAGAACAGGAACAACATTCTGGATACGACTATCTAGAACAGGATCAATATTCTAGATACGACCATCCAGAACAGGAACAACATTCTGGACACTACCATCCAGAACAGGAACAACATTTGAGATACTACTATTCAGAACAGGAACAACAATCTGGATACTACCAACCGGAACAGAAACAACGTTCTAGGTACTGCCATCCAGACGATGAACAATGTTCTAGATAATACCATCCAGAACATGAACAACGTTCTAGATACTACCTTCCAGACCATGAACAACATTCTGGATACTACCATCCAGAACAGTAACATCATTCTGGATACTACCATCCAGACCAAGAACAGCGTTCTAGACACTACTATCCAGAACAGCAACAACATTGTAGATACTACCATCCAGACCATGAACAATATTCTAGATACTACCATCCAGACCAGGAACAACCTTTTGAGTACTACCATCCAGAAAAGGAACAATGTTCTGGATACTACCATCTAAAACAGGAACAACATTTGAGATATACTACTATCCTGAACAGGAACAACATTCTAGATACTACCAACAGGAAATGAAACAACGTTCTAGATTCTATAATCCAGAATGGGAACAACATTCTAGATACTAACATCCAGAACAGGAACAACGTTCTGGATACTACCATCCAGAGCAGGAACAACATTCTGGATCCTACCAGCAAGAACAGGAACAACGTTCTGGATCCTACCCTTAAGAACAGGAACAACGTTCTGGATACTACCATCCAGAACAGGAACAACATTCTAGATACTACCATCCAGAACAGGAACAACATTCTCGATACTTCTATCTAGAACAGGATCAATATTCTAGATACTACTACCCAGAATAGGAACAACATTCTGGACACTACCATTCAGAAAAGGAACAACGTTCTAGATACTGCCATCCAGAACAGGAACAACATTCTGGGTACTATCATCCAGAACAGGGACAACATTTGAGATACTACTTTCTAGAACAGGGACAACATTCTAGATACTACCAACCGGAACAGAAACAACATTCTAGATACTGCCATCCAGAACAGGAACAATATTTTGGATACTACCATCCTGAACAGGAACAACATTCTGGATTCTACCAACCGGAACAGAAACAACATTCTAGATACTACCATCCAGAACATGAACAACATTCTGGATACTATAATCCAGAATGGTGACGACGTTCTAGATACTACCATCCAGAAAAGGATCACTATTCTGGATTCTACCAACCGGAACAGAAACAACATTCTAGATACTCCCAACCAGACCATGAACAATGTTCTGGATACTACCATCCAGAACAGGAACAACATTCTGCATACTACCATCCAGAACAGGAACAACGTTCTGGATACTACCATCCAGAACAGGATCTATATCCTAGATACTACCATCCAGAACAGGTACAACATTCTGGATACTACCACCCAGAACAGGGAGAACATTCAGGACACTACCATCCAGAAAAGGAACAACAATTGAGATACTTCTATCCAGAACAGGAACAACATTCTGGATACTACCAACCGGAACAGAAACAACATTTTCGATACTATAATCCAGAATGGGAACAACATTCTAGATACTACCATCTCAGAACAGGAAAAACGTTCTGGATAATACCATCCAGAACAGGAACAACATTCTTGATCCTAACATCAAGAACAGGAACAACGTTCTGGATCCTACCATCAAGAACAGGAACAACGTTCTGGATACTACCATCCAGAACAGGAACAACATTTTGGATACTACCTTCCAGAACAGGAACAACATTCTGGATACTACCAACCAGAACAGAAACAACGTTCTAGATACTACCATCCAGAACAGGAACAACATTCTGGATACTATAATCCAGAATCGGAACAACGTTCTCGATACTACCATCCAGAACAGGAACAACGTTCTCGATACTACCAACCAGAACAAGAACAACATTCTGGATACTACCAACCGGAACAGAAACAACATTCTAGATACTACCATCCAGACCATGAATAATGTTCTAGATACTACCATCCAGACCATGAACAACGTTCTAGATACTACCATCCAGACCATTAACAACGTTCTGGATACTCCCATCCGGACCATAAACAACATTCTAGATATGACCATCCAGAACAGGAACATCATTCTGGATACTACCATCCAGACCATGAACAGCGTTCTAGATACTACTATCAAGAACAGGAACAACGTTCTGGATAGTACCATCCAGAAAAGCAACAAAATTCTAGATACTACAATAAAAAACAGGAACAACATTCTGGATAATATAATCCAGAACAGGAGCAACGTTCTAGATACTACCATCCAGAACAGGAACAATGTTCTGGATACTATAATCCAGAATGGGAACAACGTTCTAGATACTACCATCTATACCATGAACAATGTTCTAGAAACTACCATCCTGTCATGGATCTCCAAGCTGTCTGCATCTCTCTGTGATGTCTGGCGGAGACGTGGCCTGTGGTTAAGGCAGCACAGCTGAGCAGAATCACGATCATGCTCCTCACCTGCTGAAAAACCCCAGGCTGTTCACCATTCAACGCTGGATCGTTGCCTCTTCTAGGTGTCAAACTAAGCTGAGACAAATCACTGCCTTGCCTGCCTTGCCTGTTCAGACATCTGACGTCCTGCCCAGCCAGTCCTTTCTGCCTGCCTGGGTCAATTCCTTGCCTTCCTGGATTCTGCCAAGATCCTGGGACATCAGCCATCTGGTCCTCTGGGTGATTACTCAATTAAACAGTTAAACTGCTAACCTCTTCCGTGGGTTCATTATCTTTTGTGACAGAATGATCCAGCTATAATATGGACCCAGTGGATCAAACTGCCATGGATGCCCGGAGACCAGAGGCTGGTAACGAACTGTTTTTTGCTATCTCCTCTCAGGGGAATCTTCTGGGCCAACATGCTCAAATACTCAGTTCTCTGGGAGATATGCAGAATGCCATGCAATCCCAGCTGAATGAGTTAACAGATAAAATGACAACTATGCTTAACCAGTTTTCTCAGACTTTGCTTCTACAGCGACGACTTCAGCGTCCGTCTCTGGACAACCACCGCTCACTCCAAGTCGAGAGATTCACATCCCAGATCCTAAACCATTCTCTGGGGATTTAGGTAAATATAGGGGATTCCTCTTACAATGTTCACTTGTGTTTGACCAAAAACACTTCACGTACTCGTCTGACAGATCCAAGATCTCATATGTCATAGGATTATTGGATTCCCATGCTTTAACCTGGGCTGAGGCATATCTAGGTACAGCCCCTCTCAGTAATCTAACCTACACTGAATTCTCGGAGGAGATGAGAAAGGTTTTTGACAACCCCATGCGTGGTCGAGAGGCAGCCAAGAGACTCATGTCCTTACGTCAGGGAGCATTGAGTGTGGCTGAGTTCTCGGTTGAGTTCCGAACTACGGCAGCAGACTCCAAATGGAATTCTGAGGCTTTAGTGGACCATTTCTTGAGCTGTTTGTCTGAGACCCTGAAGGATGAGTTCGCAACTCAAGACCTTCCTGGAATCCTGGACGAGTTAATCTCTCTGACCATCAAGATCAATAATCATCTCGGTGAGAGGCGGAAGGAGCGAAGAGGACCCCACTTGACCTCATCTCTGGGACAGTTCCAAACTCCCAGTCCTTTACCCTTTCTGAATTCCCCATCTGCTGTTGCCAATGCTGAGGAGCCCATGCAGTTGGGAAGAGCCCGTCTCACTCAGGCTGAACGGCAGAAGCGGCTGCAGTCGGGTGAGTGCTTTTACTGTGGACAATTAGGCCATTTTCATGATGCCTGTCCCATTCGCCCAGGGCTCATCAGTAAATATTGGGGTACTGATGAGCAGCATAAAGAGATCCCCGGAGATCCCAACAAAGACACAAATTGAAGCCACCGTCACTTCTCACGATCACACTCTCATGGTTCCAGCCTTGATTGATTCTGGTGCGGAAGCCAATTTCCTGGATGCACGATTGGCCGAGAGGGCAGGAATACCCTCTACACCTCTTCCTCATCCCATGACAGCTAAAGCCTTGGATGGTCGATTGTGAGCTCAGGTAACTCACACCACCATCCCTGTTAAGATGAAGTTGTCTGGCAACTATTCTGAGTTTATTGAATTTAAGTTAATCTCTGCATCTGACTCCCCCCTAGTACTTGGACATCCCTGGTTGTCACTCCACAACCTGCACATTAACTGGGAGAACGGATCCATTTACAGCTGGAGTTCAAAGTGTCACCAGTCTTGCTTGAGGGGGGCTGTGCCATCTACCACGATTCCATGCTGTAAGAGTGATATTTCTGACTTATCTACTGTCCCTGCTGAGTACCATGATTTGGCTGAGGTATTCAGCAAAACCAAGGCTCTGTCTCTGCCTCCTCATAGGCAATATGATTGTGCCATTGACATCTTACCTGGGGCTTCTTTACCCAGTTGCCGTTTGTACAACATTTCCAGACCTGAGAGACAGGCCATGGAGAGATACATCAATGAATCACTTAAATCTGGCATAATAAGACCATCTTCATCATCACTGGGAGCAGGTTTCTTCTTTGTGTCAAAGAAGGACAAGACACTTCGACCGTGTATTGTCACACCTGTCACCCTGGCGCAGCACGGACCATGTCACTCATCTTGAGACACTTTTGGTGGCCCACTATGGACAGAGATACAAGAGAATATGTGGCTGCCTTTCTGACCTGTGCTCGGAGTAAAACATCTAATCAGGCCCCAGGGAGTGGACTTCTTCGTCCACTCCCTGTGCCTGGTAGGCCTCGGTCCCACATAGCACTGGACTTTGTCACCGGCCTGCCTCCTTCCCGAGGTAACTCAACCATCCTTACCATTATTGACCGGTTCTCTAAGGCAGCTCATTTTGTCGCTTTTCCTAAGTTGCCTACTGCTTTAGAGACGGCTGAACTTATTTCTCAGCATGTTTTCTGTCTCCATGGAATTCCCACAGACATTGTCTCGGACCGTGGTCCTCAATTCGTGTCACGTGTATGGAAGGTTTTCTGCAAAGCTTTGGGTGCATCTGTCAGTCTCAGTTCAGGTTACCACCCACAGACCAACAGCCTGGCTGAGCGAATGAATCAGGAACTGGAGTCAGCCTTGCGATGCGTTGCAGCTGAGAATCCCTCTACCTGGAGCAACCATTTATGCTGGATAGAATATGCTCATAGCTCTCACGTTTCTTCAGCCACAGGTCTCTCTTCATTCAAGGCTTCTCTAGGATATTCACCGCCGCTCTTCCCCATTAACGAAAATGACATTGCTGTCCCTTCTGTGCTTCATCATCTGAAGCGATGCTGCACGGTCTGGAGATTCGCTCAGGCAGCACTTGTCCGAACGACTGAAAGGGACAAGCACATGGCAGACCGGCGCAGGACCCCGGCTCCCACATACACTCCAGGTCAAAGTCTGGTTATCGTCTAAAAACATTCCATTACGGACTGAGTCTCGGAAACTGTCTCCCAGGATTCTCGGACCCTTTGAGGTTTTGAAGTTCATCAGTCCCATGGTGGTGAAGCTCCGATTGCCATCTTCTATGAAGATCCATCCATGTTTCCCAGCTGAAACCAGTTTCCCTCAGTCCCTTGGAACAACATTCTGGCTACTCCCACCCAGAAGTGGAACAACGTTCTGGCTACTCCCACCCGGAACATGAACAACGTTCTGGCTACTCCCAACCGGAACATGAACAACATTCTGGCTACTCCCAACCGGAACATGAACAACATTCTGGCTACTCCCAACCGGAACATGAACAACATTCTGGCTACTCCCACCCGGAACAGGAACAACAGAATCTGATAGTGGATCCATAAAAGATGAATGTAGGACCAGAACATCGGCTGCTGGATGGAGGTCTGACCTCTCTGTGGTTTCTACTCATACATTTATTCCTGCTTCCTAAGACTGGAATAAAACTGACCACACGTTTTTTTCGCATGAAGCGCTTTTTTCTGATCCAACACCAATCAGAATGTCAGCAGATTCACCATCTGATAAGCAGGAACGTTTACGATCCGGTCCTAGAGGGCCACATTCCTGCAGGTTTTCCATGCATACCTGCTCCAAAGTGGCTCATTAAGTCATTGCAGTACAGAAGTTCATAGGCTGTTGGAGCCTGCAGGCCCTCTAGGACTAGCTTTGGACACCCCTCCTGTCGTCTCATGCTTGCACCATGCAGGGCTACAAGACTCGATGAGTTCAGGGAACTCTGCAAGCTGAGGATTTTTCAGTGTATTGAGAATTGAAAGGATGGAAACGAGGAATCGTTCACGCTTTTATTAAAAAATGAAGGAAGCCGTAATCCACCAATGCGTAGATCAAACACAGAACTGCTGGAAAAGTCTGAATACTTCTTCATGATGTTCTGCGCGTGTCAAAACAAGCTCCATGGAAACACTCAGCTGATCGGATCGTTTCATCCATGCCAGCTGGAAACTTATCACACTGATTTCAATCCAGAATTTAAAAGAGAATTTGTGTTCGGTGTGAAGTCTGGTGTAGCAGTTAGATCTGCGGCCGCCTTGCTAGCAGGTCGCTCCTTCGAGTCTCAGCTGGGGCTGTTGCATGTTCTCCCTGTGGTTCTCAGGCTTCCTCCATTGTCCGATGACATTAGGTAAACAGTCACTTTAAACTCTCCCTGGCAATGAAGGTGTGTTTTTGCCTTAGTGGTGGGACTTGTTAATTATGATCAATTAATTACAGAAATTCACGTGTTTAATTGCAGAATGTTTGTTGTCCAAAACTTCCTGTTACACGGTTCCACACGGTAGACTCCTGCTAAAGACACTGTAATCAGGCCAGTTCTCCTGCTGTGATGGATGCTGGTTGCGGTTCAGCTGAATGCTGAATTTATACTTCACAGTGCAGAACAGGAAGCCGTCCCCGCCGAGGACATGCACACTCCTCGGTGTCAGTCACCTGAAAACCCACCGTCCACACCTGCAACCTGTGAAGCTGCAGCCCCACATTCACTCTTCGTCGGTCCTTGTGGACAGGTGGACGTCCCTTCCTCCCTCCTGTGGCTCGGACTTGCGGCTTTCAGCGGCTTATGTTCTATATATTTTACATCTCAAATCTGCAACATTTCACAGAAAAAGCTGGTTTAGGTTTAGGGAACCTTAGGGAACCTTTTCTCCTCCCATTCTTTCTCCCAACAATTAAACATATTCTGATATGGAGGAAACTAAAGCTCAGCTCCCAGCACAACGTTTCCCCCCAAAACCCTAAAACTGAAACAGAACCAGGACCAGAAACAATGCAGTGCACATTCCAGGCTTCTAGAGGGCAGTAAACTTCTAACAACACCACCAGGTGTGCGCTGTGTCCTCATAAAGATGACGCACTGCATGCTAAGCGCTAGTTGTCTAGCGCGTGTCACCTCTGCGTATTCACTGACGACGTGAGTGTCAGCCAGGTTTCGTTTCATAAGACCAAATGAACTAAAAACTTGGAGCAGCATGACACGTAGGTCGGCCATTTTGTTGTGCTTTTCGCAGGCTAAACGAGGTTGGAGTGCAAGGCGATGTGGAAGACATCACAGTCGCCCGAAGATTTAGATTCTGGTTTTCACAAGCAGGACTCACCTTGCTTTGAAAGTAAATGTCACTCTGGATGCCGTTGTCCCATCTGCATCCTCCCTAAACTCTGTTACCATGGAAACAGTTGGCCAGAACACTCCAAATGTTTCCATTTGAATGTCTTAGCATTGTAATGCAAACAGTGTCCAAATGTCCCAGTTTCAGGTCTTATTTTTTGCCATTCGTCCTGAAAACAAGAACCAGCAGGAGCAGAACAAACCTGTCAACACACGACATCGTCATCCCAGTTTCCGGACCTCTGATTGGATGTTCAGCTGCAGGAGGAGTCCTTCTCCACACAGGTGCAGACCATGGGGCGGGGCTTGTCGCTGATTGCTGGTGTGGGTGGAGTCATCTGACTGCAGGTCCCACCACACTTCATTCATCTGAAACTAGACTTCTTGCCATCTGGAACCACATTGTCCTTCATTTCGTCTGGAACGTAAAATTGGATGTGTTGATATTCTGCCGCTGGACTGGTTTGAAGACTGATCCAGTTCTGCAGATGAAGTTTTACAGATCCACTTCTCTGATGCTCTGGAGGAAAACCTGAAACAGAATTTTTGCGGTTGTTCTACGTTCATCCTTCTTGAAGCGGGAGGTTGGGTACCTGTCAATCAAAGGGACACGCCCCTAAATAAGCCGAATTTTGATATGAAATTACTTTTAAAACGAGGAGTTAGAAAAAAATCACTCCCCCCTCAGTTGTCATGAAGGTAAACCTGACCTATTAAACCGAAAATGGATTTTGTACCAGGCTGTAAACGTGTTTATTTCTACTGTAAACATGTTTATTTCTGGGGGTCTATGGGGATTTGTTCTGCTTTGGAGCCCCTAGTGGATAAAGGGGGAACTGCAGGTTCTGGGAGTTGCTGGTTGGGAACAGCTGCAGGAAATCTGAGCTGAAATGTTTTCAGGTCTTCACATGAAAAACTGCAGGTTGTGAAAGTGAAGAAGTTCCAGTGTTCCAGCGCAGGATGCCATGCTGAGATAGCTCCAGGTAACTGGGAACCAATCTGTTGTCAGTCTGGTCTTTATAGATGGAACGTAAGAAATAGAAGAAAAAAAAATTGTTTTTGTGACTAAAGTAAGTAAGTAAGTAAGTAAAGTTTATTTATAAAGCGCTTTTCACAGATAAAAATCACAAAGTGCTGTACATAAAAATGGGTACAATAACACAATCAGCAACAATCAGCAAGAATTAAAATCATCCAAGAATCAACCAAAAGCTCTTCTAAACAGTAGAGTCTTTAGCTGCATTTTAAAAGATTTTAAAAGATCCAGTTTAAACCAGTTCTTCACAACTCGGGCTCATCTCTTGAGTTAGGAGCCGTTTTTCTGCCTTAAGGCTCCATAAGTAGTCCAGAACAAGGACTGGGGTGAGGAAGCAGGACTGGATCAGAACTGTGGAGAAGATAGCAGAAGATGTGTTTGGAACAGTCAGAAGCAGCTTGTATGGTGCAACGTGTTGAAGGAGCCACCGGGTGGTAGCAGAGGTTAGCAATGCATGGAGAATGTTGAACTTGTTCGTCTCTGTTTTGAAACCAGAACAGCCACGTCCAGGCCTAGAGATCTACAATCCTGCAGACTTTACGAGCATCAGTTCTCCAACACAGCTGAACCAGGTGAATGTCTGGTTACCAGGTGTCTGCAAGGCTGGATGAGTAGCCAACAAGACAGTTCAGATGTCTGATTTATCTGTGGTGGACAAGGATCCAGGATGGTGGATTTCCAGAACCAGAACTGGTCATGCCGTTTAGTATCCAGAACATTGTTATTGTTGTGGGTGGTAGTGTCCAGAATGTCGTTCCTGTTCTGGATGATGCTGTCCAGAATGTTGTTCCTGTTCTGGATGGTAGGATTCAGAATGTTGTTCCTGTTCTGGATGGTAGAATCCTGAACGTTGTTCCTGTTCTGGATGGTAGTATCCAGAATATTGTTGCTGTTCTGGATGGTAGGATCCAGAATGTTGTTGCTATTCTGGATGGTAGTATCCAGGGTGGTGTTCCTGTTCTGGATGGTAGTATCCTAAATGTTGTTCCTGTTCTGGATGGTAGTATCCAGAACGTTGTTCCTGTTCTGGATGGTAGTATCCACAATGTTCTTGCTGTTCTGGATGGTAAGATCCAGAATGTTGTTCCTGTTCTGGATGGTAGTATCCAGAATTTTGTTCCTGTTCTTGATGGTAGGATCCAGAATGTTGTTCCTGTTCTGGATGATAGTATCCAGAACTTTGTTCCTGTTCTGGATGGTAGTATCCAGAACGTTGTTCCTGTTCTTGATGGTAGTATCCAGAAAGTTGTTCCTGTTCTGGATGGTAGGATCCAGAATGTTGTTCCTGTTCTGGATGGTAGTATCCAGAATTTTGTTCCTGTTCTTGATGGTAGGATCCAGAATGTTGTTCCTGTTCTGGATGATAGTATCCAGAACTTTGTTCCTGTTCTGGATGGTAGTATCCAGAACGTTGTTCCTGTTCTTGATGGTAGTATCCAGAAAGTTGTTCCTGTTCTGGATGGTAGGATCCAGAATGTTGTTCCTGTTCTGGATGATAGTATCCAGAACTTTGTTCCTGTTCTGGATGGTAGTATCCAGAACGTTGTTCCTGTTCTTGATGGTAGTATCCAGAAAGTTGTTCCTGTTCTTGATGGTAGTATCCAGAAAGTTGTTCCTGTTCTGGATGGTAGTATCCAGAACGTTGCCAGGATCCAAATCAATCTTTGATATCTTGGAAAACCTGTTAGGAACATTTATTGATGAGTTTTCTGCAGATATACTGAAAACGATTCTAGTTCACAATGAGGAAGAATCCTTCACAACATTCCTGAACCAGATGGTGATCCAGATCTAAGTTAGAGCAGGACCCGTTCTCAGAAACACACCATGAAGATCCTACAGGAGTTTTATCATACCGTTGCGAACCAACAAAACAACGCCTGCCACTTCTGTTGGAATAAACCAGGTCATTCAGTCCTTTGGGGATCAGACATGAAAGACTGGACAAAAGAGAGAAACGAGATGGATGTGTTGTTTGTAAATGACCTTGCTAATAATCCTTTAACTGGGAAATCAGTTTGTAAATGTTTATGTACTGTTGTGAAGGGTACTGAAAGGTATTGAGGTGTCGTAAATCGGCCGCAGCTGCTTGAAAGTATGCAGCAGCAACCTGAAGTGTCATGTGCAAAGGAAAGTGCCACACGGTTAAAGGGAAAATTGCTCATATTTATGCATAAAGAAAATCTCCTTCCGGTCTCTTAGCACCTGGTTGATGAGGGAACAAGGTCAGTATTTGTGTTTTGTTATGTAAATGTTATTTTGTTTGATATTACTAAAGTTTACCATGTCTGCTAAGTACAAAGTTTTATGTTTTTTGGCCACTAGATGGTGCTCATGCTCTGATAAAGACCATGCTTAGTCATCGACATGCAGTTTTTCAAAATCTGATATTAACGTTACGTAAATGAAAATAGAGTTGCAACAAGTGGGTAATTTTGTGTTGTACAACTGATATAAAACCATGTTAAGATGTTCAATAAATATGAATGGCAAAATAGAGAGTGTTAAAGTGGATTTAAGAAATAAAAATTCACGAGGTGAAACAAATAAGGTAAAAACATACAAATAAGGTTGCAAATTGTATTTTATTTATGTTTGTAGCTCTTACAGTGTGTTTACATACACGGCTGTGCAATAAAGGTTGTGAAACCATCAGTTTGAGAGACAATCTTGTCAATCAGGGATGCTACATTGTGTGATCATGACAGAAATCGGCGTGTGGAGCAGATGTGTCCACACGCCGATTCTTCTCTGTCCTCTTTAAAATCAAAGAGGACAGAGAAGAATCAGGATCTGACTTGAGTTAGTGTCTTTAAACCACTTTATGATTCTTACAGGAGATAATTCAGAGAACAAAAGATATCACCAGGACAAACGGTTCCCAAAACAGTCACTAAAAGAAACAACAGACTGAGTTTTGCAAGCTAATACAACTGTTTTATCAGTAAAAACTACATATATCTGTCATAAGATGGAGTAGTGAATCGGCCACTCAGAGCCGCTTGTTGACAGTTTTCAGCCAGACTCAGAGAAGAAGAGCAGCTTCATCAGCTAACAGCTGCTACATGCTAATACCTTGCTGGATAACATGACTGACGAGTCAGTGAACGCACCACTTTCAGTTGAATGTGAGAACCGTTTCAGTTCAAACGGCCTTTTGTTAGGTGTCTCGCTCCTGATCTGCTCCTGTCTTTGCTTCCTCTTCGCTGGCAAAGACGTCTGGCTTGGAAGAACGTCCTGAGGACCAGAACATGAACCATCTCCAGCATCTTTTCCCGTCTCTACTGCAGCCATGTTGTTTTTCATCTTCATCGTTTCTTCCAGCCTGCTTTGGCCTCTTCTGTCTCTTCTACAATAAGTAGATCAATGTACTCTGAAGTAGAAACAATTTGGCTTCTGATTTATCTCCCTCAGTCTGTTGAGACATTCAGTGTATCTCTGTATCAAACTGACCACTTTGTTCTGCAGTCGCTCATGTTCAGCCTGAAAAGTATCCATCAGGTGGCGAACGGTCGTCTTCTCTTTGGCATTGTCGTATTTTTCCTTCAACTCTTTCATGGTTTGTTGTTCTTTAACCTTGTGATGATCCCACCTGTATGCCTGAACAGAATACACATCCCAGACACATTTACCTGGACACATTTGACAGCGTTCGTTTGTTATGACACAACATCGTATCTTATTTTGTTCTTTCGGTACGGGACAAGGGTCGTGACATGTGGTCAGACATGTCTGACAGTTGGTGGCGTACTTTCCCTCGTCACATCTTTGAAAGGGTTTCATCACAGTCACTTAAATCTGAAACTTCTCATTTCTGCTGATCTCTGTGTCGGGATCTCTCAGTTTCTGTCTCGTCTCTCTGATCTCTCTGATCTCCTCCATCTTGTACAAACCGAGTCTCACCTGCTTCTGGAAACATTCAGCAGAAAACACAGAACTGGAAAAGTTCAGTGTGAAAGTCTCATCCCAGGATGCGGTTTTTATGGAAAGACTGGGGTCGCTGGCTGGTCCCACACCTGCTGAGGTCACCGCTTTGCATCTGAACACGTACTCTGTGTTTGGCTTCAGGTCACTCACTGTGACTTCTCCAAACGGTGCCGCCATCTTCCGTCTCCATCCTGCTTCTCCTCTGACACAGAACTCCACAGAGTAGGAGGTGATGTTGTCTGCTCCAAACCAGGGAGGAAAAACCTTCAGATCCACACTAGTGTGGTTTATCTCCACCGTCAGAGATTCAGGCTTCGAAGGAAGCTCGACATTCTCGCTGACTGTCTCGGAATCTGGATAAAAAATACAAATAAAATAAATTGCGTTTCGATTCAATCTATTCAGTCAATGCCTATGTACCTACCTATTCAGTAGGTAGGCAGGAAGGTAGGTAGGTGGGTAGACATGTAGGTAGGTAGGTACGTAGGTTGGTTGATAGGTAGGTATGTAGACAGATAGGTAGGTAGGTAGGTAGGCAGGCAGGCAGGCAGGTAGGTAGGTAGGCAGACAGGCAGGAAGGTAGGTAGGCCAGCAGGTAGGCTGGTAGGTAGGTAAGTAGGTAGTAGGTTGGTGGATAGGTAGGTAGGCAGGCAGGTAGGTAGGTTTGTTGGCATGTACGTAGGTAGGTACGTAGGTTGGGCAGTAGGTATGTAGATAGGTAGACAGGCATGTAGGTAGGTAGGTAGGAAGGTTTGTAGGTAGGTACACAGATAGGTAGCAGGCAAGCAGGAAGGTAGGTAGGTAGGTAGGTAGGAAGGTAGGTAGGTAGGTTGGTAGGAAGGTTAGTAGGTAGGTACATAGGTAGGTAGGCAAGCAGGCAGGCAGGCAGGAAGGTAGGTAGGTAGGTAGGTAGGAAGGTTGGTAGGTAGGTAGGTAGGTAGGTAGGCAGGTAGGTAGGTAGGTAGGAAGGTTGGTAGGTAGGTACATAGGCAGGCAGGCAGGCAGGTAGGTAGGTAGGAAGGTAGGTGGGTAGGTAGGTAGGAAGGTTGGTAGGTAGGTAGGTAGGTAGGTAGGTAGGCAGGCAGGCAGGTAGGTAGGTAGGAAGGTAGGTGGGTAGGTAGGTAGGAAGGTTGGTAGGTAGGTAGGTAGGTAGGCAGGCAGGCAGGTAGGTAGGTAGGAAGGTAGGTGGGTAGGTAGGTAGGAAGGTTGGTAGGTAGGTCGGCAGACAGGCAGGCAGGCAGGCGTTAGATAGGTAGGCAGGTAGGTAGGTTTGGAGGAGGTCTGCATACTGAGCTCTGCAATTTGCTAATCTTCATTATGTATTTCTTGGTTATTTGCTGTTGTTGTGACTTGTCCGTGCGTGTGTCTGTAGGGGCATGCTGGTTCAGACAGCCACGGTTACCAAGGAAACGGAATGTGGACATTAGCTCCTGAAAAAAAAGAAAGACGACTATTGTGCTCCTGCTTCCTGATTGGTATCCAGGGCCTTCCAGCGCCCCCTCTGTGGCGTGGCTTCACAAAGTGAGCATCGGAGCCAAGTCAGCAAGTAACTGAAGAAAACAAGCTCAGAATTCCACAAGTGATGATATTTACACAGAAAGCAGCCCTACAAGTGGATTTCACAGCACTGCTCATCAGGGCTGCCTTTTTGTCCTGTTGGGCTCCTGGGCTGAGAAGTTCGGTAGACCCTGTCCCATCCTCCAAATGCACCGAGCCTCATTGTAGAAAATAATATCCAGGTTTACGCTGAGGTTTTCTTTATTTTGTTGTAGTGACATATCAAGACCAGAATGATAAATAACAATGGCAGCAACAGATCAAACTCTAAAGCACACTCTAAAATGTGCTCCCCTCCACTGCCTTCTGGATGGGTCCATGGCTGGCTTTGGAGTGGGGTGGTTGGATCCAGTGCCTGGGTTTTTTTTGGGCATATTCCACCTGTCTCTCTGCCATAGTGGTAACGCAGGACCTGATTGATGCATGGGGGGGGGCATGGTGGCCGCTTCTGTATCAATCAGCAATCTCTGCTTTGCGTAAGAAGCTGAGACCTTACAAGTTACATAACAATTGGACTTTTTGGGTAATTTTGTCTCAAACATGACAGACCCCTAAACTCCTGACTCACCCCTGGGCTTCAGCCCGGGTAAACCCATGCATTGATGCGGCCTATCTGCCGATGTCCTGCTGCAAGCAGCTGATGGACAAACAGGATTCATTTAGCTCGCAACAGACAGACGCACTGTAGGGTGGCGTTAACTAAGTACTTTCTTCTCCATTACAGGATAAGTTACCGATGATTGTAACAATTTTACAGGAAACCAACACAGATGCCTGAAACGAGTATTTTCACCACCAAAGAATTTGAACCTTTAGGAGATGTGCTGTCATGAAGTAAGCAAAACATCCAGATGAACGAGCTCACCATGGAGGAGTAGAAATGTGGGTTTATCTACTATGAAGTTTGTATCTTGCTGAAGTAAAATCAGCAGTGACTGGCTAGTTTGGGTAGCAGCTAAACTAGCATGTATGTGCAGGGATCACGTCTGTTGCAGCGCTTGTCTGGTCTGCTGACGACAATATCTCTTTAGATAGTTACTGTGATGTTTAACACAAGTTGTTCACAATATCATGCATAATTAGTTTCTTGAGTTTAGCATATTTTAATGTGTCAGGGATGCAGGACGCTCAGGGGGAAACTGTAGCTAAAGAAGAAGTTGTGAAAGGAGGATTGAAGTTGGAGTGACTCCAACCATTGGCTGGGAAGATGTCCAAGAAGGTGTGGTCACAACCACAACCAATAAGTGACGGCCGAGGCTAAACCAAAGCTCCTCCCCAAAAGTTTAGCCAATCATTCTGTGCCATGAATAAGACTGTATCTACGCTGCTAGAAGGTATCTTCTTCTGGGACGACATCCTGCCAAACAGACAAGCTACACTGTGAATCCTTCAGAAACATTTCAGCTCCTCAAACTGCTTGTATTTACAAAGTTTAAATGTAAAATTTTAGTCAGTATCTGAGATGTGAACAGTTAGGATACATCAAAGATAGTTATGCAAGTTCCTACCAGGAATGAGAAAATCCCTGCGGCAGTCGGACACCATTGTTCACTCTGAAAAGCCAAAGCAGACAGTTAGAAGACAGTCTTTATCGGGTACATGTATGTATGCCGACTTTTGATGTGAAATTACTTCTAAACCGAGGAGTAAAATAAAAAATTCACTCCCCCCACAGTTGTCATGACAGCAAACCTGACCTATTAAACCTAAAATGTTTTTTCGTAGCAGGCTGTAAACATGTTTATTTCTGCTGTAAACATGTTTATTTCTGCTGTAAGCATGTTTATTTCTGCTGTAAACATGTTTATTCCTGCTGTAAACATGTTTATTCCTGCTGTAAACGTGTTTATTTCTGCTGTAAACATGTTTATTTCTGCTATAAATATGTTTATTTCTGCTGTAAACATGTTTATTTCTGCTGTAAACATGTTTATTTCTGCTGTGAACCTGTTTATTTCTGCTATAAATATGTTTATTTCTGCTGTAAACATGTTTATTTCTGCTGTGAACATGTGTATTTCTGCTGTGAAGTTGGTCTTTTTAACATGGGAGTCTATGGGGATTTGCTGTTTTGGAGCCCCTGGTGGGTGAAGGGGGAACTGCAGATTCTTGCTTCACCTTTATTCCCAGATGTTGCAGCTTGGTTTTGGGACGAGATTTTTATCCGTTGTGTGTTTTAATTTAACTGTTTTAATTTAAATTGATGGAAATATTTTTGCTCAGGAATGAAAAGCTGAAACAATGTTCTGGCTGCTTTTCCAGGTTTTCACATGAAGAGAAATAAGATATTTTTTCATGTCAGTTTGACGTTCCTGAAATTAAATAAACTAAAATCAGTTTATGACTGAATCCTGTCTATTCAATTGATATAATATGGATTCCCCCTTCTACAAACTAGCTGAAAAACCAGTTTGTAGTGGTTGTTCTGGTTGTTCCTTGTGAGTTAAAACTTAACCACAAACCAGATTAAACTGGAATAACCTGGAATAAATCGAATTAAACTGGAAAAAATGAGAAAATTTTCAGATGACAGGTCACTGAGACCAATCATCTCACAGATTAGCAAAGACTTATCTTCAGTATCTTTACAGGAACCTGCTCCTTCCAGGTCTCCCTGAAGTCCACCAGAACTGATCCAGTTCTCTCTTAGACCAGGGACCTGGATCGTAGATCCTGCTGTTGGTTTATAAAATACTGAAATGTTTTGCACCAACATCCATCGCCCGGTTAATCGTGAGCCAACCACATCCCTCAGGTTATCAGGGTCAGGTCTATCCATCCATCCATCCATCCATCCATCCATCCACCCATCAATCCATCCATCCATCCATCCATCCATCCTTCCATCCATCCATCCATCCATCCATCCACCCATCAATCCATCCATCCATCCAACCATCCATCCATCCATCCATCCATCCATCCATCCATCCATCCACCCATCAATCCATCCATCCATCCATCCTTCCATCCATCCATCCACCCATCCACCCATCAATCCATCCATCCATCCAACCATCCATCCATCCATCCATCCACCCATCAATCCATCCATCCATCCATCCTTCCATCCATCCATCCACCCATCCATCCATCCATCCATCCATCCATCCATCCATCCACCCATCAATCCATCCATCCATCCATCCATCCATCCATCCATCCATCCATCCATCCACCCATCCATCCTTCCATCCATCCATCCATCCATCCATCCATCCATCCACCCATCCATCCTTCCATCCATCCACCACGGCATCCAGCAATGGATGAAACTTTAGTTCTGTGATAAAAGTCTGCGTTGTAGATGAATGTGGTCTACAATAAAGAACAATAAATGCAAATTGATACAAATATTGAAATAAGTACAAAGTAATATCGCAATAATAGCAAGTTATATGAACAAACTAAAGTTTACTTTACATCCTGCTTCACATGCAAAGCAGCTACATCATTAGCAAAAAGTGTATGTTTAACTTTGTTTTCATTTACTCACACTCAGAACAAAGAGGAACTAACAAGAAAGCATGAAGAACGTCCACACTTTAACATGCCGTCGGACATGCTGCCTATCTGGTTCCTAGCTGCCTATCCTAGCTGGATGGTGCACTGTCATTGGCTGACACACGGACCAATCACTGAGGCCGACACTCAGTCAGAAATTACATGTCTTAAAGTGCTACACACATACTTGTCTAAGGAATTTTCAACATCACCTGTGAAGAGAAGCAGCTTGTGGTCCTCTGGGAACGGGGAACTCCTTAAACTTGAAGCAGGTATATTTCTAAGAAAATCTAAGAGTGAAAACCCTAAACTTCAGCAAGCTGAAGAGGAAGATGTAATCAGCATCAGGGCCTGATGATGGCGGGAGGAAGGCATGTCCTCTGGCATGTCCATCAGACATCGTCTCTGAACAAATCTCAGACTGCTGCGTTCTAAATATAACCAAGACGTTTCCAAAGTAGTCTTCTGCACAACAAGGAGCCGTCCATGTGGAAGTTGTTCCTCTGACAGTAACTCAGCAAGTCTCGCTGCAGGACTTCATAAATACTTTACCAACCGCACAGCTTCTGGTTTACCACAAGTCTTCCTAGAAAGTATAAATACTACTACTTCCTACTCTGACCCGCAAGCTGAAGAGACTGATTCCAGAAATAAAAACCTGCTCTTTATGGTCGGAGGTTCATTTCCCTCCTCAGCATCAGCTGCTTCATACGGACAAAAATTCCACCAATCTCCAGCTGACGTGTTGAAATGTAAAGTGCTCAGATCAGCTGTTGGGACGCGACATCCAGGTTTAATCGCATGCAAACACTTTCACATGCGAGGCGTCACGCTGGCGTGGAGGCGAGGACCCTTGTCCAGGAACGGGAGCTAGGGATGAAGAATAAAGATGGTTTCATTCCAAAAAGACTGGGTAAACAGGGTTGGTCCGTCACCAAAGTGAGCCTGGGAAAACAAAGTCCAGGGATGCTTGGCCCCAGGGGAAAATCCAGAAGGCCCAGTTCTGGGGGACGGCCTGAGACGACCAAGGCAGGCTTGGCTCTGGAGGAACTGGAGACAGACGAGTGACGTCCTCGGGGACAGAAATCAGAGGAGGAGCGTCCTTTTCCAGAATCCCCTCGGGATCAGGAGGCAACAGCGCCAGGTCGGATCTGGGTGCTGGCGTGGGAGTCACAGGGACGGCGTGGGAGTCACAGGGACGGCGTGGGAGTCACAGGGACGGCGATGGAGGCGTGGGAGCCACAGGGACGGCGTGGGAGTCACAGGGACGGCGTGGGAGTCACAGGGACGGCGTGGGAGTCACAGGGACGGCGATGGAGGCGTGGGAGCCACAGGGACGGCGTGGGAGTCACAGGGACGGCGTGGGAGTCACAGGGACGGCGTGGGAGTCACAGGGACGGCGTGGGAGTCACAGGGACGGCGTGGGAGGCGTGGGAGCCACAGGGACGGCGTGGGAGTCACAGGGACGGCGTGGGAGTCACAGGGACGGCGTGGGAGGCGTGGGAGCCACAGGGACGGCGTGGGAGCCACAGGGACGGCGTGGGAGTCACAGGGACGGCGTGGGAGTCACAGGGACGGCGTGGGAGCCACAGGGACGGCGTGGG